>NW_024524266.1:15724211-16233063 GCF_017590135.1 Pyrgilauda ruficollis
GCATGTTTAATCAAAGTTTATACAGTTTATCCATGTTCCATTTCTCTGAAGGAGACAATGGGTTTCATGCATATTTGGGTTGGATATCAAAGAGTGGGGAGATTGCCAGAAACAAGGCGGTGTGCAAATGACTTTGGGGCTGGGCCAGCTGAAGGAGATAAATCACCAAACACCAGTTGCTGGCCCAGACCCTTGGTAGCTAGACATTTTGTAGAGATAAATGTATCTGTTCTCTGGGCACTCCTCCCTCCTAACACACTGAATTCCCTCACAGCCCAAAAGTGTGCTGGGTGGGTGTGTTCATTCCTCTGTCACAGATGGAGTCTCACCATAGCCTCCAGCTTTTGGATTACTATTTCTGTGCCTATGAGGGCCATTTTTATGTTATGCTAAATGTGGTGCCATTAATATCTCGCTATGGGAAGTGATTGTCATTTCCTGGAAAAAATAATCTTGAATATTCTAATGCATAATTAGCATGAAATTATTATAAGAGAGTAAAATAAGAATTTCTATTCTGGGCAAACCAAGGGCTCTTCTAGGTTCATACATCTCTGATAGTGGCCTGTTCTCCTTAAGAAAAGAGTATAAGGATAGCACAAGTGTAAAGTCACATGGTGCTTCTGAATAATGCCCTAATTTCCATGAAAACATGGTTAGAAATTTCCCAAGAAAGCTTCTGTTCCTTAATGTTCAGAAAATTCAGGATGGATTTAGATTTCTTGCTGATGTGATCTGAATTAAAAAAAAAAAATTAGACTTCATGAAGACTCATATAAAAGTCACTGTAAACAGCTCTGTGGGGTGAAGTCTCATTCAGGGCATATAATTTGCACAAAAGTAATGTAAGCTTTATCTATTAAAGTGTTTTTTCTTTATCCAAACAAATATTAAATATTCACTGTCATTCAATCGCCTTGCCATTCAGTATAATGAAATCCCTCTTAAAGCTTTTGGTTGTTTCTATCTGACCTGAATGATTCTGAACCATCAGTAGTTTTGCCACATCCCTTTACCTGATAATCATCAGCTCAATAGAAATTTGCATGCAACCCCACTTGCAGCTCCCCTCTGTTGTGTAAAATGACCTCATTTCTGTCCTTTTGTTTTTCTTTCTTACAGCAGCTTTGTGAAACATAAGTTCTTTTTCATTTTGGCTTTTTGAAAGAACAGAAAAAATACTTACAGATACACACTTTTTTGTGTTTCAGTCATACTTATGTATTCATACAGATCCCTTTGAAGAAGCAATGCAATTATGAGGCATGACATCTTTGAAAACTATACTGACTCTTCTCCGTTAGATGGATCCATATGTCTAGTAATTTGAACCATTTCTGGCAGAAAGGGAAATGGACAAAGTAGTTTAAAATACTACCAATATTCCTCTGGATACAAGGTTGAAATCACAGAGTACAAAACAATTGATGGCTTAAAGCTAATAGTTAAGTCTCTTCTGAACCATTGCTCACTGCAGTATTATTTCTGTTATAAGAGGTGACTTCTAATGCCACTGAAATCAAGAGAGATGCTCAGAATCACACTGTGTGAAGAAAGGTATTAATGAAGAATCCTTCCTAAGTTCCCTGGCAGTAAGCAAAACAGGAAAAAAATTGTTTAGCTAGTAAGCCATTGCCTAAATTTCCATGAATGCGCCTGTGGAGAGCATGGACAGCCTTCCCTTTCCACCTCCACTTTGCCCCAGACAATTGTGCAATCAGAGTTTGATGGCAAGCTACAAAACAAAAACTGCCCTTGGCTTTTAAGGTGATCTGTTTATTTCAGAAACACACTGTCTGGTGAAAACCAATGACAACTTGATTTAAAAAAAAAGATGAAAGAGGAAATATTTGATTGAGGGAACCATGGCATCTCTAGACCAGAGATCATCACAATTAGGACTAGATGTGGCAGATCATTTAGAGAGGAGATCATGGGTGGAGACAGCCTCCAAAGTGAAATGCTACTATGCAGAGCCTGGTCTGACTTGCTAAAACCTTGGGATCACAAATTCTCCAAACAGCACCCTCATCCCATTCTCTTGGGCCCCATGGGAGACCCTGAACCCTGACTGCTTGCTGTGCCTGGTGACTGAACATGCTGTGGGTCTGTGGTAGCAGGTCAGCACATGAATGTGCCAGTGTGATTTGTGTTTCCATGACTATGAAGGCAGTCATCATACTAGGCAAGATGGATGTTTTGTATGATTAATACATTAGTAGTAAGATATAGGACAAAAACTGGAATATTGTTCAATGTGATAAAGGATAGTGTAACTCCAGATGACTTTTATTAGTTATTATCCAATTAATCCATCAGCTTCTCTGCAAAGGAGTTAAAGGTGCAGCATTTTATTGCCCTGTAACACACACCCTTTACAACCTGATCATCTAGCAGCCAGCTATCATCTAGATCCCTGACATATTTCCTGCTTGTGACCTAGGGAAAAAATGCTTTACTAATTGCTTTAATTGCAACTTTCTAGAGACAATTTTTCGCGTTTTCCATGTTTTTATATAATTCTCACTTCATGAGCATATTCTCGAGTTCTAACAGCTGCTAGGAGATGCATCACTTAAACTTTACTCTTTTAATATGGTATACTACTTTTTAATATGGTATTTTAATATGACAGTAAATATACATATGGTGTACTATAGAATATAATATAGTATACTCTGTTAATATAGTATACTAAAATAATATCTGATATTTTCTAAATCAAAATTAGTGTGGCCAGCAGGATCAGGGCAGTGATGGCCCCTCTGTACTTGACACTGGTGGGGCCACTTCTCAAGTCCCACGTTCAGTTCTGGGCCCCTCACTATAAGAAAGACACTGAAATGTTGGGGCCCAGAGAAGGGTAACAGAGCTGAGGAAGGGTCTGAGGGAGCTGTGGGTGTTCATCCTGGAGAAAAAGAGGCTCAGGGAAGACCTTATTGCTCTCTCCAACTTTTTCCACTGAATGAGTTGTCAAGCATTGTAACAAGTATGGGAACAGGCCGCCCAAGGAGGTGGTGGAGTCACCATCCCTGGAAATGTTCAGAAAGTGACTGGATGTGGCACTAAATACTATGGTCTAGTTGACATGGTGGTGTCAGAAAGACCAAAAGTTGGGCTTTTCCAGCCTTAGTGATTCTATGATTTCTTACAGAAATAGTCAGGTAAGAATGGAAACACTAACTTAAAGTGAGTGAATAACTGAATAATCAGTACAGACTGCATAGACCAACTCAAATACTTGCTGATTTAAGTAGAAATTAAAAGATTAAAAAATGTCAAAAGAAACATATACTGGGTTCTCTCCCATAGGCAAAAGTACAAGAATGGACTGTTTGGATGCTGCTTCATGATTCAAAAGCATGAGATGAGATGGTAAACAGCGTGATAACCTTATGTAAGGAGATTGTGATTCACCTTGATAGGTGCATGCCCTTCTTCTCTGAGTTCCTTCCTCATCTTTTCAGCATAGCTCCTGTTTCTGACCCTAAACATTATAATTTGGATTCAATTTGTCTTGATTTGTTCTATGAGGACACCACTTTTGAATGTATATTTATCAGAATTATAGAAAACCTTGCTGTCTACAAGCCCTGTGTATTGCCCACAATTGAATCAATCCTTGCCTTTCCTCCCCCTGTGCACTCTGACCAACTGCCTTAAGAATTGCTCCCTTTAGGTTTTATATCTTATGCAAACACAGCATTTAAAAAATCTGTGAGAAGGTGATTGAGATTTTCCAGTGCATTTTGCCTGAACTTCCTCAGTACTTTAGAGTCATTGCTATCAGTGGCAAGATAACCTTTCATCTTTTTAAGCAGGGATTTTTAATGTTTCATGAAGTAATGGAATACAATCCTGTAATGGAACCCTGTTTCCACCTGTGGTGATAAACTCTGTTGCTTATACCTGATTGCATTATGTGTCTCATGCCTGAGTTCCTTGTACAAAATGCCAAATGGGCCTTTAGATTATTTTTTTCCCAAAGAAAACCATTTCTTGACTTAAAATGCCAATTTTCATATGATTGTTGACTACAGAAAAAAGGGAAAAAACCAACACATTTGAAAATTACCATAATATATTTTTTTCAATTCAGGACTCAGTAACTCTGTTATTAGATAGAATATACAGAACATTCATAGCTTGTTTCATGCACAGACACAACCTCATAGATTATTTCATCCTGCAGCCAAAGGCTAGGCAAAAAAAAAACAAAAAACAAAAAACAAAAACAGATAGAACAGTCTAATTTAATATGTTTTTTAGAACAGTGCTCACCTGTGTCTTGGTCAATACTTATAGCTTTCAATAGAATTCCAAGGGGAATTACAATTTATTGCAATTTATTATTACTATTCTCAGGGAGTCATGTCAGGCTTTGCTTGTTGGGTTTTTTTTTTTAAATATAAAGGATCTTATTCTTACCAGTAGTTCAGGATATAGAGTAAACACACACACACACACACACATATACACACACACACACATATATATGTATATTTTATATGAACTTAATTTTATATATATTTAAAACTGCACCAGACTGAACAGAACAAATTGCTTGTTTCATCATTTTCTCATAAAATGATAGTTTCAATAGAACCAACACCAAGCACTTGGGCACACAAAAAGTATCTTGGTTTTAAGTCAGCTATATATGCTCTCACACTAATATTGGCAGGATTTAAATGTGATGGGCTTAAATCGGCAAATCAATCAAACACACTGTGAAAAGCAAATAGAAGAGAAAAATGGCTATCCTGTGCAATAACACCTGTCATGTACATCACTGAAAAAAGTGGAAGTATAGCAAAGTCATTGATATGTGCATCAATATTTAATAAGACTGGGATACAAAAACATGGGGGAAAAAGGTACTAAAGCGGGGAAAAAAACTGATTTTTAAAAAAAAATAACTTTAATAATAATAAAGCTGCTTTAATAATTCTCTAATCAAAAATCTAATAGGGTGTTTATGTCAATTTTGCCTCTGCTGTTGATAAATAACTGCAGCTATCATGTGCAGGGTGACAGTTTTTTTCCCTTCAGAACTCCCAAACATAAGATCAGAGAAACAATGGAGAAAAACAGCAATAAAAATTATAGGTATTCTTGAAGTGTTGGTCCAGAAACATTCCCAAAATCTGATGGAGCCACTTCCTATGTAATAGGCAGATATGAAAGGTCCTGTGCAAATACAGCTCTTTGCAACCATTTAAAAATAAGATTATTGTTTCTTAGATTGTCTTTCATAATGTTACTTCTTCATGGCAAGTAGGACCTAAAATATAGGCAATAGTTTAAAGAAATTAACATCAACAGAAGTTGAATTTGATCCAGCTGTAATATCACATCCCTCAGCAGACCCTTTGAAGGAACTGAAAATCTTGGTACACAATACAGATACCTCAAAGCATAACAAAAAATGCAATAACCAAAAATACAACTGCTTACTGGACTGGGGTGGGTCATCTCATCATCACCAACACTAATATATCAACACCCAAAAATGCAGTCTCTAACACTGATGTTGTCTGCCCAAAACTAAATACTTTGTGGTTTGAAGAGTTTTCTTAGTTTTGGGTTGCCTGGCAGTTTTATTACCTCTAAGGCATACTTTTAAAAAATGTTTTATTCATTTAAACACATGGGAGGAACTACCAAATCTCCTGGTGTCAAAGACAGACTATAAAAAAGAATATATGTGTGAGAGGCACAAATTGCACCCACTGTCTCAGACAGAGGGAGTTTAGGGACGCTACAGAGGGCAGGAGCCACTGGAGGTGCTACCCCAGGGGTGTAGGTGAGGAGCTGGGCTGGTGACAAGGTTCTCCCTTGCCTTCAGCTTCTCTGACTAACAGGATGTTGCACTCACACAAGGACAGATACTGGATCTGTTTATGTGATGCAGAAAGATCAGGGAAGAGAGATCCACCACTCCTAAATGTACAAGCTCTCACCTGCGCTTCTACTCTCTTCATTGATCCTGAGAGATGTGATTAATCTTTTTCAGATAGGGAGAATGCTCAATATTATTTGACTGAGCATCACTAAGTTTCCATAACAATCAGACAAATGTGGACAATAGCTCAAAAATTGTTTCTTTCTCCTGGTTTTATTTTTGAACTTCCAAAGAATAATGTGAATCCACTAAAGTCTTATTTGTCTACATGAAGTTTTGCTTTAAAGATTCTGAAGATGATTAGATGTAAAAGTAATGAATTCTGAGCACGGAAATGATGATGCCTACTGCCAGCAACAATCATGCAAATTTGTAAATGTTTACAAATTCACAGGCTGACATATGCACCACTGAGACCAATATTGTAGCACTATATTTAGCTTGTTCCTAGTCCTCTCTCAAGATACATATACAATCATGACTTCAAGTGAAAAACTTTATTTATATTAATGTATTTTACTTAAGCTGCAACAAAAAAGGATGGCAGTTTGAACAGAAATCTAGGACATGCAAGGGCAAATGTGAGGAGGAAAAGGTAAAAGGTCTCAATAAACATAACTTGATTATTTTTTCCCTCAGTAAAACATATTACAAATGAAAGTCCAGTGCCCTCTATTGCCAGCAGTAGTGATTACATTGCTTACTTGGCATGTCTGACACATTTCAGGGAAGCTCTTGTTATTCTACAAGAGTCCATAAAAACAAGAACACAAGGCAAATAATTTTAACATAATAAAAATGCATGTATTTTAGTCCTCCTATTTTTACTATTTCACTCAGAAATTTTAGATTTCATGATGCAATACTGCATCACCTTAGATGTCTTTAAAAGGTAGTCTGTATTCACTCAGACTTTTCTAATGGTGAAAGTGTTTTGTCATGGAGATGCTCATTGTTTCAGATAATACACTTGCACAGGTGTTAGAAGGGGAGTAATTTTCATGGAATACATTTTAAGCCTTAAAATTTGATTTGGAGAAGTAACATAATCTTTGCACATGCAAAAAACCAAAAGATACTGAGAATATCTTCACAATCTTCAGTGGCCCTACTGCAGCAGTGACAGATTTAACTCTCTCTGATTAATGGGGATTTCCTCCAAGGGCTGCTGCACTCAGGGGCAGGATGTCTGTGGCACCAGAGCTAGGGAATGGAATTGGGCTTTGAGATGGGTATAGTTCCGCTGGAGAAAGAGCCCAATTTCCCCATGGAGAAGCTG
Organism: Pyrgilauda ruficollis; assembly: GCF_017590135.1. NCBI lineage: Eukaryota > Metazoa > Chordata > Aves > Passeriformes > Passeridae > Pyrgilauda > Pyrgilauda ruficollis. The sequence goes on from NW_024524266.1 coordinate 15,731,396, forward strand.
CTCCTGAACTGTAGCTAGTTTAGAATTTATGCCCAGTAAGGCAAAGCAGAGGAAACATGTCAGTGCTTGTACAGTCATGGGAACAGACAGAAGTCAGCCTCACTTGCAAGAAAAGGGTCTTTTGAGATACACAGCCAGCAGCCTCAGCTCCACCAAAAGATTTGCTGATAATGAGGTGGAAGGAGAAGCTTCACTTATCATCAAAGTGAAAATTAATCTGGTCTCCAAAAGCTGTCTTGTTAAACTGCAATCATTTAGACATTTTCTGGGGAAAAAAAAAGCCTGCAACAGGCAAAGTTGTAAAGTCTCCTGGTAATGGGAGAATGTTCTGGAGGAGAAGTATTAGAAAATCCCTTCCCTTCAGGCACACAGAAAAAAAATCTTCACTGTCTGAACATTAATTTAAATAAAACCCTAAAATGCAACCACAACCAATATAGAGACATTTTGATTCACTTTTTTGTTAATGTCAAATGTCCATCTTTGTGACTTTGAAGCCAAACCAAAACAAATTTTTCTCCTCTCTAGGTTTTCAGTGAAAGGGTTCTTTTCTGTACTGACAATTTGCAAAGCATCTCCAGCTGTGTGACAGCCACAGTGGGTCATGAGGCTCAGGCTTCTGATGTTACCGAGAACCAGAAAGAAAGATAAATCCTCCCTCTTAAACTCTGCTTTGGTTTTGTTATGCTGCATTGTGACACCCCACACCTTCTGGTGTTCCTTGCTCTCATAGGAAGTGATAGCAGAAAATCTCTATCTCCAGCGCTCAGGCCCCTACACTGGGCAAAATTAAGTATTTCTAAACAATAAATGGATTATTTAGGGAGATACTTTCTAGGTACTTTATAACGAGTAAGATAAAAAATTGTTCTTTAAACAAATTATAAAAAGTCAGCAAATTAGTTAAACTGAAAGCTTGCATGCGGTGTTGATGCTATGTGCAAAATTCAATGCATGAGGATCTTTGCTGTCTTTAAACTGTGCCTGTTTCTGTTCTTAGTAATCTTCTGCTCATGACAAATTACTTGGTCATATAAAAAAAAAAGCTATAAAAATATATTAATAGATAGTAGAAGTTCCAGAATGAAATTCTAAGTAAAATAAATAGCAATATTGCCATTGATATTATTTCTTAAAGTACAGTGAAAATAATTGTTAGTAATTTTTTTGTTCCAAAGGTAATTTAACTGAATAAATATTTAAATAGCAATTTGATGTTTCATTGCATCATAAGACAATATGCAGAATATAGAACACTAACAGGTTATGATATAGATACAGAGATAGGTCAGTGTAAATAATTCTGAGCATGTATATTGCCTGATACTTCCTTATGTATTCTGGAGATATCAAAAAAAATAAAAGAATTCTTAATATTTAGAAATGCAAATGTGTTTTCTACACCAGATTTAAACACCATTTGGTTTCAAAAGCTTTTCTTTAATGATACAGAATGGAAATGATGGGCCTTTGGTGTGTCCTTGCAAGATGTATTATAAAAAGGTTACTGGCACAAGAAAGCCTGGGATTTTAAAACAGGATGTGTCCCAAGGGTAGTGTTGATCACACAGAGCTGCAACTCAAAATTAAGAACTATTAAATTTCCATGAGAGTTCTGGTTATTTGCCACACTGCAGCAAATAATTGGGCTCCCACATTAGGAAGCTGTTCTTTCTCATCACTTTTACTGTAGCACTTAGAAAGTCTGGCAACAGACATCAAACAGAGTAATTAGGTACTTAGGATGAATAAATATCAGTCATGGTCTCTAACCAATAACAAATAATACCAACAAATATTTTTTTTGTTCAGATTTATCACAAATTATACAATTTTAAGTCTATCAGGTTTTCTGAGAGTTTTCTTTCAAAGGAAAAAAAAAATTCTGAGGCTGCTCAGAAGGTATTTTTCATGTTTAGTCAATGAACTGACCTAACATCTGCCATACTAATTTTTAATGTATGAACTTTAAAGAACTGGTAGAAGTTTAAACACAGACAAAATTTCAAAATTTTACTAACAGTCCATCTTTTGTTTGCCCTAAAATCAATGTTCTTACATGTGATCCTCCTTTACATGTATCTCAAAATTAGTGTTCCTTAGATGAACAGAGCACAAGCTTCTTTCTGGTGAAATTCAGCAGAACTCTAATAATCTAATGGCAACCTGGAGCTCAGCAAACTTTTATTTATCTTGTTTCTCCAACAGGCTTTTGTGCAGTCACAAAATTTTCTGTAAATGCCTAAAGCACCACAAACAAACTTCCAAACAAATTTCTCTGAACTCCTCTACGATGACACCAAGTTTTGCTCTGCAAAGCCAGCACTGATATACCCTCTGGAACTCAATTCTAAACCTGAAATCCTACAACACCAGCACACCTTACTGATAGCTTTTATCACCTGAAACAATCAGAGATCTTTTCTGATCTTGTAGACATGCATATGCAACTACTGTTCTGATTTCAGAAAATGCAACATACTAGCAGATATCAGTGCAGCTTGAGCACACTGATCAGAATCTTAAAGTATAGGATTTAATTCTAATTTTCCTACCAGTCATCCACTCATCTAAGCAGCTGTCTTCATTTGACATATAGGTTAGCTGTCAAGAAAGCAGTTTGGAGAGAGCTAATATTGAACATTTTAATCTGCGTTTTTGTGATTTGTTGCCAAACTCCATCCCTCCCTTCAGCTCCTCTTCTTGGTTATTAACTATTGTCCAGAAGTATGGCTAAGGACAGAATATTCACGGCGTGAAAACATTTCCATGGAAGCAGAACCTTAAAAAGTTGACAAATGAGACTATTCTTGTCTTCACAGAACTTCACCCAGTTACTCCCATTCCAGAGTCAGCACGCCGAAATCACTTTTCTGTGAGTCGCTTTTAAAATTTATTTTAATTTGAAGCCATTGTGAGTGATAGCATGGAAAACTGAGCGCGTGTGTCAGTAAATGCAGCACTGCAAATTTCTTTATTGGATGTCAGACTTATGGCAGTGCTGTCTCTCTGGACCTCAGCAATTTGACACACTTCCTCAAAAGACCAGTAAACCGTGCATGCATGTCAGTCATTCCTGTTGGCTGATGTGCAGCAGGCACTGAATCTACAATAACAAGAGACCACTAAAGAGTCTTGAATAATTTCAGCTTGTCCATGGGCTCAAGGTGAAAAGAATCGAGACCATCACCACACCTGCTACGATGTAAGCCACATACAAAACCTGAGTAATTAAGTTGTTTTAACTGCTGTGCAGTTTGACTAAACCTGTAAGCAATGCCCTCTTGTGTGTTCCCTTTATCCCTGGATATAACACTTGACTGAACAATCTAGATGCTATTCTAAACAATTTCATTAGTAAAAGGTGCATTTAATTTTGCTTTTATTTACTAGCCACATATATTTTAAATGAAACTGTCAGCCTTACTTTTTTTGGCACATGTTGCATCATTACTGTGTTTCTTCACATGATCACACAAGAATGGAAATTCCACAGTCACCACACAAAGAACTATATCAAAATGTTTTCCCTCTGCCCATAAAAAGGTGCCATTTTTCACAACTTAAATTCTCCACAAAAAGGAGAACTATCAAATGATCTTTGTTTTTCATAAAGCTAAGTAATGTAACATTTGGTATCCTATTCATCTATTTTCATATTCTGATTCTTCAATAACAAAAGGAAGAAAATCCAAGCATGAGGTAAACTAACCATAAAAAATTATCCACTTTTTTCCTCCCCAAACCTAATGTGCTTTATTTTCTGACACCTGTTCCTACCCAGTTAGAGATTAATCATTACAGTATTAACATGAAAAAGCCCATTGTCATAGGTCTTCTTTGACTCTGTAGTGGAACTTTCTATTCTTTTGCAGCAGAAAGGTGGAAAACCTACTTAAACCTCTGAAATTTCAAGTGATATTATCCACATCTGTTATTTGCTATCATAGATTAAAACATTGAAAGCTCCTTCACAAACTATTATAAAACCCACTTATAGGTTAAGCTTTGACTTCAAAGTAGCCATAAGGGTATACCATAAAATTCAAGCTGCCAAAGTTTACTAGTTCATGTTTACTAGCTCAAAGTTTACTAGCTGCCAAAGTTTATTAGCTCATGTTCTCTTCCGTACTAACAACAGATACTTCTATTGCTGACATTGAAATTGTCAGCTATTTGAGACATTCTCTCTCTAATGAGGGAACAAAAAATTGTCCAAATTTCTTTAGTCAAAGACATTTACTCTTTCCTTTTTCCTGTTGGGAGTTGCTTTTGTATTTTTTACTTTTTTTTTTTTCTTCTGGATTTTTCACGTTTTCCTTATAGAATTAGTTGGCATATACAAGCTCTTTCCTATATGCAAGTAAAGAGTATTTCTATCTTCATTAGCACATTCTGTTTTGAAGCCTATTATGCAATGAATGAGACAAAATGTTTAACCAGTGAAGCAACATAAAATCATTTAGAATGGGGTACAGGCGCTGTTAAGGTAATTGTTGTGTCTGTTCCCAAGTCCCAGCTGACAGCTGCTACACTTGCAGGACTGTGACAGATTTGCATTCTCCCAAAACACATAGTTCAGGATTTTACTTATATCAAATTTTAAAAGCTGGTATCTGAGAAAACACTGTCATACTCAGGACCAGACATATCTCTAGTGGGAGATCTAATTACAGTTCTATTATTAAAAACTAGGTTATAATACTTTCCTTTAATATCATTATGTACACCCTGCAGAACTTCATTATTTTATAAATAAACCTCATCTGAGGTCAAGAAAACCTTCTTTCTGAATAAAATTATATTAAATTATTATGTTCCACATTTAAAAAATTGCTTTAAGCTTTAACTTATTGCATGCCATTTAGATGGTAAACCAAGAAGGTTCACTCAAAGTCACACCCCATGTCTATGATTGCAAAGGGGAAAAGACAGGTCTCTTGGATTACCTTCTCCCATTTCTCTTATACTTTAAATGTACTATTTTATCTCACAAACACTGAAAGCCAACTTTTGGCCCTTCCTACTGAAACTTTGATTTTCTTATAGATGAGTCACATACTGTAATTTTCAAGACCCAGATTTTCTGCATAATCCATTTTCTGGCTAGCAAAAGAAGTAAGAATTAGAGAGAAACCTGCCCTTTTGAGCAACTGTAAGAGGGACCTGCAAAATTTATTTTCCCCACTTTTTTGATTTAGAGCACCCTAACCAACGTGCTAAAAAAGTCTGAAGAGAGACATAGCCTCACCCATAGCAATTGAAATACTGCTGATGTTTCTGCTATCGGTTCCTAGATACCCTTTCACAGACTCCTTGGTAACACTCCAGAGGTTTCAGGTTCTGCACACCTCAGAGAGAAAACTGTCAACATTGTGTGGCTGAAAGTTTGTAATGGATTTTGTGTTAGGGATTTGACTCCACAGCTAAGAGGTATCAGACTTCACTGCTAAACTTGAGGCATCTGACTGAAACAGCTCCACATGATCCAACTGAAATGTCACTGTGGGCATGGCCAGAGGAAGGACAACTCTCCTCCCCCACAGGTAAAAATTATATGTGGGCTCTCAAGTTATGCTGACGGCACATAAATCACAAAATTATTTTTTCAGTTCTTTACAGGTTCTCACATTTAAAAGCATTATTTGTATTTACATCATAAGTCATGTGAATCAACTTGCAAATCTGAGTGTTTTGAAAGCTCAGTCCAAGAATAAAAGCACTGAGACACAGGCGCTCTAGACACTGAATTTTTAGGAAAGTAGTGCAGCTCTTTGGGGAGAAATGCACTATACACCCATGCAAATGAATCTTCTTCTAAATGAAGATTTAGAATATTTACAAGGGGGTTTTATTTCAACTATATAAAAATGGGGGATTTTGCATATGGAAGGTAGTTGATGGGAGAATTATCTTACATAATTTAATTTAATGCTAAATATTTTACAGTTAATTAGTGACCTGGATTTCACTTTTCACAAATAACAGAAATGAATGATGTCATACACTTCTCTGTCTTAATACCAACCCTATAGGCTAATCTGCTCAAGAGAGCACCCCTAGAACTGCATAGGATTGAATAAAAAGCAATTCTGCAATGAAAGTAATTCATTTAGCACTTTTATAAAGCTGACAATGATGAGAAATCACTAACAAGGAGTAGGCTGCTAACTGAAATCGATTCCACAGCTAGAAACAGAGATGGATTTGAACTGCTGCAAACAAGCCAGGAGAAGAGGGATAAACTAGTTTTTATATTGAAATCCACCTTCATGTCTTGAAGACCACCACTCTGAGCTGTTAGAAGAGGGAGAAACACTGTCCTGGGACTATACAGCAAGACTTCCTGTATTTCTGCCCTAAAAACCCAAGAAAGAAGTAATTTCTTCAAGATTTAAAGATCAATAGTTTTTTGATAGCTGAAACAGGAACACCCTGTCCAAAAAACCCAGGTCATGCTTCAGGCAAATAAAAATTTGAATCATAATATTTAGGAGGTTTTTCTCAGAGCCTAAATGAAGTAGAGGGAGATTAATACTTTTACAAATATACACTTAAAAATGCATTTTCCTATGCAACTAAAAATAATGCTATAAAACTCAAGTAAAAAGTACCTAAACACCATTAAACTACATTTAATACAACTAGAATTGGAGGAAAGGACTCTAGATCATTCAGATGAATGAGTCAAACTTCACACTAAAAGCCTGTGTTGATAGGTATTTTCTAAAACTTTCATAATTCTTGTTATTCTTCTTCAGGCTTGGTCCAAGTTTCCTCAGTAATTGCAGCTTTGCTATTCCATAAAACAGTCATTTCTGAGAAAACAATGTTCTAGGAGCATTACATTTTCTTTAGATATAGAAGCAAAACAGTTACTCTTCATTTTCCACAACTATATCTGTGACCATAAAAAGGCCTAACAGGTAATACATTTGAAATTAGGATATATCAGATGATGGTTGCTGTGGCTACTTATTCATACATGGAAAAACAAGATTACAAATTATTCTAGCTAAAATCTCACTTTTGCCAAGAAAAATAAAATAATTACATCTTTCACCCTCTGTGAAGCACTTCCATTATCACAAAGATATTAAAGTTGCCTATTTTTTCTGCAATAGTACCATGTTGTGGATTCATTTTGTTTGTGATTCAACACAGCTTCCAGAGCTTTCCTGTCCTTCATTATTGCCAGTCCAGCTATCCCCCCCTTCCGTATGCATATGTTTTACTGATGTCCTAAACATAATACTTCACAGTTGTCTTGTAATTCATTATTCTTTAAGACAGTATTTCACCTTTATCCAGTCCTTCAAATTGCTGGACATCTCTGCTGTAAAGATGCTGAGCACAAATGTGTGCTAAGTCACTTGAATCAGTATTAGAAAATTCTCTACACCACAAAAAAAAAAGATTTTGGGACTCCCTGATGGACTAAACCACTGCTGAGCAGGTTTTTCAACATTATGGTGGTTGTATTCAGATTCTCTTACTCCCCTTTTTTAATGAGTAGAATCAGATGGGACACAATCAAAAACCAGACTAAACAGAAGATACATCACAGCTACTATTTCATTGCTGTTTATTGCCTGGTAAAATGACAAATGATAGGACTGATTTGTTTTATTATTACTGGCAAATAAATTTGAGTCATTGTCCTCCAGGAATTAAAAAAAAAAAAAAAGTTTCAGCAAATCAATAGCTCAGGCAGAATTTTTCCTGAGTATTAAAGATGAAATCCTTATACACTGCCAGAAGGGCATGCTTTAAATAAATAAGTTAATTTGGTCTTATTTTTCCCCACTCCATTTATGATCTACCATTTTCAAAAGCAACTATATCAAAACATATTATGATTTACTTTCATAATTTGTTAACTGGATTGTACCTCTTATCTCTGACCTTGCTCTTCTCCAATTCATCCAGTTTTATTAAAGATGCAATTGCAATTAGAAACAAGAAGAGACATGTCTAATAGAGGAAACTCCTTTGTACATTAGAAACATAACAAAGAAATCCAACAAAGAGTAATACAGGTGCATCACTAGTTTGAGAAAAGGTGAAGCAAATTGAGGCAGAGAACATATTAATAGAAGAATGGCTTCTTACATTTCAATCACTGATGAAATCAAAGAAATAAAGTTTGAACATTTTTTCTAATAAATCCGTCAACTGCCTTCAGCAATATCTGAGACTTGGAACTGTTACCTTGAAAACTAAGCTTCACTGTAGGAATATCAGGTTTCTTTTTTTTTTTTTTTTTTTTTTTGGGGTTTTTGTGGTTTTTTTTTTTTTTTAATATACAAAGCTATTTGCATCAATAAGTAAATAAATATATTACCTTAGCAAACTGTGCATTTATCCATTTTGTGAAAGTTTTCTTTTGAACATCTTCTCGTTCATCTGCCAGAGAAAAGGAAAGTACTTCATTAGAATTATTCCACAAAATAATGCAATATTATTGATTAATGTTTCAGGTTTGGTTCATTGTAAATTACTAAAAATACTTCAAACACAGGCAGGAAATTTATTTGGATCTATTCTTTAAAAAATGCATCAACACATTCTGAAGGTCTACAGGTCCCCTTCATAGTCATGGTCTACATCCCTAGTTCAACTGACCTATCCTGTGGTTTCTTTTCTTCTGGAAAAGAAGAAGTTGCACTAAGATCTGAAACACCCCATTGTAATTTTTAATTTCATATAGGTATAAAAACCCACAAACATCTGATGGTCTTGGCATGAGGAAACTCTTCTACAGTAGAAAAGTACTTGAAATAACATTATATGCACCTCCTCAAACTGCTTGAGGAAGTGAAACCTTCTGAACCCAAACAATAGCTCTCCATTGGCAGCCCCTGATGCACCTTTTGCCTTTTTTTAACTTGCAACTATTTGCCTGTCACAAATTATCTATTTTTCCTCCAATGGAAAAAGAAAAAGAGAAAAAAAAAAAAACAAACAAAACAACCCACACACATATTTGTTCAGCCACACATGAAATTATTTTTCAATTCTTTAATATGAAATCTTTTTAGAGGGAGAGGCTTTGATTTCTGTATCTAAGTTATAAGTACAGTCCTCATACTGAATGGAACTGGAAAAACAAAGGTAAAATTCTGCTGTATTTTATATAGGTTGAAAGAGAAAAATTATTTAAAACTAGAACTTTGTACGCATTTGCTCAAAAAGATCTATTAGGCATCATCATTGAAATATAAAGGACAGATTTCTTTGCTTGGCAAAACAAAATAAACCTCAACTAGGACTGAAGGACATATGTGGAAAAGGGTGCAGAATGCCTACACTAAAATAAAGTTCACTCCATGCAGCCTTTTGGTTTGCAGTAAAATTCTCTACACTTCTTTAAAAAAGGGGATATTAAAATCCCTTCTGAAATGTATAGCAATTAATAACATTAATGGATTCAGCTAAATTTGAATAGCATCTAGCCTTTTGGTTTGCAGTAAAATTATCTACACTTCTTTAAAAAAAGGGATATTAAAATCCCTTCTGAAATGTATAGCAATTAATAACATTAATGGATTCAGCTAAATTTGAATAGCAGGTATAGACAAGCTAGAAGAGAAATACATGGCATTATTAATGTACTTTGCTTTCCCTCCCTCCACCTGTCCAAAGACCCAAGACAAGACAAATCTTTTTCATACAAATGTATCTTTTGCTCTTAAAACCTCAATATTGCTTTAAATATACCTTTCCCACCAGAATGTTTTCCAGTTTCAAAGATACAATATACTCATAAAAATTACTAGTTTGCAAAGTCACTGTTGCATTATAAAGTACTACATACTTGAAGGAGAATATTCTGAGTTCAGATGACCTTGAGCAAAAAAAAAAAAAATGACAACACAATAGTACAACTGGAAACTTGCCATAGAAGACATGCATTATAAACACTCTGTTACTAATGTATATGAGTATTTGCTACAATAAACTTTCTAGAATTCTATTGCTATCTATCCCAAATGTCAGCTTCATCCTTTGGCTGAAAGCAATACTTGAATAGTTAAGAGACTCATCTAAAAGCAACAGCATGTGAAGGAGATACATGCTTTTGGTAATACATGATGCTAAAGCTGTTAAAAATTTTATTTTTCCCCGCAAGCAACACTTCTCTCTGTGTAGACTGTAAGTTGTTTATTATATGAGTTTTGTTTCATTCCAGCCACATGCACTACACAGAAGATGAGGGAAGAAAGATACATTTTGTTGGTAGAAGATAATATTCAATCTGATGTTATATTGCAAACTTCTTCAGCAACTTCATATAAAATATTACACATAAATAGCTGCTTCTGTTTAATCATCTCTGCTAAAACTGCCAAATGCAAACGGGTTCGAAGAATAATGTGGCATTTAGCAAGGGAAAGGAAAAAGAGACAAAACCACCTTTTTCAAACTGTTCAAACAATAATGTGATATTTTGCAAGGAAAAGTAAAGAGACAAAACCACCTCTTTAAACTGTTCAAACTTCTGCTTTGCAACGCCAGGCAGTTGTAATAGCATATTTAGTAACAGAGTGGGTTGTTTGTTTTAGGGCCTTTTGTTTGGTTGTTTTTCTCTTTTGGGTTTTTTTTTTCTCATAAAGATATATGCGAGTTTAACTGCTAGTCACCAATTAATTAATGTCCACTGTGCAAATAAAAAACAGGGTCATCTGAGAAAAATGAGAGTCAACCCCACAATATCAATGTTTGAAACTTATTCAAAGTCCAGGCAATGCTCTGCTACTTTGTAAAAACAAACCTATTAAACTGCTGTTATCTTCATACAGAGATCATTGCAAGCACTTTTATCTTTAGGTGCTTGCTCTGACAAGTTTATACCACAACAATTTGTTAGTGACAGCTCCTAACCTAAAAATGAATCCATCTTTTGGTTATGCATGGCATGATTTCCCCATTGTACACTGAATTTTTACAAAGAGATGTTCTCTTAGCCCAGATTTATGGATTGAATGCTCGATGTGGAAGCTGAATGACATTTATCTAGGTGCTGCAGAAATGTGCCAAGAACACTTCTGCCACTTTCAGAATGCTGTGTTTATAAGAGATCCTTCAGCAATGAGCCAGTGAATGTCCTTGGAGGTGCTTTTACTGTGAGACAAGAATAATCAAATGGCCAGGCAGGTAATTCCTTCACCTGTTCAAAGAGTAATGTGGTATGTTTATTTCTTTTCTTTCAAGCTGAAAGAATTGCAGAATAGTGTACTGTCTTCAGGTTAGATTTAAACACTGCATGGATCCTGAATTCCTTTATTGCAATAACAATGAGATCCATTCCCACAGCAAAAATGCTTTTCTCAACTGATGGACATTGAATGAAATAGGCTTAACCTCATTTTCTGTAGGTTATCAACTCAGAAAATGAGCGCTCTGAGGTCTACAAACACCCTTCCAGAAAAAAACCCCTAAAAAACAACAGATACTGATCAGTAAAATTCACCTGATTTTCATGCCCTAGAACCTCTAGTACCACTGAACAGATCTTGTTTTAACTACAATGCATTCAGAGATGTGTTCTGATGATCACCCAGCTTTAAAACTGTGAATGCAAACCTCTCAGATTAGTTAACTGCACATTTGACTTTTGAAGTATTAGTCCAGGTTAGGCCTCATAATAAATTATGACCCAGAGAGAAAGTGCAGTATTAATGAAGCTAATCATCTGACAAAGGACAGTTCTGACACTTAATCAGGCAGCGAGGCTAATAGAGACAAGAGGCACACTGAAGGATGCTTAGGAACAATCATGATTCAACAGAACAAAGATGCTATTAATAATGGCAATTGGTCACCATACAACTTTCCTAGATATACTTAACAGCTCATGTTTGCGACCTACCACTCCGATGCAATTCCCATCTGTCTTCTACATGAAAACTTATAACATTATGTTGTCATCTCTTATAAACTACTCTTTTTAGTACTCTTATTTTCCACACCATCCTACCCCCTCAAATGCTATCAAACACATTAAATAAAAAGTAGTAACAGGAAAAAAAATCTTTTAAATACCAGTGTGCTCTAGATACTATTCTGAAAGCATACAGAAGTGTTAACAAATCACTAAAAAATAATATCTTTAAAAAAACTGATCTGGAAAATACCTAGAAGATTGCAAAATGAACGAAGGTTCAGAAACACACTATGTATATCACTACATCATTCCATTTGTATAATAAAAGACACCTTCCTACAGAAAACATGACGTAGGGAGAAGAAAATTTGCACTTTTGCATCTTTCCCTTTTTTCTAGGAGATCTTTAACCTGTCAACCCTTGACACACCTGAATAAATATTTCTTTCACTAACTCACAGAATAGCTGAGGCTGTAATGCACCTCCGGACATCATCTGGTCCAACTGCCACAATCAAGCAAGGCCATCTAAAACAGATTTTACAGGACCCTGTTGAGTGTGGGGTTTTTTTTACTATCTCCAAGGATGGAGACTCCACAGTGTCTTTTACTGCTGCCACACGAAGACTGCATCTTCAGCCTTCCACAGATCTGGGTTGTGTTTTCCAATGCAAGTGGCTTAGAAAATTCTTCTCTAGAGCAAGTACACCCCAATTTTTAAAATTAGAAGACATTCAACAAAATTGTACTGGTACACAAGGAGTATGAGAAATTATCCATGTCCTCAGATTATAAGTGTCAGTTTTAAACAAACAAACAAAAAAATCACTGTCATTATGACGTCAGTGAAGATGTGATATTTGTAGAGTGTTTGAATCACTCAGAGACAGGCAGTGATAGGAAGCTCAATTGTGGGACAGATTTTATGCAGCCTTCAGCAAGCAATTCCATCACAGGTGCAGGAACATAAACAGGGAAGAATATATCTTTTTCTGTTATCCAGTGTTGCCCTGAGTTAGGTGAACAATAATTGAATAGTTATGCTTTGTCTATAACCAGAACCTATAAGCAAGAAAGGAGGGGGGGGAAAAAAAAAGGAAAAAAGAAAATGGAAGAAAATAAAGAAAAAATTCCCATAATCTGGTGAAAACTTTGAAACAATGGTGTTAAGGCAGGTGTCAATTCCCTCGTTCATGGTAACTGCAGGTTCATTGAAACACTGCACTTTAGAGAATAAAACCATCAAAATTGCTATTTGATTTTCCAGCAGCCAAACAATGCAGATTGAGAAAAGGTCAGGATTTTCTTCAGTGAGTGGGAGTGAGTACCAGCAATGGTGGGAGTACTAGGAACAAAAGAGGCCACAGATAGTCACATTATTGATACTCTGGCTCCATCGACTCACTATTCTTAAGAGATTTTCAGTACATTGTGACAATACTCTGCCAGTAACTACAGCTGCTGAGAAATGTTCCCTTCCGATTCTTGCTTATCTGAGGGGGGAAGAAGAAATCAATGCAATACAAGGACTCAATGATATTTGAGTGGACTAGCTTTGATTTTTAGTCATTGAGGTCATCCAAGACATTCACAAGCTGACAGGAAATACAATAGGCTGCTTTGACAGACAGACAAAGAATTTAAGTCTATTGCTCATGTAAGGCAGTACAGAACATGCAATTCTTTGTCCATCTTCTATAAATACACTGATGAGCAGTGTGTTGACTTAATCTGAATATTGTTAAAACTCCCTGTTCCCTGTGCTACCCTCTTGAGGCTTTACTGTGAAACCAGAGTCAAATCACCATAATCAAACCATCTCAGGCTTTTCAAAACACTGATGAACCTATTCAAATGCTCAGCAGAAATGGAACACTGAAAGCCCTCGTTAATATAGATTTAAAGAAAAAAAAAAAAGTAAAACTAAATGCCATGAAAAATAAAATACTGAAATTTTCTGAGAAAGGTTTGGTAAGAGTCAAGGTAAATTCAGGAAATGAACAGGTGTATTCCTAACAAAAAAGACATTGCTCACCCTGTTTCCTTCAAATAGAGGAACTCAGAGATGGGGATGCTATTTACTGATCAGAGGACAAAAAAGAGTATATCTTTAAGACCCAACTACAAGATTTTTACTGGCAGATTGGTGTAGCAGATTGAACTACTGAACTACCTTGCCTAGACTGAATGTCAGGCTGGGGAAACCTTTTATTTTTCTCATTTCATAACGTTAGTTGGAATTTTTCTCTCATTACAAATGTTTTAGGGAAACTGCTTCCTGATTTTTTCCTATTTTTTAATTGTTTAAGACACTGCAAGTGTTTATATTAGGTCTCACTCTTCGAATCTAAGTTTAATTAGCTATTTAGAGAAAAACTACTGTGTGCTTTTGAGGACCAGTATGGATGTCATGTAAAAAAGGAGCAGGAGCAACACACAGGATAGAGAACATGACAGCCTGCCAGTGTGGAACAGAAGTTAAAAAAAGGAAAGAAAACAAATTCAACAATGACAATTAGAAGAACAAGAAGAAAAAAGAAAAATTCAGAAGGTGTAAGAGGAAGGCAGAAGGGGAAGTAAACACATTTACCCTTGCTTAGAGGGAAAAAAATAAAGGTAAAAAGACATCTGGAAAAGAAGAAATGGGATGGGAAAAAGCATTGATAAACACTTCTTTAGAAAAGAAAATCTGGAAAGAAAAAAAGGATATCTGGTAGAAGATCATATTCAGAGAAGCAGTAAATTTGAACAAAAGAACTACCGAAGCATGTGCAGCTTAGTCAAAAAGATTTGACTAGCATCCAGAAGTACCAGAATAATGCAAACAAGCTACATATGACTCCTAAAACAATAATGGGCAGCTGTGAAATGTACACATAGATCTATGTTTGAAGAAATTCATGTAATTTGTTCGTGTTTATAAATCACGCCCCTGCCCTTCTTCCCCTCCACCATTTCTCAACCCTTTTCCCTAAATAAATTGTAGCATATAGAACTCCCAAGACAAAAGCAAGATCATAATTCTAATGAAATTTAAAAAGAAAAGAAACAGAATGTCAGCTCACATTTCCAGAACATTTTAAGTATACACAACATGGGGTGTTCAGCTCCAGCTCATACACTTGTAATTGTGTTCCCAGCTGTTGACCTAGTCCTCCTCTGGTCCACCACAGACAAATACACTTTGGGAACTGATCCTACTTCCCTATGTCCATGGATTTGACCTCAGGACTTGTAACAAAACACTTGAGTGTTAGGACATCTGCCTCAAGGGATGGTGACCCACCCCTCCTTACCCTTTCAAGGATAAGGACTTGTAAGAGTCTTGATCCACACTCTACCAAACATACCCTGTTCTAGTTATTAACAGCTTTGTAAACATAAACTTAACTGGTTTTGTCTACTGGGGTTTTTTATTATGTTCTAACCAGCAATTAGTTTGGATCCAGTAAATTTTTCCCAAAGGGAAATCACTAGTAAAATGCAACCTAAAAAGCCCCAGTGCTTCAATACATCAGATTTCTCTGCACAAGATAAAAAACTGCTCAAACTTAAACAACTAACCTATCTCTACCTGAGAAGCTGGTGCTTCAAAAGGAGTTCAGTTTATGCCTTATCTACATGGAAATATATAATTACTCATTTCTGTGTATAAGTAGTCTCCCCTCTTTTATCTATTTTTCAGTGCCATATACCTATATTGACAAATGAAAAGAAGCCTTGTTAATATTTCAGTGGAAGCCCATGCTATTTTAGCATTATACCATTGTTATGACAGTATTTTCTGAATACTGTAGAACATATACCTTTAGATGAGATAATAGATTTGTCTTCACTTAAAGCTCCATGCTAGTTAGAAGGGCTGTACCAGCTGAAACCACTGCTGCTTTCTGGAACTTGCTGAATATTGTTAGATTTAATAGTATTATCATTTTTTTTTTGCAGTCAGACACCAATGAAATCATGTTGCCAGTATCCAAGTATCTCGAAAAAATACCAATGATGATTTAAGAGCTTTCTGGTTTGTGGTTTGTGTGCTTGTTTTGTTTGTTTGTCAGTTTTTGTTTGGCTTTGGAGTTATTTGGGTTTTTTTGGTTGGTTGGTTGGTTTGGGTTTTTGGGTGTTTTTTGTTTGGTTGTTGTTGTTGAAAGCAACAAAATTCACTTGCAGGATAAGTCTTCTTAGTGCTAGAGTTGACTAAATTAATGGCAAAGGATACTAGTAATACCAAAATGTGAAAGAAAAGTAGGAGTTGGTCAATACTAACTTCACCTTGTCAAATGAGTATATATGGAGAAAATGCTTAATATTTCTTGATGGATTCATCTGAACAGGACATTTGTTTCTTATTTACGTATTAGGGAAGCACAAGTTGCTGCTAATACATCATGTGATATTATATAAAAGTAACAGAAACACTTTTTGCCACATGGATTTACTACTACTACTATTACTATTGCTATATATAAAATCTATTGCAACTCCACAGCCCAAACCTGCAATTTTTACTAGCTGCTGAGAGATATGTTGCTCCTTTCATCTTCCAAAAACAACTAATAACTTGTAAGGTTGATTAGCAGGAATCACAATGTGCTCAGAGTAAGGAGGCAATGTTTGCTGCTCAGCCCCCTTGCTGGTTGGGCTGACTGGAACAAAAGAACCTGACTGACATTTTAGAAAAAAAAAAAAATCATATAACTTCTTTTAAAGAGTGACTGGACCTGGTAAACAGATTAAATACATCTTGACTGTAGTAACTCTGGTTTCAGAGTTTCTTACTTTCAACCCATTTTTGTTATTTCCCAGAGAAAATGGGAATTACTAATTGAAGACAGAGAGAATCAGTATTAACGCTTTTTCTCTGTTCCGAGCTCATGGGTGTTCCCAGACTCTGCACAGGAAGGACAGTGGCATTAGGACAGATGGACAGGCCCAGCAGTGGCCCGGCAGCAGCCGTACCTCTGCGAGCCCTATTGAACAGCCAGCAGCAGAAAATCCTCCTGGGTTAGACACTAATAAAATTGGTTTGTGCACACTGCACCCTCAGTGACAGCCTGTAATAAGCGTTGTTACTCCTCTGCACCAAGGATCTGAGAATTGCTGAAACTAACTCAAAGTGAAAGCAAGCGCTCTCACCTCGGCTGCTGTTTAACCAGCCAGCTCAAAGAGAACCCAGCACTACAAATGTCCCTGTCACCACTGTAGGAAAAGTTACAGGCCAGAAATGAGCAGCACTGGCAGCTCCTGTATTTCAGCAGTCATCAAAAAAACTCAAAAAAAACCCCAAATAAAACCACATAAGCAAAAAGCAACAGAAAACACCCAACGAAAAAAACCATCCCCCATAATAAGAAACTTGTTTTGAAAAAAACTTTAAACAGCTCTAGACCTTATGGTTTTCACCAGGAGAGTTCCATGCGCTGGGAGGAGAAAAATTGTGATAAAGGAGCTGTGGCAAACACTGAAGTTGGCTTGTTAGGACAGAGGGTGGGGTTTCTGTTTGTATTTTTTAAACCTTGGAAGAGAGGTCAGCATTTAGCTGATCAGCAGGCCTTCTCAGAGTAAACTGTGACAGAGGCACTGCATGGGAAGTATTACTAGAACAGAGATTAATTACTAGAAATAAGAAAGTCAAGGTTATGTAACTAGATAAAATTAGCCACAATTTTCATATTTATAACCTTTATGAAAACTAAACAGGTATTTTTTATTTGTTCAGAAAACAGCAGATAAATGATTACTGTTAGACTGTGTCCTTCCTTAGCTGAAGATTTTTACCATCTAGGTATTTTTATTCAGATATGAGCAACAGAGGACAGGAGACCGAGGACAGTAATGTTAATTCATGAGCCAGCCAGAGCAGAACACATCAAAAATAGGAAAGAGAAGCCCACAAACTTTCTGAATTACAGATTTTCAGCTAATAACAAATGAAGCTGAAAGAAGCATCAGGATTTAAAACAGGTAATAAGAGTCTAAAACGTGACATTAGTATCTAGTGTTTCACACAACCTTCAGATGTGAAAATGAAATTGCTGTTCTGTTTTCAGCAAATGCCACCTAGTGATGCATAGCTGCAAAGCTTTGAACCACTTTGATTTTTATGTGTACTGTCCCAGATTTTCTGATTTGCTCCTATGGGAAAAAAAAACAAAATCAAGCAAATGCTTTACGTGGTCACAGACTCTTGTCATACACATGCAGAACACAGAGGAGGATGGGTTAACCACTTGTGAGGGACCAACATTTGTTACAGTTTGTATTAAAATACTCATTACAAACAACCATGCTAAGTACTCTGTGGTAGCTAGCACTATTCTGTAATATTTCAAGTTTTTTTTTTGTTCCTCTGTCAAAAGCAGTTAGAGAACAGGCTGTTCCAGTCTGCTTGACTGACTGCTGTCTACTTTATTTCATCTGACCCAATTAGTGTCTGAGTTAATTAGGAGGAGCTGCCACTGGGACATCAGAGAATGTATCAGAGAAGTTTGCAATTAATGAGAGCAAGGTGTTAATATGCAATTGTTTACAATACACACACCCTGTTCTTAGGGTGAAGATACTGTCATTATGAAGCTGACAGCATCAACTAGTCCACAGCTAGAATTCATCTTACTATACAACACTTGAGAAACTTTGAAAGAAAAGAGCACATGCCTCTTAGAACAATTGTGTAAATTAAAGGTAAGTGAACTGTATTTTCCACTACTATTTCACCTCACCTGAAGTAGACAAAGTAAGGATGAGTGTATTTAAACTATAGTTGTGATTTATTTAATTCAGAAACAATTATTGCAGATTTCATGTTGTCAAGTCTCTTGGCATCCTTTCACTGTTCCCAAGCATCCTCCACTTTCCAAGGGTAGAAAAGAAAGGACAAAGACTAATGCCCTTGTTGACAGCGATAATTGGGGGGGGGGGGGGGGGAACCAATAGAATAGGATTTAATTCCCCTATACCCTTTATACCCTTTTCCCTTTCACAGCTACTTTGTTCTGTTTGTAGTGGTTCAATTGTGTAAGTGACTGAAGGATCTTAAATTTTGAGAAATACACGTTAGTATCTGAGTGTTTGGCATACTGAACACGATTGTCCAGTATTACCCCATATTTGAAAAAAAAAACTCCAACTGTACAGGTGAAGGCTAATATAAATTAGATATAAGTCCAAATACCAGCACTTCACAGAACACTTGGATTATAAAGAATGTTAAATGTGTATCCCTTACACCCTATAAGGTCAAACATTCCTGAAAAGAAAAATAAAGTAATTGTATTTCTAGACAGTTGATAAGCAACACCTTGTAAACAGCCACAATGTTTATTGCAGACTATTCTTCCTTCAGCTTCTTTCTGAGGCTTCTATTTTTCATTTAACAGCTTTATTTGCAAAGTGACTGTTCAGCTCTCACAAAAAGAAAAAAAAACATTCAAATCGGAAGAATGGGGAGGTGTTTGTCTCTTTCACCTCTAAGATGGCAAAAAATGATCGCACAATAGAAATAAGTTTTAGCCTTCATCACAAAGATGGTGACAACTGTGACAAAGAATATGCTTTTTTTTTTAGAATTGTCAAGACAAAATGTATTAGAGTTGGAACTCAGCCACATGCCCAGGGCCACCAATAGTTCAAAGTGTGTTTTACCCAGCAACCAGTGGGGGAAAAAGCTATCTTTATAGAGAACAGGCACTATAAGCTGTAGAAATCACATTGCTGAAGACAAGGGAAGCATTTAAGGTGAGGTACCACCCTTGTCTATCAGATTACATAACAGCATTGGCTGTTGAACAGAGATGTAGAACATCATCTGGTGCAGTCTGTGTCTCTCCAGGACCACACTGGGAGGGGGCAGCCTGTGACTCGAGAGGAAGTGCAGGAGGTGCTTCTTCTTAAGCACTCAGGCACTGGTCCTGCTTATGAACATTTTATTATCTATGGTAACACTAAAACAACATACTCTGCTATGTGTTGTTAAACATATGTTTACAACTTTGCATAAGGTTCTCAGATTACTTTTAAGTAGTCTACAGAATGAACTGAAATTAGGTAGAAATCATGTCCAAAATTCATCTCCCTGACATTAGAGCACTGGCATTTGTTAAAACTCAATATTCACTTTGGGGCTGAGCACATTTTTCATCCACACATGGGGAGAAAGCTCAACATCTTAAATTTATGTTGGGAGAGCGGAGTAGAAAGAATTGGTAAAAATAAAATGGAGAGGAACACTAAGATAGCAAGGAAGAAAGAGGATATACATAATTACCTTATCCATATTTGGAGGTACTTTTTCCATTCTGAGATAAGGGGGAAAGTAAAGGGAGGAGCAATTTTTAGAATGATATCATTAAATTTTGTAATATGTCTCTGAAATTCTTACTCCACTTCAGAATATTTGAAGCACTAGTGAAATAGTTATTGAAATTAGATTTAACGAGTACTGTTCATTCTCTCATTAAGTGGGCATTGTCTCAGCAAGTTAGAAGAATATTTGCAATACCAAATTGTATTTAAATCCTGGCAGATTTCATGCCCTCCCAGCTGAAACTAGGATTTTCTGGCTGAACCAGACATGAATATTTTAGATAACTTATACATTTGCTGCCTGTATGTATTCTGTGCATTGATCAGTGGTTTTTTTTTTCATTGTCTACATCATTCAGAACTGCTTTCAATGAAGGATTTCATATCTATAACATTAAGTGAAGATTAAGAAATATTAGTATTGATGCTAGGACAGTTACCTATTATAAACATCGATTTTTATTTCAACTCAGTGCCAACTCATCAGCTCTACTGAGAGGAGCTGTGTTTCCTTAATATAGATTCAGTATAGAAAAAGAAGAAAAACATCTATTTGTCATTCTTTTTACAGCTGTTCTTTTCCAGTCTAGACAACTCAAGGCAAGTGTGACATTTCACAAGATCATAAACTACACTGTAGAAACATACTGTCATTCTATTCCCATGTTTTTGCAACAGTAAAGAAGAGTAGTTTTCTTTGTAGCCCAATGCTTTTTAGAGGCACCCTAATCAATCTGCACAGATATTCTGATCACATTCATCCTAATAGAGAAACAGAGTGAATAGATATTGGAATTTCAGTTTGGGCTTCTGCCTTGGAGGATGTACAAAAGACCAACTTTTTTCCACTATGAATAGAAAACCACTTATGAGTAGAAAACTCATAAGCCAGCAGATGAAGGGAAAGAAGGAAAAATACATTAAAATTAATGTTGAAATATATGGATAACTTACTGAGAGAGGAAAGAGAAGAAATGAGCATTCAGCTATAAAGACTGTTGATAAAATCTCACCCAACAAAGCTGAAACTATTACACTGTGGCTTTGACAACTACTAAAAACCTGCACGTGAACCAAGGTAAATTCACTGAAATTCGAGCACGATGGTTTAGAATGAATCAAAAAATGTTATACACATTAATTCTAAGGAAGTTCAGATAGCACTCTACAAAACAGTTCAATGTGAACACAACAGAGAACATACACCCTCTTTCCCTGCTTAAATCAGGTATAATTCCTATTTTCTACAGATATCCAATTTAATTCATTAATAATACATCTTTGCATACTCTTTAGCTTCTTTAATGTTTTTACACTCCATGATTTGACTCTGGTTACCTGCTCACTCTATGGTTCACAGTTACACTGTAGAATTCCTGAGCATATAAAATCCTTGGGACTAATGTGTAAAAGGATAAAAGGGGATTTATAAAGATTAATGCTGGGAAGGCATTCAGATGGATCTGAGCACAGGTATCCTGAGGCAGTGTTTAGCCCCAGTAACAACTAATTATTGATATGCAGATGCTGAGATGAGCTCAGTTGGTCGGAGTGTGGTGCTAATAACACCCAACATTGTGGGTTCAGTCTCTGTGTAGAGCATTTCCTTAAGAGCTGGACTGTTAAAGATCCTGGATCCTTGTGGGCCCCTTCCAACTCAGAATACTGTATGAATCTCGTGCTGGTATCTACCATCTACCATGCAATGGATCTTCAGGCTAATTCAGTGAGCATGAGGATCAAGAAAACCAGAATGACTACAGTATTCTGCTCCTTTTACTCAGCTCAAAAAAAACAATATTCTTTGGTCAACACAAAGAACCAAAAAGAAAGTTTTTTCCAAGAATTTTGAGAAGTGAGGAATGAATTGGCTACTCCTCTAGTATTTGCAACACCTCACAACCAACTTAGCAACCACATAAATAGTGTCTATGTTATTTTGGTATTTCTACATTGCTAATTGTCAGGCATTCTTCATCAGCATCATCAGCTTGATGACAATGACACACAGAGGTTAAATCATTTGGATATCTGATTAGCTGTCAGAAACAATGATTCTATGACATTCAGGCTCCACCTAACATCACAGCAGGACCCAAAGGGTTTGAAACCAAATACCAGATTTGGAAATTAAAAATACTGCCATTCTTATAATGAAAAAACTTGAAAATAATGGAGCAGGCAGCTACATTAATAAAAATAACATGCAAACAATTTACAATTAATGCAAAACAACTTACAAAGGTCAAATTGGCATGACTGTGACATTTCAAGCAATGTAAATGGAAGACTTAACATTTTCCATGATTCTGTTTTAGTCCCAGTAATAAGGAAATTGAATGAATTTCAGGTCTTTGACATGTTTCCTATATTGACAATTAGGTCTTGAATAGAAAATAACTTTGGTAATACACAATTCTCTGTACTAAATTGTTTAACAGCTAAGGAGATCGCTATGCATTAAAAAAAGTCATTCTTTTTAAATTATTTCTGTTCCAACTGTAGTCAAATATGATACTCAAGGACATGAAGAAAGCTTAAGATAGCTTCTAAACTGTTTGTTTATATAATCAGGCATGCAGATAGTATTTAACAGAATATATTGCAGATATTTTCCCCCTGCTAGGTTTTACACATGGTAAGAAACTACCCAAAACACTGACTGATTGGACACTAGCTTTTTGGACTAAGCAAAGTTAGCCTGACTACAAACTTAAACAGAGAGAAAATTTAATTAACATTTCCTATTTCACCATGAAGCTAGGTGTGGTCATGAGAAAACAATTTTCAGTGCTAACAGCAAATTGAAAGAACTATCCATTGAGATAGGAAAGAAGCATGATAAAGAAGCAATATGAAGACAAAATTTTAAAACTGACTATAATGTGGCTTAAGTGATCTTCAAGAAGAAGCAAGTATTTACACAGTAAAAAAAAATTACATTAGTAAATGGAAATAGGACAATATGGAAAGCCAATATGCACTTCTTTCTATAAAAATGCATTCACACTGTAAGAGAGCTGTAATTATATTAGATGGATACTAGTCAGAGAAATGCACACTCTGCTTTATTTTTTGAATAGTTTTTGCTATCATCTTTGGATTGTACAACATAAACCTCATAAAAATATGTAACATTCAACCAGCCAATAAGAAAGGTCATCATCAGGACATATATTTAAAAAAATGGAAAAGCTTATAGTCTCAGAAACAGAAACAGTTAAGTCATCTTCCTTTTGGTTTTTGATTTATTTAAATGCACTTGATTTAAGGTGAGCATTTAAGGGTCTGCTGGTTTTTATTTTAAAATGGAACAGATGTACACCTACTTTTCAATGTACTGCACTGTCAAGACATTCCCCACAGCACTCCTTGTAGTTCAGGACTCTGCTAGAACAGAGAGGAACCTACTTTATTTTTCAACTTTGAAAAATATAAATAAAATAATACTGCATGTACAGAGAAGGGAAAAAAAAAAAAAAAAAAAAAGAAAAAGAAAAAGAAAGTACTTTCCTATTTCACAGACACTGAGAAGACAAGTCTCCATCCTGGCTGGAAGGAGGTGAAAAATCAGTGTCATTGCTTAAAATGATGCATGTTACTGGATTTCTCTCATTAGTGCGGATTACAGTCTTGGCAGTCTAAGCAATGTAGACTGAAATAACTGCAACAAGTATAACGCCAACACTAAGAAATAAGTAAATTATGGAATTATAGTTCTTTATCAGTCTGTAAAGCTTAATAGCTTTCCCAAGCTATTATTTTAATTTATATTTTCCATAGAACTTCACATCTTTGAAAATGCTTCTATTCTAAGGAACACACAGTTACTATGATTGCAGTGAAAGTAGCAGATCAAAACCCTCAATAGTTGGCTTTGATTTTTCCTACAGGCCTTGTCAGGAACTTAAGCATTCTACAAGTTTAAGAGTTGAGATTAGATATTACTTTTAATTATTAATTTAATTTATTAGATATTACTATTAATTATTTTAATATTAAATGCTGCTTTAGAGAATAAATTAATACTGCAAAAAACATTTATGATATTAAAATTCTGTGCACTTACAATGTACAGTTATAAAAAGATGAATTAATATTTATTCTAGAACATTGAAATTCAGCTAGGAATCTGATTGGTAATCTTTCTGTGCACTTTCAGAGGACTACAAAAAGAAAGACATCAATAGGGTGATTCAGAAGCAACTTGCAAACAATTAAAAAAAATCATCATGAGGTAGTTTTCAAATGCATCCATATTCTAATTTTGCAGTATTTGTATTGAAGTGTATCTTAAGACTACCCAAAGCACCAATTCAAGCACACAGGCATGCACGTATATATGCAAGGGTATACATTATTAAAATACTGAAGATTTTACTGTGGGTTCTGACCTGCAGATAAATCAGTGACTGCTTGGCTGTGATAGAAGCAAAGTATTCACCCATATGATGTTCACTTGTGCAAGTGTTCAAGCAGCCACATCTCTACAGCACTGGTACATTAACACAGCTTTCCAAAATATTCTGAAAGATGGCACATACATCTACTGATGTTTGATGGCATTTATTAAACTGTTCAAGCAAGTGTTCACCTCACTTCTAAGTATTCCTGGACATCATTTTCAGTTCTAATGGCACTAAAGTGAACATTAAATCTGGTTCTTGTTCCTTAGTTCATTATTTATTCCCGGAACATAAACTTTAACCTATATGCGTAAGCAACTCTTTTTAACTTCTATAGTGTGTATTTGACTGCAGCTGGGTTTTTTTTTTTTTTTTTTTTTTTTTTTCCCCAATGCCATTACTAGCTGTCATCTTCACTTTACAACCGGCAATTAGGCCTGGTGATTAAAATGCATTAACTACATTTCTGAGAGCTACTATATGTAACAAAGACCATAGACTGTGTGTGTTCTTCCTATCCCTGACTTTTTTTTGGCAAACTACTCTCCTCAACCATTAGGAATTGCCTCTACTTTTTCTGCAAAATGTAAACACAAGGTATAGGAGACCTGTAATGAAATAGTCATCTCTGAACAAATATTTAAAGTAACAAGTCCAACTAATCAGAACTTTCGGGTCTCTTTGCAAATGTAGTTACTGTAGGATTTTTTTTAAAACCTGACCATTTATCTGAACACTGAAAATGCCTGAATGTGTTAAGCATATATTGTGTTATATATATACACATTTTATGTATTCACACTCCACCACACTTCAAGACAGTGCCTCTTGCTCTGTATTTTGCACCTTACTAAAATTCCACTGTTCCTGCCAGAAGCCAGGTAAGCACTGCCACCTCTGCCACTTCTGTGTCTGCAAACGCAGTGGTTCAAAAAGCCTCACCAGCCAAAAGTTGTTCCAGATACATTCTGCACCACAGCTAATACTCAAGGACCCAAAACAAGTCCACCCAATTTCCTCTACAAGGTGGGTTGGCATGCTGACCTCTCTGCTGCCCAACTCCCATAAACCTCCACCTATCCAAAAAAGATGCCAATAGAATACAGAGTGCTCCAAAACTGCACCTATGTTGGCATGGAGATTTACAAGCAAGCCATTAAATGAAGATAATATGGACAGAAATATGCTAAGCACTCTTCAGAATGCTTTTATATGCAAGTTGAGCTAACTGAAAGGCTTCAGGAAGGCCTAGACTCTAGATTAGGTATGATGCCCCTCCTCCCAAATTGAAATTAGTAAGGTCTTCCCCCTTACTACTGCAGATGAAGCAAGGAGCAGCCTGGCTATCAGCCCCAGAGCTTCATCACGGCCACTTATTCCCACCTGCAGAAGTGAAAACTTTGCATTGATGGAAGATGTACATAAATTAACTTGTTTTTTATTTGTGGCCTCTTTTTGCTATCATTTTGGTTTTGTTTTCTGTAACTTATAATAATAGGGAAGGAAAGGACATTTTATTCTTAATTTACATGAAGAGTTATTAACAGAGTTGTTAACAAGACTGTGTAAGGCTGTGGTTGTTCAATAATTAAATGGATGGAAAGACCCTGAGTCAAAGGGCATATCCATCTATAGAATTGCTATCAAGGAGAGGAATTGCTGAAAATACAATTTGTTCTTTTGTAACAAGTAAGAAAACTATATATTGATTCAAATGTTATCTCTCGACTGGATAGAGTACCATTGTTACATTTAATTAATACAATGACATTTCCAAGTCTAGTCTATTAGTTGTTTAATACATTACAGTTAGAATGAAGTTAAATAAGTGTTTTAACTCTGTGCAAAATTTAAAATGAAAACTGAGCAGTAGTGACATTTCTTGGTATCACAAAGCATTTTTCGTTTATTTTTGAAACTTCATTTTTCTGTTATATTTCTTTTTTAAGTAGCAGAGAAGCAACATACTTAATTCTGATATACCTTATATACTAATAGTTACCAAAGGCAACAATTATTATTTCTTGATCCCATTAATACAGATACAACTAAACCTCTAGTTTCACTGTCCTATTCTCCCAACTAATAAACATATAAACAGGACAACATTTTCCAATGAGATATGAGCACTCTTGCTTTCTCTGCAATAAGTGCAAACTGGTGTGACTCAAGAGTTGCTGCCCTACAGAACAAAAATAATTTCTGTACTTTAAGCATACGTTCACATGTATTATCTATTAGTAAATGAAAAATTACATATTACATTACTACCATCAAAGGCCCTTTTAATAAATTCCACATAATGAAATGGTATCAAAACTTCACCTACTTAAAATGCACTGGTTTACTCACTGATGAGATGTTCAAGAAAGCATTTTTTTTTTTTTAATATGTATACTTTTTTTTAATATGTATATTTTTTTAATATGTATTTTTTTTTTTAATATGTATATGTATGTGTTTCAGGACAGACAGCAGAGCTCATGGTCTAATCCAGTTTGCCACATCTGTGTCACCAACTAGACCCCCTCTAAGCTGTGTGGGCCAGACTTCACTTCAGTCCAGCTTAGTCAAGTTTATCCTTGCATGCATTGAGCGTTCTGGTGAGACAAAACTCTCTTCAGAGGAGGATTTTCCTGCGGCACAGCCAAGATGTAAGCAAGGGGAGCAGGGGGACAAAAGCTGTGACTTAGCTCTTGCCTTGTCTCCAAGGATTTCTTTTTTCCCTTGAGGTGGCTGGAAGGAATCATTCCCTAAGCAGCCAGGAGTAACTTTGTCTTTGGTTCACAAGAGTTTGTTTTGCTTGCAACATCAGTGGCAAAAAAAAAAAAAAAAAAGTAAGTAAGGACCATTCATAATCAATCAACAAACAGAAAACTGCCCAAGATCTGTAAGTGGCCTAATACTACTCTAAAATGCCACTAGATAACATATCAATCAAGAGTTGAATGCTAATTGCTAAAGTATCTGTCATAGGAAAACAAGTACTGTCACTATTCATTCAATTTCAAAACTCCAACTTGATGAAGTATTTGTACTGTTAGTTTTTAGGCACTCAAGCTTTACCGTTGCAAATGCTCCTGATGGAGAGTAAGGTAAACCCCTCAGATTTGTTTTATCTGTGTGTGTGAAGCTCCAGCTGAATTCTACAGCTTAAAATGTAGCCCTGAAAACATAATTGGAAATACATATTAATGCTTGATAATTCAAAATTTACTTTGAGATGAGGAATTAGTACTCACAATTTCAAAACAGAAATTGAGAACTACAAATATTTGTAAATCCTCAATGTGTTAATAATTATTCACTGAAATTTCAGTAATTGTGGATGATGACTGTGTTGAAAAATTTCATAATCTGTTCATAAACAAAGGCCTCCAAAAGCTAAGAACAGCATTTTAAGCAGACATATACAATTTAACAGTGCCAAAATTAGTAACTTTTTAACTAATCGTTTACTAAATAGCTACTTCTCCTAAACATAAAGAAATCCCATTACTTCAGCCTATATAAACCTCAGTTTTGAAGTGGATACAGAATTTACTGTGGCCTTATTTTGTCTAACCTTGTTTTCAACACATCTGAAACTATCTCAGCGAACCTAAGAGAAGAAATTTAGTTCATACCTGTACAGAAAGACAATTTGGCTTCCCATGTTAACATCTGTCATACAATGCCCTCAAAAATTAAGAGCTATTACGGTGATTAATTTGCTACACTGATTTACAACAGCAAATATGCAGATATAATCTGCCAGTATCACTTACACACTGCATCATCAATAAACAAAATGACATTAAAAAAAAATAGACTGAGAATTATGAAGTTACTCAGCCATCTGTGCTGTTAGGACTGCAGGTTTTCAGCAATATTTAAAACAGGCTAGTTAATACACATTCCTACATATAATGAGAAGTGGTGCTTGAGGGGTTTCTCTGACTAAAGTATGTTATTTTATTAAATAAGTTTGTGCATAAAAAGCAACTATTCTACTAAATTACATTTACAAAATTAAACCATTTTACCGAAGTAATCTAAGTTTACATAAAAGATAAACACTGAAAGGAAAATGCTTGGAATAAAATCTTGGTTGGAGCATCTCTGGAAACTCCTAATTTACTGAGCAGGTTTGCATTTCCTATCAGCATCTATTAAGCTTCTCAGAGTGACTTTCAGCTTCAAGTATTTGAACCTAGTTAAACTTCTGTGCCTGTTTAATCTCTTTTCATAACTGAGATTATTATTACTATTAGCATAAAAAGGTAAGAATTAGGGTTAAACTTTCTTCATATAATTTCAGTAAATACTTATGAGTCAGTTTATTTTATAGAATGTCAGGGTTTAGATAACTTTTCAAATAGAAATTTGCAGTTTAAATTGAATGAATAATTTAGAGCATTAAAAATAGAGATAAATATAAAATAGAAAAGTTTTAATGTCACTGGCGTGTCTTTGAAAGTCATACCTTTTTTGACATATTTCCAGAAAGATTTAAATTCCTAAAAAGTTTTTTTTTTCCCCACTTAATGGCTGTAATTCAGACAACTTCTTAGACTAAGTTTCTAGGTGACACTTATTTCTTGTCACTGTTTTAAAATTACAGTAAGAATAGTTTGTTGTATGGATTTTAGGAGTACCTTAGAAAATACATAGGGAGAGCTATTCTGAGAGCTCTCAGCTGGTCTCAAGCTCCAGGTGCCTGCAAGAATCCAGACACAGGAAAAAAAAAAAAAAAAGGCTCAACAGCAAAAAGGGCCCAGATTTATTGTGCCCTCACCTTGGTGTTACTTGTACTCTAGAAATACGTGTGAGACACTCAGATCTGCTCGTCATTACAGGAGCCAGTGAATGCTCTCAGTTCACTTCAAATCAACCCTGCTCCTGTACAGAAGGAAACTGGAGGGGCCAAAGGGAAATCTGGAGCTCAGCCAGGACCCTGATCAGCCTCCAGATCAGCCTGCCTGGACCAATGGCACAGGGACCTTACTCCAGACACAGAAGAACACCCAGAGTCAGCTGATTCCACAAAGCAAAGCCAGTTTTTAAAGAATTGTTCCCTAATAAAACAAGCGTTTGCTTAGTCAGAACATAAGCCCACGAACACCATCCATATTTCTGCAAGGATGTTTTTGTACATTCTCACAAATTCTTTTTTAGTCTTCTCCAGGGCAACACCATGATTTTTCAAAAGCCATTGCTTGGGACTAACCCAGATTAGGGGTAGCTACATTTCCACACACAGTTTAAAATCATTTCATAAATCTGTAATTTGCAATATCACAATTGACCACCTTGTGTTATCCCCCAGTAGATAAACACAAAGGGAGCCCCTGAAAATGAAGAGCAACCAGGCAGGAAGATTCCACAGATGTCTTCCATTGCTCATTATACAAAAATACTTAGAATGCTCATATCTCATAGGTCAAGAAATGGAAAATAAAAGGAGAGGAAAAAAAGGCATTGAAAACCAGATTGCTTTTGCTGTCTGTAACCCTTTTTTTCCAGCAATTCATGACTATACACGCTAAAATTATGCATGTTTAGCATGTGTATTGGCATAGCATCCTCTCTGGTTCTCAGCTTTCTTTTGCAGGGCTCTATCAGAGTACACTAAATAATTATCCTCTCTTTTTTACACCATTCCCAAAGTGCTTCCTTTTCCAGGCCCAATTAGTTCTGGTATTCAATGTAATTAGTTGAATTTAGAAATTTTCTATGAAAAAAGGTTGTTCTACAGCTTCTCATCAGCTTATATCAGGGAAAAAAATTTGACTGACAATTAAATACCAACAACATATTTGAAGTTTTCCAAAGCTATTTCTAAAAATTAAAATACCATAAAATTAAACAAGCAGAGGGAATACAATTCAATCTAATTTATTTCTATTGGAAAGGGGGAAAACCCCCCAAAAAGCTAGGTTAAAGAACTGTAAAATCCACATTTTCCAAGAGAATAAAACATCAGATATGAGGTCATAATAAAGCCATTCATTTGTGTAAAGTCACATATTCCTAAATAAGTGAATAAATAAAAAAGTTGCACATGTCAGACTTCAAGGATAACATCAAATTACTTATAAAGGAAAAAGAAAAGTTGATAGGTTTGGTTTGTTTTTTTTTTTTCTTCAAATTACTGAAAGAAGAAAGAGCTCTAGAGTTTTTGGCTTACTTTTTTTTTTGTTTTTTTTTTTCAGTTGTGTAGGTTAAATTTAATTTATTCATGTGTTAGTCAAGTTTCCAGTGCCTTTACACAACTGAGAATTTTACACTGAAATATGAGCTCTGAAGTTGAGAAAGTTAATTGGTTTCACTGATGAAAATAAGTCACTACCTTTGTGACCAGCCTGACCTGGTTTGGAGTTCTCCCTTGTAATAAAAGAGAGCTTGTAGCAATAGAAATTAGCTTTGTTATCCACTCAAAGTCTCCAACCAAAACATGACATCCTAATGGCCAATTATAGCTCCACACCTGCTGTTGGGAGGAGGACCTCGTTAATACTTAATTTGAAGAACAGCCACTTTAATTTTTTCTGAGAAATAAGGAATAGCTGAGTAGCACTTCACCAAGCTGGATAACCCACAGGAAGCCTTTTCCAGGACTGGCCACAGAAGTCAGGGAAAGATGAATGGTCATTTTGCTATCTATGGAAAGATGCCTGAAATCCAAGCTTTTGTAGTTTTTACACAAAAGCAGAAGTAGCAGTTCCAGCATCTCTTCCCTCTGGTTATCCAGAATATGCCCAGCTTAAAAACTCTCTCAAAATTCTTATTCTCTGTATGTTCTTAGACAGCTTTAGAAATAAACAAAGACAAAACCCAACATAAACAGAGTCTTTCTGTAGGCTATTGATTTAATACACTTTTATTTCCAGTAAGTTTTGCTCAGGATAAAGTAACACTAACTGTAAAACCAGACTGAACAAAGTTGGTTTCTTGAAAACAACAGACTGAAGAACAGGAAGGGATCCACAGCAAAGTCACATAACACTGGAAAGCCTAGGATCATATCACCAGCAAGATGCCTTACTAACACCTTCCAGGTGTCTTAGTTGTATAAATAATAAAGTAGGTTCACCACATAAAGTAACTTCTGTCAAAGATTGCATGAAATATAAAGAAAGATAAGGCTGAAAGTGCTTGCAATATCTCAGATAGAGCAGATGTTTACAACTCATGTTTTAACATCTATCAGCAAGCTTGACTACACGGATACAAATACTATCTACCCATCCCACTGCATGAGAAATAACAGATGTCTTCAAGTATGTTTTTGCACTCACCCTCTTCAATATCCTGCATGACAATGCACTTCTCACACTGGAAATTATCATGGGGTGATAAAGAGTGATGCAAGAGACTAAAAAGACCAAAAGTATGGATATAATAATTTGCACAGAAAGGCAGCCTAAAGGATGGCTTACAAAAATCCTCCAACTGGTGTGAAACTAACAATAACTGTAGTACAATGTTATTATATGATAAAAACTGAAAAAAAAAGGTAAAAACATCTGAATTCTTTCTGCCACAATAGAGTACAAGTTAAGCAATTTAATTTCTGCACTTCAGCTGCTGTATCCAACCCAAAGCCAGTGGTTTTAGTCTTGATTTATCAGTCATTATGAAGGAGATTAAGATTCTCCTTTGTAAAGCCATAAAGGCATCCAAATTATGACTGATTTGAACAGGGTTGATTATGTAAGACCTATTTAGGAGTCAGTGACACTGTCATGAGGTTTCCATTCTACCCTTTTATCAAACACAGTCCAGTCAGGCTAAAATTTCTATAATTGTGTTTTTACACCTACTATTAAAAATTATAGGCAAGAATAGCTTTGAGAGTTAGGCTAGAGAAAAGTGTTTCTCCTATCAGAAATATTAATCATTTAGCTATTTTCTTGGGAGGTATCACAATGTGTCCTTGGAGTTGTAGGCAAACTCAGTATTCCTGGTTTGGAACATATCCATTCTAGTCCCTGTGAGAGGAGTGAGGTAAAGAAATGATCTGTAATGGGAGAAGCTGCAGTCATTAGAAGAAGCTGACAACTGTATTTCAGTACTGTGTATGTGGCAGAGCACCAGGGAGAGGTCAGAAAAGAACTTTTTCCTTTTTCTTAACTTTTACTGACTTCTGTTGCAGTGAGCACAAAAAGTGAAGCCTCTGTCCTTATGCTATGTCCCTCACCCAGCACTTCCTTCAGTAAGTGTGGAATAAGAATTAAGAATGGTACTGGAAGATGAGCTAAAAATAAAAAAAAAAAAAAATCATGTGAAGAACTGAAGCACAAATGGTTCATGAAAGAGCCCAGGCCACCCTCCCCTGCAGAAAAAAAAAAAAAAAAAAAAAAAAAAAAAAAAAAAAAAAAAAAAAAAAAAACAACCAAAAAAAACCCACCTACAACAACCCCACACCTTCCCATAAAACCACAGAAGTTTTCATTTTATATTTCATGAAAATCCATGAAGGAGAAACTAGATGTCCTAGAGCAAGAACCTGAAGAACAGAACCCAGACTGGTGAGCAATTGGACATGAAGGCAGACCACCAGGAGAGGCTTGAGGTTGGAACGGGGAAGCAAAGCAAAATCAGAGAGAGAAGTGAGGTCAGGCATAGATCACAGATCTCCTTATGCCGCAAACTTCACTGTTCCTGCATTGTCAAACATCTGCAAAGAAAAAATCACTCTCAGGGCTATCTTGAGCCCATTAGTCTATTGGGAGAATGCCAAATTTCTATGAATTTAACCCACTGGCAAAGATTACATGCACTAATGATAACACACAAAGACACATACCCGCGCCACATCTACCACAAAATTATGCCCTAAAAACATCCAAAGTCACAGCAGTAATTGGTCTGAAAAAATGATTACAGCTGCCTTTCAGATGGATCCCAAATTTAACATGCAATTCTAACTTTGGTAGTTCTGTGCTGCGGCTTCTTATTTGTCAAATGGAGATGTTAATATCTTGTAGGCAGCATGAAAAACATGCTGCCCTACATTTGTGAAACTCTGAGATTACATGGGAATGAGAACCAGGATGTCACTGTGCACTTAAAAGCCACATAGAAAGGCACAATAGCAACGGAAAAAATGAACAGTTGCATGAGTATCATCAAAAGTAGCATTTCCTAGTTGTTGACATCACAAGTTCGAGATAATTTCATGCTCATTTCTACAAGAAATACCAGATGTCTCACAATACATAATATACTTTACATTTGGAGTATCTTCCTAATTTAAGCTCAACTATTCGAGTACAGATTTTCTTGAATTTTCACATTAAGGAGAGATTTTACAGAAGACAAAGTTGCCATAGAGATGCATACACTCCTTTCCAATCATCTCAAATATAGTTACACAATTAATTATTCAGCTCACCACAGAACATTTATACTTTTATTTTAAATATTCCAGAGTGAGAGATATTTTTCAAGTCTGTTAAAAAAGAACTTCAAATAGTAGTAAATGGTCTGAGGAAAAAAAAAAAAAAAAAGTTAAAATCACGAACAGAAATAATTCTGTTCAAAAATTAGGTAAAATATCAAGCAGTCCTTTCCAGATAATTTGCTATTTTCCTTATCACTCTCACAGATGCAAAAGGTTTTGGAAGAAAAGGAGTTGTTTGTCATTTACTTTGAATATCCACAAGGAACAAAACCCTGTGGTGGTTCACATGAATGCTTATTGAAAGGTTATACTAATTTCTTTTTAAGAGATAATATAAAAAAAGTAAATAATAGATAAATAGTAATAATATATAGTAAATAGTAGATAATATATAAAAGTAAAGACTAATATTGTAACACAATGGGAGTGAAAGCAACAAAATACTGATGAAGAGAATCTGGAGCTGTCATGCAGAATGCAATCCTCTTGACTGGCAGCTGTGGCTTGGCAATACTGAGACCTTGTGCTATTTGATTAAAACAACATCAAGATGGAAAGATCTCATCAAATTAGAGGTCAGAAACATCAGTCTGTTTTTTCTGCAGTTGTCAGAAGTGATACAGGGTAATTAAGTCTGGAATAATGTCAGACAGGTGGTACTTTTCTTTTGAAGCAATTCATTAGGGAAGGCTTGTCACTTGTGACAGTCCCACATAAATCCTGGTACCTGGTCTCTTCCCCAAATGAGTTTAAATTGTTGAATATGAAAATACTTCAAAAGGGACTTTATAGTCTCTATCTTATATAGCAGCTTAAAATTTCATTTGGCAAACATTTAACAAAAATAATAAAAAAAAAAACCCAAATAAAGCAACAAGAACAACAAACACACCAAAGAAGAGATATATCACAGTTTCAAACCTTATGTGTAAGCAACAGTTTGCAAAGTGAGAAGACATGAAGGCATACAGGAGATGGATAAGCTGCTATCAGCAAGGAAACCAGAATAAGCATTGCCAGGATCTGCCAGGAACAGCAGATTTGAGCAGTGAACAACTGCCATCTGAACATCTCCATTTTATCAACTCAGCTTCCTTGTCTATTCTCACTATGACTGTAATAACACACCAAAAAAGTTCAACAGTGAGCAAAAATAATGACCTTATTCTGTAAAATGTGGCATAAATTTCTACTTTTATTACTCTATTGGTGACCTCAAGTAACACTTCTAAAAATTTGAAAATCATCTATAAAACCAACAATGCAATTTAAACAAGTATCATGCACTGAAAGACTCAAACGTGAAAAGCCACCAGCAAGCTGGAAAGAGAAAGGACAGTGTCAAAGTAACTACAGCTTTCACTTTGAACTGGGTATCTTCAAAGAAAAATAGTTTTTATTTTTTAAAATTTGGTTAATTTGTTTTAAACTGATGGGGAAGAACAACAGCTAAAATCTTATCCAAAACCCCAAGAAAATGTATTGCTGTTACGGTATATTTAAAATAAATTGCAGAATCCTTGCTTATAGTCAATACAGTCATTTAAGGCTACAGGAGTCCACCTGAGGATACTCATTAAAAGCATAAGCAGTACTAAGGTGTCCTAAATAACTGATTGTCTATAGTACCTATAGTGACCTGTCTTGCAATTAGGCATATTGAAGGTCCCATAGAATTATGGACTTGTTAGTTGGAAAAGCCAAATTTTAAAAGCTTTTACATGATGTGTAAGCATTTTTAAACACGCAGATTTATTTCACAGGGTCATGTATGGACCAAGACACTCTACTAAACTTCCTAGTAGTATGCTTCCACAAAAATTTACTCATGCTGCTGCAAATATGTGTGGGAAATAAGATCATGATATTAAAAACTCCATCTGGATTTTTCAACAATATCCATTATAGATTGGATACATAATTTGATTTGATTTGCAATATTCATATTAATTTTGGGAGAGAAAATATTTCATTTATAAGCAGAAGTTTTGATGCCTTACCTGAAGGTGCGTCATTTACTTAGTGTTGATTTATCTGGGGAATTTCAAGGAAGAACACTGACAAAGATTTAGAAGCCCTTCTTTAGTAGATATTCTGGTTTTATTAATTTAAAAAATAAAAATCACTGTCCATGATTTCCACACATTTTCCCTCCAAATAAATTTGTTTGAGAGTAAATTACAACCATGTTATTCAGGAAAGTCAAAGCTTTTAATTGCCCTTTGTAAATGCATTTTTGCTTACAGAAGTCACTTCTGTTGTGTAGTAGCCTTCTCTTCTTGAACTGAGATTCATACAAGCCATTATTCTCTGTAGGAGAAACTTCTTTCTGCATGTAACAACATCATTTGGATTTAAAATGCTTACCTTTAAGAATGCCAATTGTATTCTAGTGACATGGGGTGGATTTAATGCTAATTAGCACTGTAAACTGCAAAGATACTGACAAGAAGCACTGCAGAAAAGCAGCTTAATTCATTTTGTAACCAGAAAAATAAAAAAAGGAATTACTGATCATGTACTTCACAGATACTTTTACTTTTGTTTCTCATGCAAAAAGAACTGAAATTATGACAGCTTCAGGAGATGGTTTTGCCTTATTTCCAGAATTGTTTCACATCCCATTTTTTTAATATGAATACAAACAGTGAACATTCTTTTTTTTTTTCACAATCAGGGTTTCAGCAATAAAAATGCTGATTTCCACCAGAGGCAAAGCACCATTTATAATCTGCTCATGGAAAGACAGGTCAAAACACCTCCTTGCTCGTATCAGGGGACAAAGGCAATTGTGTCAACACTTTATGATACAGTTACCCTTCAGAAAAAAAGTTTTATAAACATTTATATGATATGTAAATGATTTCAGAAATATTTACTTATCTTGCATTACACTAACTGTTGGTTTCTGTGACAAATGAAAGACTGAAGCAGCAAAGGTGACATATTTGCTTAGCTCTTAAGCCACAGTGGTAGGGTGCCTGCTGAGAGAGATTCCTTAAAGCCAGCTATATAAACTCAAGCCTATTTTCAAGAATAAGCAGCAGTGTCTGAATCCTTGAATTTGCTTTCTTTGGAATTAGAATTTGGATTTTACAATCTTGGAGACTACAAATTGCTCCTCCTAACAGGCAGATTTTTTCAAAAGAAAAGGTCACTGTGGATGTTGCCATTTCTTTTGCTGGATTCAAACATTTGGGATTTTTTCCATTATATGTCTGCATGTTTATATTCTTTTGGGTATAACTTACTCTGTAGCTTTGTTTCCCAAAGGTTAACTTGACAGAGGTCCAACACAGAATGCTTCTCAAATAAAGTGACAGAACTATTTTAATAATATTACAGAATCACAAAGCTATTCAGGCTGGAAAAGACCTTTAAGATCATTGAGCCCAACCACTAACCTAACACCGACAGGTCAACCACTAAGCCATGTACCTAAGCACCACATCTGCACATTTTTTTACATTACCTTGTCTGCAATTAAAAGCTTATTAAAATAGTAGGACATAACACCAATCCAGTGCTCAGAATGGTCATTTGCCTTATGCTCAAGTGTAATATCCCTGCCCTTACAAGAATTTCCACTAAAAACAGGGAAGAGAAAGGGCAAAGACAAGCAAGTGAAAGAACCCTAAATCATTTCAAGCTGGACAATTCTATGATGTTTTAAGTCCAAGTCAGTTGAGACATTGCAGACTTCAAATACAGATGTGTCAGCACAATAGTGAATGATGGCTCCGATAGCCCTTGCACAGCGAAATACATCACGGGCAGCTGCACACACAGCAATTTCATGGGAGACAGCAACAGCTTCTTCCAAGATGGATTATTCCTACAACATCTTGATTTCCTCACTACATGGTCTGCAAGTCAGGCCAGTTTCCCAGAAAATCTGGTACAGGTGTCAACTCCCTTTAGGCAGCACACGGCAGGGACCTGCTCTCCACATCACTCTGCCTGTGGCTGCTCCCACAGACCTTGAGACATCCCAACATCACAGTACAACAGGTTTGTATCAGCTTGAGAGCAAGAACTACTTGTCAAATCTTTGTAATCAACTTTTTGTACTGTGGCCTTCTACAGTACCTCCATGGCATATGGAGGATATGCAGAGGAAGGATGTCTCTCTGGTATGCAAAACAAAATCCTGTGTAAGTGATACAATAGGAGTGAGGCCCGCTGCTGAAGCTTTCACCTGAAGCTAAGCAATTCTCAAGACTTGGGTCATACGGGAGTTTTGCCTGCCTGAAATTCTAAAGAGAGGTGTTTACTTGCTTTTTAAACACATTTGCCTTCTCTGGATAAATTTCTTCAAGCCCTACAATACTTCATCTTTTCAGACACTACAGAACTCTGTTAAGGCTAAGCCAAGAGTCTTCAGCTCTGAAGCAACTGTTAGCTAGTGCCTCTAGATTTCAGGACATTTTGATTTCTAATTCTTTCTGATACAAAATAATTCCTTTTTCTAGTTGTCTGCAATACATAAATGTACATAATTCCTGAATGTAAAGTAGAGTTTTAGGAGCTTCTACACGGTACTTTGTATAGCCATTCCTACAGATGACAGAATTGGTACAATCCACTGCTTCTTTTCATAATTTCAGTTTAGAGTTAAGATGTGACTTATAACTGTTTACAAATTGTTTTTCTAGTAGTTGAGATTTTCTCTAACAGTTCTAAGGGTTAAATGGTTTCTTGTTTTTAAAGTTAAGTTGTAACTTGTACCTATAAGTAGTTAACCTGTGGCATGTTAGTCTAAAAGATTGTAATCTCACCTAACAGCTCCTAGAAATGAGTGCTGCAACTCCAGAGATACATTACTAGCTGAGGGGAGCTGTGTTTGTCAAATTAGGTAGAAAATCTCATTCAAATTAAAACCATGCTGTCTTTTATCACCCTGTCTGCAAAGAGCCCTTGCAGGTAGGATAACAGAGAAGACTTTGCATTTTTTAATATCACCAAAAGGGTGAGTTGACACATTGCAGCTGATCTGAAGCTGCCCCCTAAACTCAACCAACCTAGAAGAAAATAAGTCCCTGGAAAAGGCAGGGATAGTTGGACTCAAACCCAAGCAAAGACCTCAGCCAACCCTGTTCTAACTGCGATGCAGCTACACCACTGGCCAGAGAGCTGGGCAGAGGTGTCCCCTTCAATCAGCCATCTGAGCCTGGGAAATCCAAAGCCCCTATAAAAAGGGCAGCCACAATAAACTCACAGCTGTTTGCTGATGACTCTGTGTTGTGTTGTGTGTCTGTCTCCAGCCCACAGCTCCACATAACAAAAGACTTCAATAATACATGAACAAAAGCTATCTACTTTTCTTTGTTCTTCTCATTCTAAGCATGGCAGTCTCACTCTTCTCAGCGAGTTTTCCTACCTGCACCTCACAGAACATATTCCTAGATCTGAATGTTTTAACAGAAGTGCTGTATTGAGCACAACCTGTAATGTGTCCCCAACTCTCAACTCTAGATATGATGTGCATCAAAATGATCAGCTATAATTAACACCTTGGCAGGTTGCACACACAGGGATGGATACAGTTTATATTCTGTGTGTTGAGCCTGAATTCTAGTAGTAAAGCAGAAACGAGAAGCAGAATGAAAATATGTATGTTGGGTTAAAAGAATGGAGACATAAAAACATTAACTGTCCCACCTGAAGGCAGAAGCATCACCTGTATTAAAGACAGGAAAGGAATATTTCCATCTTGAACATCAATCTGATCCCAAATCCAGATCTCCGTAAGAACTATGAATGCATTGCAACGCATGAAGCAGAATACAGGTTATCAAATCAGCAACAGAGATCTGCAGTGTTGCTCCTCACATGGTTAGGAATCATTGCTAGAATCACAACACAGTTTAGGTTGAAGGGACCCTTAAAAGTCATCTAATCCAATCCCTAGGGAATAAAGACATCTCCAACTAGATCAGGTTGCTTAGAGCCCCATCCAACCTGACACTGAGTCCTTCTACGGATGGGGCACCCACCACAAACTAGTTTTTTATCAAGTAACCCACAAACAAATAAAAATACCATTTTAAAAAGGCATGGTTTTGCCTACTCAAAATTATGCCATTAATGAAATCAAGCATAATGGAAATCATATAATTTTAAAATCTCATGCTGAGCAGCTTGCCAGTTACATACAAAATGCATCTACTTATGTTTCTACATACTCATTCCAGAAAAAAAACTCATTCCAAAAAAAAAAAAAAAAAACCAAACAAACAAAACTACTCAACTTAGCTTCCCTACCTGTTCCCACACAAAATTATGCCTCAAGCTAATAGTTACTGTTGGCAAACAAAAGGATCTATGATTAAACAGCTCATTTTTATTCTTTAAAGATTTCCTGAAATACCCTGATGTTCTCACAGTAAACAGCTGCCATTCACAACTGCCTGCTAAAAACAAAAACAAAGTACCCAATTTGGACAGACAATGGAATTTAAAGCAAAAAGAAAAATAGGTTCAGTTTGTGACTAAAATTACTCCCCCACCCTAAAACATGGTGTAATGCAATCGATGAAGTTTTGGCACATGCTAAATACATTTTTAGATAATGTAAGCAAAATACACCACAGTAAATCAGATGAATAAGTAGCATTCTCTGTGGCTGGCACAGAAGTCGATGCATTTAGGGCAAGGACTAGGAAGCTGTCGCGCCAACAGCAGCCCACAAAGCCTCCTTTGGAGCTACAGTGGGGCTATCTCAGTTCTTCCCCTGCATCCTTGTCAGCTTGAAATACCCAGCACAAAGGACAGAAATTTCCTATTATGTTGCTATACACTTTTTAAACAAAAGCAAAACAAAACTCTCCTTAATCTCATTCCAAGAAAATTATTGGGTCAACTTCAATATATAGCCTTGTATGAAGCAGCCTATATCATGCTCTTCAGTGGTGTACAGTGGAAAGTGCAGGGATATTTTAAGCAAAAATGGTCTTGACAGCTTCTTATAAATCCTTCTTTTCCTCTACCACAACAACAAATTGCTGCCCAGAGCTAATGCTATCCAAAGTAAGCACATGTTCAAATTTGCCTTAAAATATTCATGTATCAAATTAAATTTTGAATTTCACATGGCTTTGCCTCACTCCTGTCAGTTCTCATTACTGATTTATTTTTGGCACCAACAGCTTATATTTATACAGCCTTCTCAATCACAAATTCTTCAAAGTAATCTGATAAAGAAATCTCTCGCCCACCACTACAACGTAGACCCCATTGGAACTGAACTTTATGCTGGGCCAATAATGTCATAATTCTACTAAGATTTGAGAAACTTAGGTACAATCCTATGGAGAAAATTTAAACAGATAGTACAGTTACCACAGCAGGATTTTTTTGCCAAGCAATTGAGGTTAATACCCCTAACTCCTGCCAAAAAGCCACAGAACTTTTGAAGGCAGGAAGTAATCTTGGTTATATCATATTCTAGCAATTTCTTATTCTAAATGACATAATAAAAATTAACATAGGATATTCAGAATGCATCTAACATTTACAAGTATAAACTGCTGACTTTATAGGTTATTAATATTTGTATGTACATGTGTGTTCAGTGACTTTATGTCTGCTTCCATTTCAAAGATAAATCCTTAAAGTTCATTTAATCAGTTCAGAGTCATCAAGGATAAAAGAGCACAGATAATTTTAATAATATAAATACTAGCATTTGGTTGCAAAGCCATATATAAATGACTGAGAAGCCACTAAAATAATGATTTTTATTCCCAACTACAGCTTTTTCAGCAGTACAAAGAGATAAAGCTGAGGAACTTTGTAGATGGATTATGTTTACAGTCAAATTGCCTCAATTCATATGAAATGTAGGTAAAAATACTGAGGAAAGTGGTGTCACACCATTTTCCCCTTATAATTTAAGACAAAAAATCAGGATGGAAAGGGGAAAAGACTACTGAAATATAACACACATCCTTATACTTTTTACAATTAAGGTGGATTTAAGCATGATGTTTCTATGCTACCCTGGAATACTCACATTATTAATTGATCCTCCATATTTTTCACCCTCAGACTCCTAAGTCAGGCAGAAATTCCACTTTACATACACTCTTACTTTCAGAGAAAAATATGGCAATAGTGAAGGGATCAGAAACTGCATCAGTCCAATCTATGTACTTAGCAGCACCTTCAGAAATTTGATCAAACAAAAAAAAACCCCTAAAACTGACACACAGACCCCACAACAACAAACCACTGATCTGAACTCAGCAAAACTGGCACATCCACAAAATATTCTTGATGATAAATGGCACAAATATCATAATGCATATGGAATTTTAGGAGCCATAAAAGCAAACAAAGCTAGCGCATAAATTATATTTTGAAGAGCATCAAAGCTATTACTTGAGGTAATTTGGAAAAGCTGAAGTGGCTGTGCAGTGCTGGAAAATTAGGAGAAAATAAGGAGATCAATAAGGAGATAATCTAGCACTAGGTGTAAACTAAAGAAATATAAAAGACTTAGGCCTGGTCACACTGCCTACTACTTTTATTCAAAAGTAACTTATTCTTTCAGTACATGCTGCTGTATAATATCAACCATTCTTCTGAAAGAGCCAATAAACACAGCTAATTGATCTATGTTTAAAGTTCATTTTCTAGAGCATAAGTGATTTTCCCAAGCAGAGGTAATGTGCAGCCAGGCAATACACACACCTCACCCCTCTGACTGTCCATTAGCTTTCCTGATAAAGAAGTAAAGTAGATATTACGAAAAAAGGTCCAGCTGCCTCCACTTCTACAAGTATAAGGTCTTCCCATGTCTCACACCATTTCCTTCCATTTGCTAACTCATGGTCAGAGGTATCAAGCACCTTCTTGTTTTAGGGAACTGACAGAATCCACCACTCTTCCCCACACTGGCACTACCAAATCAGGCCACCACCGGAACATGCAGAACAGACATTACAGTGAAATGAGAGGATCATGGAATATTCTGCATGCATAATATGGGGGACCACAGAGATCATGGAGTTCAATTCCTGGCCCTGAACAACACAAGCCCAAGAGTCACGTCATGTGCCTGAGAGCAGTGTCCAAATGCTTCTTGAACTCTGT
Source organism: Pyrgilauda ruficollis (assembly GCF_017590135.1). Lineage (NCBI taxonomy): Eukaryota > Metazoa > Chordata > Aves > Passeriformes > Passeridae > Pyrgilauda > Pyrgilauda ruficollis. The sequence continues at coordinate 15,774,477 of NW_024524266.1, forward strand.
CAGGCTGCTGCTGTGACCACTGTCCTGGTCACCTGTTCCAGTGCACAGCCACCCTTTAGATGAAGACTCTTTTTTCCTAATATCCTACCTAAACCTCCCCTGACCCAGCTTCAGGCCGTTCCCTTGGGTCCTGTCACTGTCACCACAGAGCAGAGATCAGTGCCTGCTCCTCCTCTGCCCTTCATGAGGAAGTTGTGACTGCAGCGAGATCTCCCCTCAGTCTCCTCCAGGCTGAACAGACCAAGGGACCTCAGCCCCTCCCTGTATGGCTAATAAAATATAGGCACCTTCTCCAGGTACCCCTGACAGTGACTGATATTTATTGTAACACAGCCTTGTTCTGATTTGCTGTTTTAAAGCAGCAGCTCTCTTCTGCTAATTGAAATTCAAACCATTGATAGATATGTGTTACAAAGGTCACATTGAAGCAGGATTTAGTATTAAGAGATGAAAAAGCTAAGCTGTGTCAAAAGTGAACAGCAATTCCTATGTCTGTATATTCACCGCAGGACCTTGCTATTCTGAAAAGGAAAGGCTGTGCTTTGGTGATCTTCTTTGCCCATAAACCTTTCCTTTCTCAGCAGTCACCAGCTCCCACTTGCAACCCACCCCATGTCTTTTTCACCAAAACAGCAGTCACTCCTCCCATCACACGGACTGCAGCTGAGGGATTTGGGGGAGAAACCCTCATTTTCTAGGAAGAGACAGCACCACAGCAGTGCCTGCTGCTATGAAAAAGTGACAAAGAAAGCACAGCCTGACTCCTACAGCCCAAATCACTGGTGAATACTAACAAATCCTTACTAAGCAGATGCAGACTTTCAACACCAAACCTATTCTCCAGAGTGCTACTTTTGTCTCAGGGAGTGCTGGAACTTGACTGGGAAGAGTTTTTGTCACCAAGGAAAAGGGAGGGCATGAAAATATGAACAGACCTTTCTTCATCACAATATTCTGTGAAAAGGCTCAGATGTTTTAGATGCAGAACTTTAGACACTTGAAAATAAGCAAGCAAAATTAATCAGCCTGAAATAGTCAAACAGTCTAGAAACTGTTGCCTTGACTAGCACTGTTTTGCAAACACCAACATAGAAATTGGAAATCCATACAATCACCAAGGTGAAAGTGTACTTATCAATATAAGAAAAGGAATTAGAATCTGACACAAATGTGGTAATATTGTCAAACCAAGGGCACAAGCAGCAGTATTAAAGTTAATGTACAACATTAAAGTCATGTTAAAGAGGGGTGAAACACAGATGAGGAGGTGGGCTGCCACCTTCCATCCAAAACATTAACAGCTCTTCTCAAAAGAGCCAACATTCAACTGTTGATATAAAAATGTAATTCACTCATTGTGGAGTGAGAGATATAAGCCAGATGTGACCATTTGGTCATTTAATTCAATCCGCACATAGGTTATTAGGTTTCAACAACTTATCCACCAAATGAGCCAAATAATTCATGCTTGGCTAAAATATAAGATTCAGAAAAGAGTTATTAATAAATTAACAGTTAATAAAGGTAAAAAATTTAAAACAACTCTTCATCATTTTTTCCAGTGGTTAATTATCTTTTTTGTTGCATAATAAAATAAAAATATTTTACATATCCAATGTTTAAAATTAATTCCTGTCCTTCCTTTTAAGCTTAACTTTTTGAAGGAAAAAATCCAATTATTGTTCAGACTCTCTCTGTGTTGTATGAACAATCTAGACCCTCTCCTACACTGAAATGAAAGTAACCAGGGACCTCGTCTGAAGTTTCTTCAGTTTGTTATTTTGCCTCTTGCCTTCTCTAACATCCCTTGGAAACCTGACAGGCTGCGTGTGCTCCGTGCCAGCCTCACCGAGAACCAGGACGAGCTGTACGGGCAGAGCAGATGATGGGTGATTTCCCTCATCCCTGTTACTCACAGCAGCAGCCATCTCCCATCCTCCTCTGACAATTTCCCTGTCTGTACAAACGGGGATTACGCTTTCAACCCACAGGAGTGCACTGACAGCTTGTGTTTAATTGCTGATTCACTGTGATCCCTGTCTGGAGCCAATTAGAAACCTAAGCCCACAGTTTTGATGTTTGCATGTCAGAACACAGCCATTTACTCACTTACAGAAATGCTCTAGGGCTAGATGGTTTGACAGCATTTCTCTTACAAGAAGGTAATTCTGTGCTTGAGGACAGGGCCGTCAAGACTGTCCTCTGAATTCTTCTGGGCAGGCACCTGAACCTCAGCCAGTCCTGTCCCTCAGGAGATTCTTCAGCTTTGGGCAAGAGAGCCTGTCTGTCTCTCGCTCTGAGAAAATATTTGGTTTATTTTTTTTTTTTTTCTTTGGGCAAGAGAGCCTGTCTGTCTCTCACTCTGACTGAGAAAATATTTGGGTTTTTTTTTTTTTTTTTTCCTAGGAGATAACACTCCCAATTGGCCAAACAAGGTTGAGGCATGACACCATGGTTGAGATGAGGCAATGCTACTCCCAATTGGCCAGACAAGGTTGAGGCATGACACCATGGTTGAGATGAGGCAATGCTGGGAAGTGAATCTGGGGGAGCTACCAGGAAGTCTGCAGAATGTAGAGCTCCCTCTCAGTTATCAAATAAAGTTCCAGAAATCCTTAGCTCTGTCCTTATGAGAAATGAACAAAATACAAATTTTAACTTTTTTGTGAGATAAAGGAATTTCATTATGACCATTGTTATATCCAAATTCTTGTGCATTCTCTTTTAGGGGATTTCCCCAGCCTGAATTTCTTAATTCATGCCATTTCATAAAACATGTATACAGTAGTCTTTCCTAAAAAGAAAACAATTCCTATTCATTCTAATTAATACATCCTAATGTGATTCAAATGCCTTAAAAATAATACATGTATTCAGAAGCATTACTGCTTAAATAAGAAAAATACCTACATTCCATATGGAATGTTTTTAAGAGACTGAATCATTCATTATAAACTATACAGTTAACTATTTCTGCTTTTAGAAAACAGAGTAATTTCTACTTTGACTCTGAACGTGTTGTGAACAGCAGTAACAGATGTTGTAGTACCAGCTCATGCTACATTATTTTAGTAATGAAATTCCATCTCAAACTAGAGGCACAGTAGTGTATGAGTAATGCTTAATTTATTAAATCATTATTAAAATTTCTTCTATATGCATGCTCCTATTCACCCAGTGTTTGGAGGCAGACTGAGAAGACAAAAGCAATTGGTACCAAAAAAAGCAATCTGCCTATTCTACCTGACCATTTAAGGTCACCTTTAAATCGGAGGTCACCTTCTGTGACATCTTATTACTTATCTGTGTTCTACATTCATGACTGTATTTAAATTAGTAGCTCTAGTACAAGCTGCTCTGTCTTTACTTCCAAGTGAAGTAGCAACCTAGAGTTACAAACAGAAATATCTTTATGCCTCACCACATGGCTTTTTTAATTTATTTCATGAAAATTGAGCATTAAACTAAATTTTCTAACTTTTATATTAATTTACTTATAGGAAAAGAAGAAAGATTAGCTTTACTTCTTTTTAATATCATAGTATTACCGAATACTATGATATTAAAAAGAAGTAGAGCTAATAGAAACACATGAGAATAATTACCCAGAAGAGACCCATGGGAAATCATTAAACTTTTAATAGATGTCATTAGAATAAAAAAAAAAAAAAAAAAACCAAACCTATTATTGACCAGAGAAAGGCTACTGGAAATTGTACACATGTCAATAAAAAGCACAGGACCCTTCCAAAATCAGACTGGTTAGAAACTCTAGTTAGTAGGAGGCACAGAAACAGGAAGAGATGATTTGGGTAATGATTTCTGGGAAATTTATTTTGACACCAAGGAAGTCATTTGACTTTTGTGCACTGAGTAATAAAACAATAAATCTTTAGCTGCATTAACGTGTTGGAATAGACTAGATGATGAAAGTGTTTTGGCACTGGGTTATGAGATAGGTTAATAGGACATTTTTGAAGCTGTTCTGCTCTAGTACTGAACTGACAACTCTAATAACCCTGAGTCATCACATCTCAGCAAGACACGAAGTTTCAATGATGAAAGTGATAGTGGATCACTAACAAGACTTTACTTTCACAGTTTAGGAGAAATTTAACCTCTTGGTTCCTGCTAAGGTAACTTCTGACTTCACATTTCTTTTACATCAATTCAAAGCTCACAGAAGCAGCAAGTGTTAAAAGAGCCATAATAATTTCAGCCTAATCATATGATTAATATACAAATTTCAACATATTGAAGGTATTAAGGGGATTCAAAGAATCCTTGAGAAACTAAGGACGATTTTCAAATGGTATTGCAAAACTTATCTCCCAAAATTTAACTATACGCTTACTACCATATTGAAAAATATGGCCCTTCAGGAATCACTGCCTTTCAATTACAATTAATATAAAGTGAAGTATCTCTAATAAACTATTTGCAAATGTACCACACATTGTTACACATTGTATCAATGCACAGCCAACACCAAGTATTGTTAAAAACCTGTACCCTAAAGAAAAGGTTTAGATGAAACATCATGGCCTATCTGACTCACTGATAGAAATTTTGAAGTTCAGCTGGTTTTAAGAGTTTTCAGCTCATAAACAATGCAATGGAAAGAAATGGTCTCTAATTTATAGTCTGTAATTTTGTAATTTATAAATATAAAAACTTTGCCAATACAAAAAAAAAAAAAAAGAAAAAAAAAAAGAAGAAAAATCCCTCCAGATTATATCTACAAACCAGAACATCTGAATTCTCCGTACATTAACCCAATAGTAATTTCTCTCTTCCCTAAATAAGGAGGAAAAGTTCAGCAGATTTCAGACAACTCCATGAGGGATGCTGGGGCTATTTTGTTATGCATGTATTCATTATATTCTGGCACTAGAAATGGACAAAACAGGACTGATTTTGGAAAGCTCAGGATACACAGAAATTCTCAAGGTAGTGAAGGTTTCATTTTCAAAGGCTGAAGTGTTTCCAGGTAAGGCAGATACTGTGATGCCCTTGATATCCTATTTCTGTAGCAGTCACATATTTTCAATTACTGATGATCCTAAACACTGTAACCAGCTGAGAATACATACGCTGTAGAGCTGGCAGTCTGATATTTCTACATACACAGGGCAATCTTCCACTGGAAGTACAACCATAATCTCCCTAGGCTGATCTATCACTTCACATGGCATGATCACTAACACAATAGGTGAGCTTCAACAAAGAAATGCACACAGTCCTGCAACAAAAAATAAAAATACTCTAAACATAACAAACTAACACTTTAATACAGCTCCAGGCTTGTAACTCCAACCTTCCTGTATTTTTTCCCTAGTAAATTCATAATGCCATGCCTTAAACCAACCTCCTCCCTCCACTGCCCTCCCCTGTCATTTTCCTCATACAGAATCTCCAGACTGGCTGCATTATTGTGCAGATGCAGTCACAGACATGTCAGAAGGAGCAGCCATGAACCCAAACCTTTCCAAATGTCCTTCCCACACTCGTGGACAGGTAGCCCCTTAATAATTGGTCTACTGCTACCAGCAATCTGAACACAGTTACATTTGGAGAGTCTGTGGGGAAGCATTACTTCCTGCTCCTATTCATCTTTATTGACCAACATCTCTTATTCTAAGTTTATTTTTTAAACAATCCTTCATTCTGGATGCTTTTACCAGTTCTGATTTGAGAATACAATAGAATTGTTGCTCAACTACAAAAGTTTAAAGTGCTGTAACAACAAAAGATCAGCTGAAGAGGCAGCCCCAGCCAGCAACGTGGTTATCCGTACCTTACAAAAAGTTGCTGTGCAGGGGAGGAGAAGGAAGCTTTTACCCCCTCTCTCATAGCAACAATCCCTGAACCCTCCAAAGCATGAGATTCCTACTTCAATATCCTCCAGAGAAGCCCATGGTGTACAGCTGGGCAGCTTAGTCCATGCAACACTTGCCAAGCTGGGAGCAATATTGCTTCCATTATCTCTCAGAAGTCCATCTGGTAGAGAGCAGCTCATGCCACACAATGCTGCTGTAATTTCTACAGGCTAACCCTGACAAAAGCAAAAGTGAAATTTTAAGTGAGACTCACTTTTGGCATCAGCCAAGATGCCAAATCTTAGACAATAAAATTAACTGATAAGTCTCATTTTCTGTGTAAGCCACTTCCAGTTCAATTTATTTTACAGCTCTCATGAAAAATTAAGGTTTTAATTTTAATTAACATTTAAAAATCAAGCCATTTCTGTTCCTAACGGAACAGAGAATGACCACCTTTTCCAGTTAAGAATCTATCCTTTGAATATAAATGACTGAAAGCCTCATTTAGAAGCATTTCTTATAGAAAACATCAATCATACCTTGCCAGACCTGCTATATGATTTTTTTTCCTTGAATATTTATTATTGAACTGAGCCAAAATTTTGGAAAACACTTAAATAAACCAAGCTCTTAAGTCTATTTCAAAAGCAAACACAACCTTAAATCAAATTAGTTTTAGTGAGCACCTCCAAGTCACTTTTTTAGCTGAACCTCAAGTTTTACCTTTTCTTTTTTATTATCAATTGTGTTTTTATGTTAGATTATCTCTTTCATAGTCTTTAGAGTCATCTCTGGTACTTATTTAAAGCAATAGTTCTAACTGTTTGAAAGTAAAAAAGATGGTCTTTGGAAATTTATAAATTAATATAGTTTACTTGCTGGAAGAATATTCCAAACAAAGCCAATTGTATAACATCATAAAAAAGTACGTTACATATAAAGGCAAACATATTCAAATCAAAACGGACATATTTATGAAAAAAAGACCAGATAATTTCACCATGTATATAATTCCTATGTTTCAGTCTCAATGATTTCTACAACACTTATTTTTTCAGATAACAGTTCCTAAAACCATCTCTCTATTGTGCCTTCTCTCTCTTGTAAAAGAACCTGCAAACTGATTCCTCAAAACAGGTTATTCACATGTTCTACCTGTAACCATCAGCTGTTCCCTTATTCAGATGATCTATCAAAAGCAGGGAAATTCACTGTCAAAAGAACAAATCTGTGGGTAAGATGCTTGCACATACCTGTGTATCAGTAACCTACTTTTCTCTGGACAACTGCCAACACAAGCAGCAGATCATAATTCTTACCTGTCAAGCATTGTGCACCAGAGTGTTTCTTCTCAATTAACAAAGACAATTAAGAATCATGAATATTAAAGGCAGCATTAAAACCTATATTTGCTAATTGATACTACATCAACTGGTGAAGACAGGAGAATTAGCAACAGCCAATTTGCAATCTGCACAAAAGTACTTCACATGCTAAACTCCTTATGGTCAAGCTCAGAAGCTCTACTGCTCATGCATCAACTTCTGCATATTAACCAGATACCGCTTGAGGAATCTCATCAACAAACACTAACTACAGCTTCTTATGAGGCCTTCATATCATATCTTTGAATATTATTTCACAACATATTTGAGGAATCAAATTATTAGAGTAGGGGCATTTCTAAACAAAAAAAAAAAAAAAAAAAAAAAAACAAAAACAAAAACAAAAAACCAAAAAGGGTAACCGTTGACAGAAAAGTAAGATGAAGGAAACTTGTGAGACAAAGGAGCTATCAGTTAGGTAGGAAAGAAAATCTATTCCCATATTATGGAATTTGTAAGTGCTCTTTTTTCTTCCCAAATTAGGGCAAAATGTGAGGTGCAAGTTTTTTTTGGTTTTTTAACTTGATTTTTTTTTTTAGTTTGTGAATTTAAGATGCTATTTACTAAGATGATTCCAAAACCCAAAGGGAGAAAATCCCAGACAATATTGCTATTTTGAAAATAACAAAAATAAGAGACCTTAACAGTTTTTCCTAATGAAATAACAATTTGAGAAAAAGAATCAACGAGTTAACACTTACTGAAAATGTCACTGAAAAGTTGCTACCCATTTTAATAGTTATTTCTTCAAACACTAAAAGGGTTCCTTGACAGAATGAAGCTTCTAATATAATGCAGATGAATACAGCTGTAGAATGGAAATGCATTTGAATGTAAATCGATCCAATTCAATAGATAAGTCATGATAATTTGAGATGTTAAAAAAATGGCTGGTTATTAATGGAATTATAAATTTTTAAACATTGTAAGACTTCAGTTGTAGAAATAACCAGTCCAGCAGAAGACCAGCCCTTCATAGATCTTCTTTACAGTGTCAACATAAGCAAAAAAAAAACCAAAAAAACAAAAAAACAAAAACCCAACAACAAAAAAGAGCCTAATGACCCGATAAAATTAATGTGTAATTACTTGTTCCCAGTAAGGAACTGATGCTCAAAGCATGATGAGAGCATGATGGCATAACTCCACTGTGAAGAGGAGAACGCTTTTACTGAGCTTCTCATGGCACTTTTGAACAAGTCTGCATATTCTAAAACACAATTCTTACATGGAAATTTGACTGAGGACCAATCATACCAGCTTGTCTAATATTGGAATGAAGAGAAACCCTTGAAAGGAATAATGAAAGGAACTATGTACAGCTATTCAGTTTAACAGAAGAGTTTCCCACTAAATATTGCCCATTAGCTTTTTCTAGGAACAATTAGTCAATTACATACTCTTGCTCTAAAATGAAAGAAAAATAGTGTTCGTGATCCCAGATCACTGGGCTCTTCCTGACCACAAGCACAAATATCCTGCCAAGAACCTGTGGGGTTCTAATCTTCTTTGCATGCCCTGACACTCACACTGCCAAGTTCAGCAGAGTGGAGTGTGGCATCTCTGCAACTGTGGGTCACTGCACTGCTGGATCTCATCATGCACAGCACTGCTGCAATCCTAACAGGACAATACGACCCATTCTGTGACCACTGTGTTGCAGTTACGTCTCCAGAACTATCAGGAGCCTCTTTACCCACACATTTTGGTTGCTTCTTTCAAAAGTTAATCAGTCCAGGGGTGTCTGAATCTCAGCCTCAAGGAACCAGGGAGGTCAGCTCAGCAATGCTCAGAATTTCATTGCCACTCAGAAGCAGCAATCTGCCAACCCTCCCACAAAAGAAAGAAGCAGAGTCCTCCCGCAACAGAACTGATACATTCCAGTATTCTTCTTTCCTTTCCAGTTGCATACACAAGAAACCCACCAGTCAAAACACCCTCCACCCTTAAAAAAAAAAAATTCCACACACACAAAAGAAAACAAAAACCTCATTCCCACCCCAGTATGATCCATTCTTTTAACAGATCCTTTGCTTTGCTGTGAGTTGCCACCCCTACTCCCTAACAGAGCAGTATCTAAGGGTGCCTGACTTTGAACCAACCTGGAAATTCCCAGACATAGTTCTTCTGCCTCAATCTGTCTGGGATTTATTCTGAGCTACTTCCTTATTCCAACACTGCAGTTAATTAGGACAAGCACTTATGTGAACCCCAGAGTAATACAAGTATTATTGCAATGGAGATAAACAAAAGAATTAGCTCAGAATGTGCGTGGGCAGGTCACTGGAAGCTGCAGGTATCAGGCTGCAAACAACTACCACACAAGGACAGCCAAGTGGGAGGTAGCTCTGTGGTCAACAACAGTGGATCTCATAGGACCAGGAACCATAGAAAGTTCAGTCCAGTCATGGGTCCAGTTCAAAGAAAGACCAAATGAGCTGATGCTCAGGTCTTCACCTCAGATACAGAAAAAAAATCAGTTAAAATAATTACTTGAGGTCTATCATCAGTGGAACAACATGTGCTATGCTGGTAAGCTTAAAACATCCAAAAGCCAAGACTTTTCAGTGACATGGTGCAGAAGTCACCCATCTAGCAATCTGAGTAGAAAATGACTTTTGGAAAAATCACATAGGAACAGGCACTCTCAGGACTGAGCGGAATCCAATTTCTTGGTGACCCTTACAGCTTAATACAGGTCAGCCAAAACCTACCAGACAACTTCTCCTTGGGGTTATCAAGGTAACCTTTTAAATAGCAATGATGGACACCCATTACTTGAAGGAAATACAAACATAACAACCATGACATTACACTTGCCTCTGTCACACTGTTTACACTTCCTGAAGGAAATAGTTTTCTTTCTCTTTTGTACTGCACCAAGGAAAATGTCTCTCAGAGTCCACATAATGAAAAGGCATGGTACGTTTAAAATTTAAAAAAAAAAAAAAATCCTTTGGTTATTATATTATTTGTAAAAGAAAATCCATTGGTTATTACATTGTTTGTCCACTTTGAATTTAGAAAGATTATGTGCATATTATGACCTACATCTATGTGTCAGTATTACTTCTTGCTCCTTGTTTATGCAAAGAACTTTTAAAACACATAGAATAAATTCTGGAGAAAAGCAAAATCCAAGAGGAACAAAATGATCTGCATATCCATGTAACTACAAAATGAGCATTTGAAACTATCACCACCAATCTGACGCAATAACCTTGTGTGTGTAATGAAGCTTGAGATGTTGATAAAGGTCATATGGTGAGACTGTAATGAAGATTCATCTACTTTAGTCAGATTTTTCTCTGGCTTTACCTTTAATGGCATCTCATTATTCCCACTGGCAGAGGTAGTCATGTTTGTACACAAACTAATTAATGAGGAACTCTACCAAGACTTTCAGAGCAGAAACAATCATGCATGCTGACAGTTACTAATAGCAGGTGGGAATTCTCAGTCATGAAGGATGAGGACTATTCATAGCATTTAACTGTAGGCTAGTCACTTCATGGGGAGAAATGATAATTAAACCATTTTACTGATCACAAGAAAGGTGAGACATGGGGTATATTGAAATTTTTGTTTTACATGTTATGAAAAGTTTCTACCTTTCCAGGGAGATATTTTGCCTCAAAAAAATCACTTTACCAGATTGATCTATCTATCTATCTTGTTCACTTGTTCATTCCTTGCCTTTCCTACCCTCCTCTTCTCCACTGCCAGAAAGTCCATTCTGTAAACATTCAGTATGCCTTTAGGACTCACTAGTCTCAAAAACACCTCCCAAAAACTCACATTCACATTAGTAAGCAAGTATTTTAAAGGAAAACATAAAAAAAAACCCCACAACATTTTACAGAAATACATGGTGCCCTTCGAAAATTTAGGATTACAGGAAAGAGTTAAAATTCTATGTAATATTGAGGCTGATAGTGCAAAATTAGCCTATCAGAGAACAGGCAAGAATACTTCAGCAGTAATGTGGTTCTTTTTTCCTTGTAATACAGTCATATTCTAATTACAAATTATTCTAATGCACTCTTTATACACCAAAGAAAGCAATACAACTAATAATAAATTACACTTTGCATGATCAATGTAATAAGTTATAAAATAATTAGATGGCCGAGATGCTATCTACTGAAACTATTTTAATAGCAGGTGGTTATTAATTCAAGAATTCCATTCAGTAAAAATTCGTTTTTCATTTTCAAATGTAAGGATTGCTTTCAATCTTTTCAAGTGAGCTTTGATGTTACTTTGTTCCCAAACAGGGCATTCAGAACAATCACTTATGAAAGGAAGAAACCTTAAACAACAGTAAATTTGCATTTCCTGAAAGTGCAACAGCTCTCTAAACTATTTTTCTTTTCTTTTTTTCTTTTAAATACAATCCTGGCAGAAATTACTGAAGAAACTCACAATTTGATTGTAGCCTCCGTAAGTGATGACTGCCCCTGCAATTAGGCATAAAGAGAAATTGCTTCCTTCTCATAAAGCCCTTGTTCCACACAACAAATTACACCACTACACAGGTCTAACCAACCACATAGAAAGAACAGTGTAATAAAGACTAATAAATAGGAAAGGAAACAAGCTCGTGCATTTTAGCAAAAACTGGTAAGAATGGGACATAAATCATTATTTCTGCTCTTAGAACAAAGACCAAAATACTTGTAAATTTAGTGGCTTACAAAATTCTGTCAATTAGAGGCATCTTTTATTTTTTATTTCTCGAGGAAGTTTATTTGGTTTTATTTAATACAAAATCAGAAACAAGTACCTCAGGCTTGCTTGTGCCACAGCCTGACACCAACAGAATCACAAAACCGAATCCCAAACATAGAGACTGCATTGCTATCCAAGAAAGAAAAATGTTATCCCTTTAGCATCTGGTGCAGCATAAAGCCATTATACTGCAATTAGGTAGACTAAGGAGCAGCTGCTAAGAAACTAAAAGTAAAAGATGACAACTTTAGTAACAGATTTTTTTCAAAGCATGTTTCTTACAAAAATGTTTGCATTTTGCTCTGCTCAGGATACTGATCTGGATTAAGCACCCAAGGTTCACCATAAAACAGATTAACAATGTCTGATCCTGCACATAAAGATTTACTGCACACCTCCACATGCTCAGTCCTCTGTTATATAAACTCTGATGAAATTTAGATTTGATACCTGTGCAAAGTGGCCATAGTAGGCAACCATGGAATTTGAAAAATAATTCATAATTATTTCTCCACTTTTCAACAGCTCTAAAAACTTTGCTTTAAAATTAATGTCATTGGCTTCTTTAAAATAAACAATAAACATTGACTTTCTTTAAAAATCAACAAGCAAACAAACCATTCATTACACTATCATAATATGATTTAGTCAGGAATATTCAAATTTCATTTTCTGTGATTTTTCTATCATAATTTTCTTCATTCACTCCAGGAATAGATCTGATTACTTAAAAGACAATTCTTTTTCTAAGAATCTGTATTCATAAAAGAAAAAAAGTAAAACTAAAACCAGTTGTCATTTAAGATTCCTATGCAATGTTAAAGTCTCAATATAAGCGCTGTAGGTAGAACTGCAGAACAGCTGAGTCTGGCAGGGACCTCCCAAAGAGATTCCTGTGCAATGTTAAAGTCTCAATAAAAAGCCTCGCTGTAGGTAGAACTGCAGAACAGCTGAGTCTGGCAGGGACCTCCCAAAGTCCAAGTTCCATCACTACAGGAGGGTCAGCAAGGGCAGATTTTTCAGTGCTGTGTTCAGTTGGGTTTTGACCACCTCCAGCTATGGAGATCCCACAGTGTCTCCATACAATCCATTCCAGAGACTAACTGAGGACAAGTTTTCATTATACCAGACCTGAATTTCCCTCTTTCCAACCCACATCCTTTGCCTCCTGTCCTATTGCTGTGCACCTCTGAGAAGCCTCTCTTTTCTCTACAAACCTCTGGCCAGATAGTTGTAGATGGCAATCCCTCCCATCCTTATTCTGAAGGGTGAGTAAACCAGCTGCCCCATGCCATGTCCTGAGGCACCCAAGCCTCAGGGAGCCCTGCCCTGCACTTACTCCAGTACATCTGGGCCTAAGTGGAAACCCAAAAGCAAAGATCTTCTGCATCCCTGGGGGGTCTCAGGAGAGCTGATGTGAGAGAAGGCATCACTTTCTGATGGTGTGCTGGGTATCTACATTCATAACACAATTCTGCCACGCTACTAAAATGAAATTTGATCCATTTTTCTTCTCAAATCTGTGAAAAAATTATTTTTATAAATTTCCAAATAATGATGAAAAAATATCACTTATAGCGAAAAAATATTTAACCATTTTTAAAGTACTCCTAACTGCTTCTGTAAAATACATCTGATGACTTGACAGCTCTCACTTCAGATCACCAGAATATCTACTGTGCTGTTAAAGGGAGATGAAGCTTTCTACTTATGAAAGATTAGTATTGACAAGTATTTTAATAATTCAAATTATCTCAAAAGGATGTTTATCACAAATGGCATTTATCTCCCTGTTTAATTTTTCTATGAGGCAAAAAATTGCATAAATCCATTTGAAAGAGAAAACAAGCTGGAAATCTAGACAACTTCAGTTGTTTGACCCTGAAGAGCTTGCTCAGAATTTCCCAGGATTATATTTCAAGTTACATTGCTCCAGTACAAAATGTTACAAAATTTGCCAACTGACTTCATAAATAGTTAAGAATTAAAATGTAAAAGGACTGTATTGTCACTCCACTGCAAACATACCCCACAGCAATCTCAATGACATCTTTGAGAACACTGTTCCTTGGATCTCCTTTCATCACAGACCTCTGCTGACACTCATAGATCTAAGTGCAATGCAGCACACTAACAAGGTTTGAATTAAGTATGCAGCAAAGCTCTCTAAGATTGTGGAAATTTCATCAAGATGATAAAATATGACTCCACTAAGTTAGGGAACTCACTGCTTGGAAAAATCAACCCTGTAGGCAAAGGAAAAGCCACAAGAAATAAAGTAACTAGATATGGCTTCAAAGTCTTCAATGCCCTGAGAGCTGAGCAAGCTGACTCAAAAGATTCTCAGAATTACAACCAAGATTTAGCTTCCCCTTTCAGAAGGTGAAGGATAAAATAAATTATTTTCTCCTCACACTAATACAAAATTTAATTTTGTTCCTGGAGAATATGAGAAGATCATCAAGCTTTGTGGCCAGCAGTGGAAAAGTTGGGAGTACTCAAATGACTCCAAGGAACTTCTGAGAAGTTCTTAGCCTGGCACAGCCACTCTCATCCCTCCAGCTCAGTCGTGCCAGGCAGCAAATCCCTGTCCCAAACCACAGACTGGAGGGATGCAGGCAGCTGTAACTGGCTAGCAATGGAGGAGCATCCTCAGACATCACTGCCCACTCAGTGCAGACCCTTGCTGAGGAAAGGGACACGGGGACGACAGGGAAGAGAGGAAAAAGCTGGATCAGCCACTGACATGATGATCCAATTTACAGCTGTTCAGAGCAGCTGCCAGAGCCTGCCTCAGTCCTGGGCTGAAGAAAAAGTCATGGGAGATCACAGTCTGATTAGGGGCACTAGACAGGCTATTTTAACTAGGAATTAAGCAGATTAATATTTTTGCTTAAAACTTTGAATCCAGAAGAACCAGTGAATACACAATATGTTGTGAACAGGCAAATGGTAAAAGCAAAGTATCTGAATTATCTGAATAATTCTAAAAGACAGGAATTCTAACCATGAAGGTAAGTCATCAGTGATCAGGGCCAAGGGGCTTTATTCTACTTCTGCTAATTACTGACACTCCTCTCTACAGGCAATGCTTCATCAATCAAACACTTCATCACGTAAACACAGACCCTCTTCCTGAAATATGTGACTGCCTTCAGTCTCAGTCAGAACACAGTTAATTCTACCAAGGAGCATTTTCATTCTGAAATGCTATTCATTTCTGAATAGCTTTGGACACCCCAGATTGGAAAAAAAAAATCCTAACAGGTATGGGCTTTTATCTCTTCACTGATGTACAGACCCTTTCCTGTTAGTTTGTTTCAGTCTAGAAGCATGTATAAAAAAACATAAACAAAACTAACTGATATAATAAATGTAGAGTTTAACTCTGAAACCTGCCTCTAAACATAGAACATAGTATCCTGTGACCTAGTACTACCACAGAACAAAATCCCAAATGAATAGAAAGGCTTTATGTTTGTGTACTGAAAATCAACAGGTTTTGCCAGACCTGGCAAAAATTTAAAAAAAAAAAAAATTCTTTTTTTTTTTTTAATTAATAGCATACTTCTAGACTGCATTTTGGAATAAGGTCTCTGCTTAAAGTACATAAAATCTTCCATCAGCCATGGCTCTTAGCACTGAAAAAAAAATAAACATCTCAATATGGCACAGTTATATAAAGTCTACAAGCAGAATGCTTTAAAGCAGAAGAAAGTCTTAAGGGCATACATGACAAAGGTTAGTAAAAGGTAATGATCAAATTGGAAAAGAAAAGCTTCATAAAAATTATTTCGTTAAGCAAATAAATTAATCTTAATATCAAGTAAATGCTTGGACTAGTCAGCAGCCAATTCACAACCAAGTTGTCTTGTTACTACCCTAGCAAATGATATACTCATTTGACCTGTTATAGTCAAGCCTTCATAGTCCATTCTATCCTTATCAGTTTACCTGAAGCAGGATTTTAAGACGCTATTCTTTTTCAAATTGTATATTGTATTATTCATAATGTTTTCACTCCCTACTAACACTTAGGGAGCTTGATGTCTCCTGATGTACACAGCACAAAACAAGCAGAAAGAATAGCCTCTGCCTGAAGTGTTTATATTTTAAATACTGCATAAAACAGAACTTGTATCTTTATTCACTACCATGGCATAAAACTGGCATGATGGTAAATTGACTGAATATAGTTATTTCTGTCAAAAAAGTTAGAGAAACTATTGATTTAGTTTTGAGGTTTCTTGTCCTTTCTGTGCTTTCCATAACATGGAGAAAGTTGAATAAAGTCAAACTCCAGTTATTTATTTTGATAATTCTATTGCACATTTGCCTCAAGAATCTTGCTTATTCCCCCTTATCCCATAATTTCCTCTGAAAGAGGCACACAATACTTCATTGATTCTGTTAGACTGGTTAAGTTTAATCTGCAAGAAATAAAAGGTTGCAGAAAGGGCCTTTTTTCCCTTGACTCAGACTAAAGTCATTATCCATTATCAGCACCACCCTACATTCCCCTAAATATGTCCATGAGAGGACACTTTTTTTTTTTAAATGGAAGTGAATTTCTTAAATATGTTTCTGTGTGTATAAAAAATTTCAAGAGGAAGAAACGAAAACAAGTACTGAAGTATATCCTTGACTTTCTCTTGCTTTTCAATTATAAAATGATAGTTTGACCTTTCCATCATAATCTTGAAGATAGTTCAGCAGTGATACAATAGCCTTTCACCCAAGCTCTGCACTGACTGAGCTTGTCTTTATGACATGATTATCTGAACTGATGCTTTCTAACATGCCATATAATCTTGCAAAATTCTTCTTGGAATGGACATACTACCCCCTACATGAGGTTTAGACTTCAAAATACACAGTATTTTCTCCTGAAATTCTGCCTGCATCTCTCATCACTATATTTAGCTATTAAACCAGAGTAAAACACATCTTGGAATGCTTACAGCAAATTCCCTTTCATTTGGTAGGAACAGTTATTCCTGTGATGAGTATTCAAAGGGATACTCTCCATCTGCCACAAAATAAGTGGTTGTTGAACACATCAAGTACCTTAAATTCAGGGCTCAGTTGTGAACAAAGCTGAACAGTGCATTTGAGAATTATACATTTATGATAATTTAAAGACTAATTGCTTAAGATTGGCTTAATAAAACTAATGTAATGTAGAATTTCCTTTTTTTTTTCTTTCAAATTATCTCTCAAGGCTATCTAGATTTAAGACTTACTGTGTTCAACGTTCCACATATGATATACACGGGTGCTTAACAGTATATTTTTACAGAAGAGTGCTGCATATTTTATTGGGAATCTAATATTGCCCTTAATCCCAATATTTTCCAGTCTGATCACAAGAAAACTTCAGGTAGGAAAGACTGATCCTACAGTCTAACAGGTCCTAAACTAAGAACCTTTTACATAGACAACAGTGGCCAATGTACTGTACAAGAGTCAGCTCAGACAACACTTAGAGCATGTGCTTGACTTTCTGCTTGGTGAATTCTTATATGGAAAGGAAAATAGCCCAAAAGATGCTGCTATTCTAAAAAAAAAAAAAAAAAAAAAAAAAAAAAAAAAAAAAAAAAAAAAGGAAAAAAAAAAAAAAAAAAAGATAAAATCCACAAGTCAGGCTGGCAAATGGTGTAAGAATAGAGCAGCCTGATAAATAGAAAGTAAATAAGAAATACCATTACAAAAGATACAATCCTACAACATATATTCAAATACTTTTAGAAATTTCATGCAGTTCTGGGTTTCTGTAGATTCTCCCGAGTGACCCTTCCAGGCACACAGCACACAATCAACTTTAGAATTTCTGATGATGAATTCTCATTAATTTAAATGCTGCCTACAAAATATATTTCATTTTCCAAACAGTTAAGGAGTTGTATGTGACTATAAGGGCTGACTGGTATTTTCTGAAACTACTTACACAAGTGTGTTTCAATCAGATGGAAACACCTTGAACTTATTCATACAAATATTCTAATAAATATATGGGAGCCTTTCTCACCTTCCCAATTCAATTATCCAAGTTAGGAGGGTAATCTGCTAATGCACCTGCCGTTCAGGAAACAAGATATCAATGCTGATTTCTTGTTCGTGTTTGCTGGCTGAAAGAGCTTATTGCCCTCTATTGCCTAGATATTTGAGCCTAGTAAGTCTACCCAGGTAATATCAGCAGGCTACTTAGCACAGCAGTAGTTAAGCAAAGCAAATATTCTCCCAAGCAAATTTCTATATTTTGTTTTTTTACTTATTGAAACCTTAAAATACAAGTTGCATTCAAAAATCAATAAGCAATTACTTTTTATTTGAAAAACAAAGTCTTTATGCATTCATTGTTAAAAAGGAACCAAGAGCCCAATCAAAGTCCATCCAACTACATGGAAAAATTTTATTCTTTTTTAATATCCAGTTTTCCTTTTGGATGTTTATAACTGGTTGCATACCCAGAGTTCTAAAAGGAGAATGAACAACTAAGTCAACCCAGTTAGTAGCAGCTATGGAAATATTCACATGGGAAAAATATTTCCCATGCAGACAAAAAAGAAAAGTAAAAACCAATCCATAACTTCTGAAGCCATTAATTTCACTCTTGTTGAATAAATAGTGCATAGTTTTCTGTTGCTTTTGCTGAGATGCCAGGCAGCCACATTACCTTTGATCTATTTCTGTTCAAGTTACATAGAAAAAGTGTCTGAAACAATGATAATGTGCACTGTTGATCCAGGAACAGTTGTAGATTACATAGCAAGATATATCTTATTGGCTAAAAATAGAGGTTGTGCAGACAGGATGTTCTGAAGAATAGCACAGAGCATGGGATGCTCTCACTGTTAAAAGCTGAACGATTGTTATGGTATTTATGAGCCCCTGATTCAATTTGCTGTTTGCTCATTTGATATATCACTCCTCACAAAGTAAGAGCTATATGGAAGAACAATAAACATGTTATTTCATGCTACAAAACAGCCAGATTTTGTTTTGAAATACAAGTACTCTCATGGACAGAAAATATTTGTTCCTTTATGAGCTATTTTTTAAAGCTCTTAAGAGGTTACAGTCAAATGTTAGTATAAAGGAGAAGGGGACACACTCACCTACCCAGATGAGATTGTTTTCCTACTCAGATTTCTCTAATGTATCATGATCAATGAACAAGAAGATCAACTTAATTGTCCTAACTGCATATTTTATGAACTGTGACAAGTTTGTTATAACTCATTTGCTCTAAACTTTTCTTCTGAGATTGTGAAAGTACCAAGAGATAAACTCAGCAATGTCAACAAGCTCGGTGGCATAGTTCAAGCTGTGAAGGTTCAATAAATAGGTCTGTAAACATTGCAAATCAACAAAGCTTTTGATGAAATGTCAAGCAAGGCAGAGCTTAGCTATATTCAGCTCAGCTTGAACTCATAAACCATTAACTGGCCTCGGTAGTTTCCACAGAAATGAGTGTTATGAATAAAGCACAAATGTTGAAATAGAAATAAAAACAAAACTTTTTTTTCTTTGAGACAAGATTAATTAAAGCTATTTAATAAAAGAAAATGGTATTTTCATCACCCCAATAAAGACAGGTTTATAAAAACAGACAATATGTAAATGCTACACTTTCTTATAATGGAGCAACCATTATTTTGTGCCTTCAAGTTAGGAAAGGATGCAAAACATAGACAACAAAACTAATTTTGAAATACCCTGAAGATATCTCAACTTTGAACCATTGCAAAAATCTGGTTTTTCCTGCATGAGACATAGAATATTGTTTGCTTCAGAGAAAATACATATTTCCCCCTTCATTTTTAGGAGGAAGAATAGAATAAAACTTGTTACAATGCATCAAGGTACCTATTTATTACAGAAAACATGATTTTTTTTTTCACTCAAGTGGAGCATTATATTACATATATACAGCCAATTATTCTCTCAAGATCTATTTCCAAAAGTCTTGAAAGTTATGAAGTTACTTTAGCTACTTCCCAGTAGCAATCCTCAGTAGACATGTCCATGCAATTATCCTAGACTGAATGCAAGGTTGTTTTTGCCCAATGGCCCAGTTTCCAAGCTATTTCTATATCATCAGCTGAGTAATTAATTTGACCATGTCCAAATTTGTTTGCAATAAACTTCACATCTTTCTACTGCCTTTAAAATGATACGGTCATTCAGCAAAACAAATCCTCTTCGATCAGCTAACATCTATTACCCATAACTGTGCCAACCTTCTTGTATTGTCACTGAACACATTGCACTTTTCCCTCCCATCGATGGGGGGAAAAAAATAAACAAATCTGTTTAACCTAATCAGAGACTTACTACATACAAAAGTTTGTTTGTTTCCCTTCCTTTATTAACACCCTGTTGATACTCTCCACCCAGGTTTGGACCAGATTTAAAAATAAAAGTTACGCAAGGCTCTCTGGCAGAAGGGAGCGGATGCTCCGACGGGGTCGGGGTCAGTCGCCTCCCAGGAGCCCCATTTCCCTTGGGAGCCCTGGCAGAGGAACTTCGCCGAGCCCCCAGCGCAGCAGGCAGCGCCCAGCAGCCCCAGAATCCCGGGAGGCAGCCGACTGACCTAAATGCCGTCCTTAGGGTTGCGTTCCTGCTGCTCTTCACTCTTTTGAATACTCCCTGTATTCATTTACAGCCGGTACTCACCCGAGGCATCCCCAGGCATTGCCGGCACTGCGGTGTCCTGCTACCTTCGTGGGGAAGCGGTCAGTGGATTTCCCCGTGGGTACTTCTCTCTAACACATTCTCCAAAGTAGGAGAAACCTGGAGGGAGACTCATTGCCAGGGGCAGGTAAGGCACGCCTGCAATCACCCTCCAGTTTCACAGGCACAAAAAGAGCACCCCCTTCTCAGAAGCCGACGGGAGCATCACAGCCAATTTTGTTTTCTCAAACAGCAGCGAGGTACTCTCCCAAGGTACACAGCCGCCGTGTGCTGCGCTCCCTCCCTCCTCGCTGAAATGGTTTCTCCCTCCACAGGCTCAATCTACCTGATTATGTTCTCTCCTAATCAGTAATCTTAGTTTCCCCGGCAGTAGCGGCCCTCCTCGTCCACCCGGGATTTCTGGAGGGCGAGCTGCAGAAGCAGGGCAGCAGCACTCCGGGGACACGGGGCAAGGTAGCAACATTTTGGAAGCACTTGTGCTTCTGTCTGCTTTTTGTTTGAACACTGGAGTTCAGCCTTTGCCTGTCTGAGAGAGAGATTATGCTTCCTGCTTTTACAATCCTATTCAAATAAGCTTAAAGTCCCTAAGAAAAAAAGGCTGCCTACTTCATCAAGCAGGAACTGCTTTTCAATGCAGTCTTTTTTTTTTTTTTTTTTTTTTTTTTTTTTGTGAATCCTTTCCCTAAAACCATCTTGTACCTCTTTCAAATGTAATAGTATATATGCATCTGCTATATATTCTTCCCTAGCTCCAGTCAGCAAATAAAGTAGAAAAGGTACAATTCCTTCCCCTCCTGTTTCTTCTTTGGTAAACTAAAAGACAGGAAGTATATTACCCATATTACCACAACCAACTTTAACATAATCTGTCTTTCAACAAGCATGCTTGCTGTAAATCTGAAAGGGTTCTTTGGGTTTTGTCTGTCTGTTTGTTGATTTTAATTTTTTTTCTTATTTTAATTAATAGGGAGGATGGTACAAGAGATGGAAAAAAGATTTTTTTTTTGTCCTGATTATTCCAGTTAAACTTATTATTACATTATTAACTGTTATTCTCCTAATCCCAGTTTAGAGACTATATCAGAATTAATTAAAAACTTCCTTTAGCAGTTAGGAGGATAGTCTTAAAAACATTTGTGGACAAAAAGCAATGGGCAAAGCATGGATCAAGGCACAATTTATACCAGAATTTTAAGCAGGCTGTAGAGCACAGTTAAGCTGTGGTCTGTCAGACACAGCAACAAAAAAAATGTGACAGCAAAGAGGCAGGAGATGTGAAAATAGGAAATGCATAGGACCATGCCATTCCAGGACAGTGTGGCACATATTTAAACATTCTGAGTATCTCTAAAGTCTGGTGATTTAATAGCTAAGCAAAACTGTCTTTTGTAGGCAGTGTAAATAGACACACCTTGGAATGTGTATTCAAAAAAATTGTATGAATTGGTATTCCTTTGACATCAGACTCAATTTAAAACAAATTATCACAAACTATACAGCAGTCTCCTAACAAAAGCTAAAGCTTTGTATTTGTCATCCAAAGAAACAACATCTCTTCATTCACTGTAACAATGCATTCAACTGAAACTTAAGGTCATTTCAAGTCCTATTCAGGGTTGAATGCCGAATCAAGACTTACCATCTTCTACAACAACAGTCTACAAAGTTACTTGAAATTAATTTTCAGTTAAACTTGTTAGATTAAACCTCTAGAACTACTGAGTCAGTTATGGGAGGACAACAACTAAAACATTTTAATTGAATGCACAATTGAGAGCATCTAGATGTGTTCTCCTCGCCATTTACAGGATGGGGAATGCCTCGATGCCTACAGCAGAGCTGAGCACACCTCACACCAGAATATGAAGTTGCCACACTTGAAGGCTCAGAAATGCTATTTCAAACCTCCTTTATGATCAAAACAGGTCACGTGCTTTCTTTCTCCTGTTATTCAAACAAAATTCAGCAGAAACTGTGCATGACTGAACATGTATATGACAGCAAGCACTAGCATAACACAGTAAAGTTAATAAGGAATTAGAAATAGGGCTGCTATAAACATCTCCACAATATAGGTATTTACTCCTTGTAACTCTGATAACAGGAAAACCTCTGCTGCAACCATGTCTTGGAGAAACAGGTAGTCTAGAAAGACAGGACCACAATGTATGTTCCCAGTACCTTAAAAACTTCGACAAATGTGACGTACACATGAAAAGCAATCAATAAAAGGCAATAAAACACCAGCAAACACACTCAGTTACATAAATTAATAAGCAACAATAAAATAATGATTACAGAGCATAGAGGACTTCAGCATGAGCCAGAGAACATTGCTTTATTTCCTAATTGTATTCCATCCCTCTGCATGAGGGCAGGCATGCACTGCGAAGGGCCGTTGCCTCCATCTCTCCTCTGTATGTCTGTCCCTCAGCCACATAAGGACAGGCCTCATGGAGCAAAGACCTTACCAAAATACTAATTCAATAGAAACAGTTATTTTTCATCTTTTATGTTTGTTTGGCATTTGTCAAAATCATTTCTGTTCTTTTTTTCCTAAACTCCACAGGAGGGGTATTATTAGGTGATATGAGCAAAAATGCTTCTAAATGTCCAAGCATTACTGCTTAGGTACCCTTAAATCTAGACAAAGTTATTGCTATTCAAAAATTAAGTGCTTTCTGTGAAAGGAGGTAATTTATTTTTAAAGATTGCTTATAGATTGTAACTCTAGCTGGACTAATGGAAAGAAAGTCCACAACTTTCTTTTTAATCACATTCAAAAGGAGTATAAAACTACTCTGTTAAACACAACCCCTCATGTCATGCATGAAATGTTCCTCATCTGGTGAGACAAGTCTAAAAATCATACCCCACAGCTTAGCTTCAGACTCTTCCCCAATATGGGAATCCTAGAATCACAGAATGTTTTGAGTTGCAAGGGACCCACAAGATTCATTGATTCCAAATCCGGCCCAGCACAGGCAAGCCCCAAGAATTACGCCACGTGCCCAAGAGCTTTGTTCAAATGCTCTTTGAGTTCCGTCAGGCTTGGTGCTGTGAGCACTGCCCCGGAGACCCTGTTCCAGTGCCCAGCCACCCCTCTGGGTGAAGAACCTTTTCCAGATACCCAACCTAAACCTCCCCTGACACAACTTCAGGCATTCCCTCGGGTCCTGTCACTGTCACCACAGAGCAGAGATCAGTGCCTGCCCCTCCTCTGCCCCTCACGAGGTCTCCCCTCAGTCTCCTCCAGGCTGAACAGACCAAGGGACCTCAGCCCCTCCTTACACAGCTTCTCCTCCAGGCCTTTCACCATCCTCGTTGCCCTCCTTTAGATGTTCTTTAACAGTTTAATGTCTTTTCTGTACTGTGGCACCCAAAACTGCCCCCAGCACTCGAGGTGAGGCCCCATCAGTGCAGAGCAGGACAATCCCCTCCTTGCCTGGCTGGCAGTGCTGTCCCTGATGCCCCCAGGACAGGGATGTCCCTCCTGGCTGCCCTGGCACTGCTGGCTCACATCCAACTTTCCATCAACAAGGACCTCCAGGCTGCTTTTCCTGGCGCTGCTTTCCAGCCTCTCATTCCCCAGTGTCTGTACACCCAGGGTTGCCCCCATCCCAGGTGCAGAATCCAGCATTTCCCTTGTTGAATTTCACGTGGTTGGTGACTGCCCAGGCCTCTCATTTGTCGAGGTCTCTGCAGGGCCTCCCTGCCTTTGAGGGGGTCAGCAGCTCCTCCCAGTTTTGTATCACCTGCAAATTTGCTCAGTCCTGCAACCAGGTCATTTATGAAGCTATTGAAGAGCACAGGGCTGAGGATGGAGCCCTGCAGAACCCACTAGTGACAGGTCACTCTGGATAGTCATATCTTAGGGACACCAACCCTCATTCTCCAACACCCATCCACCTCGGGGGCTGGAAGAACTGCCCAGAGCTCTCAAGGACCATCCCTCCTACCCTACCCATATGCCTTTACCAGCTACTCACCTTGCCCACCAGGGTCTCTTCCTTCTTCCCACGTTGCTGAAGCTTCATATCCACCACTACCAAAAAGGGGTTGACATGGGGAAGGAGAGTGTTATATGGAGCAGCTGTGCTATATATCCACTGAGCAACCAGAAGCTGGGAATTCAGCCAATGAAAAGTAAATGCCATGTGGGTGGTTTGGTATCAGAGCAGAGACCTTGTTTATCTTTGTCTGCCTAAATAATTTAGAACACAAGAAAGATACTTTCATGTTTTTGAAAGACCAAAAAAACCCCAGTTTATACACAGAGTATAAGTAGTCCTTATAAACTGCTTGTTGAGAATGAGCCTTCTATGAGGAAACCTGCTATGCTCTTCTGCAGCTGAGAGCTGTTACTACTAAATGAGCTTTATGCAGAGAGATACATGTTTTCCTCACTGGAATGATATTTGATAATCTGGGATTAGAAAAAGAATATCTAGAGGGAAAAATAACAATCCAACCAAACAAACAAACAACTCTCAAACAAAACCAAAAATGCTTTCAGAAAGAATGATTTCATAAAACAACAGACAAAACCCTAATTTTGCAGAGGTCAAAGGCAAAACTTCACTAGAAATTGATTTTGCTTCAGGATCTAAAGCCAACATCTGCTCTATTTAGTGTCACGTTTTGGAGGGACATAGCTGTTCATGTGTGCTGGCTCAAGAGGTCTTACTGAACATTCAGAGCATGTCCTTTTATTTTCCTATAAATGTAGACACATAAACCTATTCTGTGTGATCCTACATTTTCTCACAGTTTTGTATACTTTAAATATATATATAGATTATGTGTGTGGGTATACAGAATTTTAATGTATTCTTATATTTCAAGGTTTGGAATGGGTGTGTATATATTTTTGACCTACAAATTTTTCATCAACCTGCTCCCCCATTTTTGTACTTCTGTCTCACTCTTTTTCTTGCCAGTGCTATCAAGTCATAACAGCCTACCAAGCAATCACACAGCTTTTAAAAGTGTTTTCTTAAAAGTTAATAGTTATAATAATATTTTGACTTTTTCCAAAAGGAAGGTATGAGAGGAGAAAAAGAAGATCATTACAACTGTATCATGCTTGCAGGCCTGAAAACATCTCAAATGAGGCAAAAATATATCTCCTTACATCAAGTGGCAGCAATTTTTCCATTTTCAACTCCTTTATACATTCACAGCTTGGACTACCTGATGATATTCTATGTAAGACTAACCCAAATGTGTCTATTCAGTCTAATGTCTTGTTTGAGATAGTAAAGGACTGCCTCATTAGGTAAGGAAATCAAAGGTGTAAGTTTTGCCACACAGTTTTAATAAAGCATAAAAAGACAACCTATCTGTTGGAAAGGTTTTTATCCATCCCAAGTTGAATGATGACAGGTGCTATGTGTCAGTGAGCCATTACTGTGCTGCCCACTGTAATCTGTCTGAAAATAATGTATAGATACATGAGAAATGAATCTGAATCAGGGATGTTTCCCTGAGTAATATACCCAAAATTTAAGGAGCAATAAAGATGTGTTAGATGCTAATTCCTTCCAAAATTACTTCACCATTATAATTATATGCATTCTGCCTCAGTTTCTCAGAATTATTCCAGGACTGTTGTTACTGTAGCAGTGTGATGGCTACTTGCTTGAATGGAGATAAAAAGCAGTTTCTGCCCTGGAAGACTATACATACAGAATTTAAACTGCACACATAGGCACTGAAGATATTATCAGATATAGCATAACGTACTGAAGCTTGTCCAATTTTCAGCTAGCATTGTGATAAAGTAAAAGAAACATTATTAAATCCTTATCTTCATGCAAACCTTCTCTCGAAGACCAATCAGACTTCCCAGGGTACTGAACTACCAAAGAAGTCAACCTTATCTACAGAAAACTGTCAGAAAATCTTGAGATCCAAGTGCTGTTTGCTGGATGTAATGATTTCTGATAATTTTATAAACTGCAGTTTCACTGAGATTTGTAATCACAATTTTCTGGAAAATAATGTTTCTGTGGAGTTTGGCTAATGTCATAATTAGGCAAAATATACAGAAAGAATTACACAAAGTATTCCAGCCCCTACTTTCTCTTGTGAGGTTTTTCTGTTGCCACGTCTGGCAGAGATCTCCAGACTTCTGCAGGGCAGTCCCTATTGTCACTCTCTTCTCCTGCACCTCATTTTCTTCCTTAACTTTGGATCCTGTTACATTTATTTTTCCCTTTCAGCACTGTAGGGCAGCACCTGGGGCAGCTTCCAAGTGAAGCCAACACCTTGGCCTCAGCGCGCCTTGAGGAATCTGCGCTGCTCCGTCCTTCACACGCTGCCCCTCCACTGCTTTCCTCTGTCCAGTGCCCGGTGGCAGCGTCGGGAACAGGGTTTTTGAGTGCTCTCAGACTATGTCAGGGTTTGATTTCAGCTGAATGGCTTTGGCAAGGTAAGCGTTGAGCCAGACCCCTCACAAAGATGGGCCTGTGCTGCACACATCCTTGGGAAGCTTTGATGGCTGGACCTCCTTTTCCAGAACTCCCCAGATCTCTCAGGAAAGAGAAGCAAGCTGTAAATCCAGTATAGCTGAATCAAGAAAAGCACATTATTTTCCACCTAAAATTTAGCATATAACATTTTTTTTCCTGTATGTCTTTGGAAATACAGAGCCCTTATTTTCCTTTTTGATTTTTGGTCTTTTTTTCTTCTCCTGGTCTTCTGACTCTATTCATTTGCCTAAACATCCTGTTTATTTTATTTTCCCACTGTATGGAGTGCTTTTACCTTAATAAAAATTATCATTTCTACAAGACAATTAGAGCTAACATTTATATTCCCTTTTTAATAAGACTTATTTGGTAAACTTATTTATTAAAGAAGAAAAAAGATACTACTGTAACAGAAAATAGCATTTGCATCCAGGAAACGTGTGTTTGCTTCAGTATATATTCTTGTTTTCTTTGACTAGTGCCATGACTGGTCTCACAACTGTGCCAAGAGTGTAAAAAAGAAAAATGAAACCATAACCAAAACATAAAAACCAAAACCAAATTAAAACAAAAAATATCCCCAAAACCAAAATTACAGGCACACAAAAAGTAGTGAGTAGGACGTCTCCAGCAGCACATCACTGATCTGTTCTGGAGCACTCATTTGGTACTAAATCACAGCATGTCTTGACTATTTTTTCCTGTGTTTTTTTGTCTCTCTCAGGTATGAGGATTGCTCATCTTGTGAAACTTTATATGGTCACATTTGCAGCAATAGTTCTCGTCTGCAGTAAACCAAAACCTTCTTAACATACATCTCACTGATAAGGCCTAATTCAATTAAACTGACCATTAAGATCAGTGTAAATTGAATTGCTCTCTTGGACTTCGTGATAATTGCCTGACAGACCAATAAATATGGGGTTTCCAAACAGAATAAGTTATGGTGCTCAATAATGCCCCTACTTACTGCTCCCCCCCCCTTACTCACAACCTTCAAAATGTCACAGAAATTACACAATAATTTGCTCTAGAATGCTTGTCAGAGATCTGTTGTTTTGATCCCAATTAATTAAACATTCCTGAGTCTGCATGCAGAAAGAAAGTAGCAAATGTTCAGAACACAAACTGACATAATATCTAAGGAATGGACTGAAAAATACATGAAACATTCATCACTTCAGCTGCAATTACATAAAAAGTAATGCAGACACTGGACCTGAATCCATGCTCAGAAGAGTTCATGAAAGAACACAACCAGAAGGTCATTTGCATTATGAAGGGGTTTTTTTCTTCTTGCTTTTGTTTTTGTTTGTGGTTTTAATTTGTTTTTTTCTTTGTTTTATTTTTGGGTTTTGTTGTTTTTTTGGTTTTTTTTTTTTCTTCTGTCCAAAGGATAGGAGCAGTTATTTTTATACTGCAGAAGCTGCAACTTCAGTACTGTGCTCAGTTTTGGGCCTTTGTCTCCAAGAAAGTCATTGAGGCACTGCAGCCTGTCCAGAGAATGGCAGTGGAACTGGGCAAGGGTCTGAAGCACATGTCTGATGAGGAGCAGCTGAGGTTGTTTAGTCTGGAGGAAAGGAGGCTCCGGGGGTTGCAGTGAGGTGGGAGAGGTCTTTTCTCTCAGGCAACAAGTGACAGGACAAGAAGAAACAGCCCCAACCTGTGCCAGGGAGGATTTAGATTGGATGTTAGAAAAAAATTATTCACAGAAAAGTTTGTAAAGCATTGGATTTGACTGCCCAGGGGAGTGGGAGAGTCACTATCCATGGAACCATCAAAAAACGTGTGGATATGGCACTTACGGACATCGTTTAATGGTAAATGTGGTGGTGGTCCTAGTTTGAGGACTGGAGTTGGTAATCTTGAAGATCTTTTCCAGCCTTAACCATTCTATGACTCTAGGAATGATTGCTTCCAATTTGTTGAATATGAGTTATCTTTAAAAATAAATTAAGTCTATGGAATTATACATATAGTAATGAATTCTATCATTTTCACAATCATTGAGACTTTGATCCTATGCTGTGATTCCTCTGGTTTAGGTGGACCTCCTCAATAGCAAAAGACAAAGTTGGAAACATGTCTTTTTTGACCATTTTTGATTGCTTGCTATTTTATCCAGGCTAAGACAGAGCTAACAGGAAATTATTGTCTGAAAAGATCCATGTTGAAAGAACTGAGTAATAATGAGCAGCCATCAATACAGCAAAAGAAAGTACATAATGATAGCAAGAGGAAGCTGGACTTGTTCAGAGCAAAAACTATACATTTTTACATGTGGATAATTCCAAAGAAATATTTCTATTTGTGGTGTTCTCTCCAGATCTTTAAGTCATGATCCAACAGATTGTAAGTCAAAACTATGTGTGCAGTACCAGAGCTACAGGAAGTGTTAGAGAAAAGTCAGCCTAATCTTAATGGTCCCTTTGAACCCTGAGGATCAGCTCCATTGCAGTTTTTACTTGACCTTGGTTCTTGTCTTTACTCCTCTTCATATTCAATTAATTAACAGAATAGTTGTTAGATAATTTCTAAATAGCCTAAGATTGATAGAGGTTCATCTAATCTTCAAGTTGAATTTTACTCTAATTAACTAAGTCTCACCTTTTTTGACACAGATCTAGACTGAGAAGTAGCATTTTGGAGTTCAATTACTGGAGTAAGCATATTTGAAAACAGACAGCCAAACATCATAAGCCTAAAACTTTGTCATGAGACATTCTTTTTTTTTATGGAGTTTTTCTGACAATACTGTAATTGTAAAATGCAATAATTGTAATCTTGGAAGTATCTTTATTAATCCTCTATGAAATGTGGTAATGTCTCACCAAATGTGACTTCTGAGATAACTTCTGCACATACAGTACAATTAAGATACAGCAAAATAAACAACTAACAGAAGGAGCTTCAGTTTCATAGCCATTTTGAGCTTAAACTAGAATATATGCGCACATAATTGTACTCTTGGGATTTAAGACATGCCTACAGCTGGGGTTTTTTTTGGTGGAGTGTTTTTGAAGGTAAGAACTGTTAATACTTCCCTCACCAGCCCTACAGGCAGTTCTGCAAACCCTTAAGCAAGCAGAAAACAAACAGAGGTAGATATACGACAACTTGATAAATTGTTAATCATACACAAATATTTCAGAACTTCTTTTTTTTAGCTTTTTCATTGATCGACAATAACAAGAATGTCTAAAAGTAAAGAGGGCAATCTTGCATTTTATTTTTTAAAAGCAAGATGAGATTGTAGCTGTGAATGGACACATAAATCTTCACTAGTAAGTAGGTCAAAAGGTGTGAAGAAAGTTTCCAATCACAACTGCTGCAATGCTGACAGACTGCTCCAACCAGCTCCTGGGGTTGAACTTGCTGCTTGAAAACTGCACTGGGAATTAATAAAATAAAACTCTTATCTTCCTTTTGTTCTCTGCTTCTCCATTTCATTCTTGAGCAGCTCTTTTTTCCCTTGCTGGGAGAGATGGCATTTGGCTGCCCATGGCTGCCCACTCAGCAGGCAGGTGCTGCAGAGAGGGGGAGTGACCTGGGAGCAGGGGGTGATTCCTTGACCCTGCCAGCTGTGAACCATTCCATGTTTCCCTGTTTCATACCTGTGCTCTGCTGGCACAGGCAGTGTAGATGTTGGTGACTTCAGGGGAATGGGGAAATGTTCCAATTCAATGGGGACAGGAATTGATCATTACTGCACTCACATACTCTCACAGACTTGTCTTCTTACCTAAATTATAACAGCATCAGCACCCAGACAATTTCATAATTGCACAGCTTCCTCTCATTAAAGAAACAGGATTTTTTTTGGTCCCTCTTATCCATTTCAGTATATCCCTTGCCTTCCAACTTGTACATGAACTAGAGGTTATCACTCTCCATGAAACAAAAGCTATGTACTTGTACTCTGCACGCAACCCTTTGCGCTACACTTATATCGAATGGCAAATGGAAGGAAGAATGTCATTTTAACTAGAAACAAACTTCCTCAAACATCTCTGAGAATACCAAATAATGCCCTTTTAAGTAGATCAATGCTTAGTGTATTGTAGCTGTCAAAAATCCCACCCATTTCAAGACAGCTCTTACAGAAATAAATACACCAGGCATTAAAGAATATTAGCATCTAAGAGCTTCTCTTTTCCCAAGAGCTATCAAGTATTGACCAGGGAAGAAAATGACAAAAGAAGAAAAAAAATATAGGCACTTACAGCTCACTTTCTTCATCATAGCTAAGGCATATATTACACAGGTTTCTTAGGTACCTTTGTCAGACTCTGAGCATTAACTGACTTTCAGTAACTTGCCTTAAAAAACAAGATGGGGAAAACCTCCTCTTCCTCCCAGTATAACGTGACTGCTTAGTGCTGAAGGGAACAAATGGGTAGCAACTACATTTTCCTTGGCATTAAACCATTCTCTTCCTAATTGATTTTTGCAAAACAACAATGTGTAGATATACCAAAATGAAAAGGTATGGTTAGTACAAACATAGTTTGATTTCTCCTTGCAGGTAATGATGGGATCCCCTTGGAACTTGGAAGCTGTCCTATCTCTCAAACCTTGTTGAAACAGTTGCACCTCAACAAATTTTGGTGTTTTTTTTGGTTTTTGTTTTGTTTGTTTTCTTTCCCCACAAATCACTTTCCTCGGGCTAATGTTGCTATAGTGTCTTTTTTTTTTTAATCAGCAAATCTCTGCATCAATATTTTTTAAACAAAACTGACAGCATTGTCACTGTCTATTGCTTGAGGATGGTGACCACAGGGTTGAGTGTTTATGGGTAAGAATCAGGAGAAGGCCACCAAGGCAGATATCCTGGTGTGTCTGTTATAGACCACCCACATGGGATGAAGAGGCAGATGAACTATACTATAAGCAGCTGAGAGACATCTCAGAATCGCTAATCTTTGTTCTCATGTTATCCATCTGATGAAAATACAGAAATACAGCTGAGAGGAAGCAGCCCAGGAGCTTATCTGGGCTGCGTGGAAGAGAACTTCCAGCCAGTGAGGGAGTCAGCTAGGGAAGATGCTCCGCTGGACACATTATTTGGGAACAGAGGTACGGTGTGGTGGTGGTTTCAGAAACAGCAAAGAGAAAATTTTAGTTAGCAGAACTGATAACTTAGAGAGAGAGGACTTCTAGGAGCCTGGTTGACAGAGTGCCTTGGGAGGCAGTCCTGAAGGGGGAGGCAGTCCTGGAAGGACTGAGGAGTAACCTTGGAGTCATGGACAGACACCAGTGGTTTCCCTTAAGTCTCCTCTAGCTGAAAACCCCCAATTTCCTCAGCTGCTCCTTATGTGACTTACTGTCTAGACCTTTCACGAGATTCATTACCATTCTCTGGACATGATCCAGCAACTCAATGTCTTTCTTGAAGTGAGAGGCTCATAATAAAAACATATTTGCATTATCAGCTCTGTTTTAAGTACGAATCCCAAACACAGCCCCATACAAGCCACTGTGATGAAAATTGACTTTACTCCAGCCAAAGCCAGAACAGGGTGTTTTCCAGCCTAAATGATTATGTGATTTGCAAAACTGTTAAAAATCTGTGAAGTATTTTTTGATTGCTTAATTTGTATCTTTCTAAAAATTCTTAATATTTCATATGTAATTATATTTGCCTGATATCCACTTGATAGTTAGGAGTGACTTACTGATCAGTGGTATGACAAATATTCTAAGACTACACTTACTGATAAGAAAATTATTATCAGCACTGCGTGAGTGAATAAAATAAAGATGGACAAGTCATTACATAGCAGATTTACCTGCTTGAGACAGAAACTAAGGCAAAATCTTTAAAACCTCTCACATCCTACCTACTAAGAGGAGAAAGAGAAGAGCATTAACTGTGCTGCAATTCAGTGGGATCTTCATAGGTTACAGAAACGGGTGGAGAGAAAACCAATGAGGTTCAACAAGTGTAGGGTCCTGCAGCTGGGGAGGAACAGCCCCAAGTACCAGCACAGGCTGGGGGCTGACCTGCTGGAGAGCAGCTCTGCAGAGAAGGACCAGCAAGTCTTGGTGGGTGACAAATTGACCATGAGCTGCCAGTGTGTCCCTGCAGCCAGGAGAGCCAATGGGATTGTGGGGTGCACTGGGAAGAGTGTGGGCAGCAGGTCAGGGAGGGGATCCTTTCCCTCTGCTCAGCCCTGGAGAGGCCACACCTGGAGAGTGCTGTGTGCAGGTCTGGGCTCCTTGGTGCCAGGAGAGACCTTGGTGCCAGGAGAGACAAGGAGCTATTGGAGATGGCCCAGCAGAGGCCACAGCGATGAGGAGGGGCCTGGAGCACCTCTCTTGTGAGGAGAGACTGCGGGAGCTGGGCATGTTCCATCTGGAGAGGAGAAGACTGAAAGGGGATCTCATCAATGCATATAAATATCTCGAAAGCAGGTGTCAAGAGGATGTGCCAGACTCTTCTTGAAGAGGAGCAATGGCCATAAACCAAAATACAAGGAGTTCTACTTCAACATGAGGAAGAACCTCTGTGTATTGATGGTGGCAGGCCACTGGAAGAGGCTGCCCAGGGAGTGTCCCTCTCTAGAGAGGGACAAACGCACCAAACCCAAACCCACCTGGATGCATTCCTGTGTCACCTGTTCTAGTTCACCCTGCCTTTGCAGGGGGGTTGGACTGGGTGATCTCCAAAGGTCCCTTACAACTCTAACAATTATGTGATTCTGTGAACTCGGATTGTCTATATGTTCTGTGTATCACAGCAATTGTAGCACATGTGAGATTTACATTACACCTTAAACTATTACATTAATGTGCATATCACATGTGACATACATCTAAAAATAAGCCTGAATTTACAACAGCTGATTACATAATATATCAGTTGCAGATAGAGTACTACCTGAAGTTATTTCTCCATTTCATTTTTCTCATGGAATTTGTTTTGTTATATAGCCTCAGTCAGAGGCTTTCAAATATAGAGGTAAATGGAAAATGGAACAAAACGAATCATGAGTTTGTGAAAAGAAGATTGCACTAGATTAACCTGATATCCTCCTCTGAGAGGATAACGGAACTTCTAGACAAAGAAGTGAAATGGATTTAGTCTCTCTAAATGTCAGCATTTGACAGTTCCTCAAGTGCCTAAGCCCCATCTGACTGGAATTCACCAGCTGAAGGTAGCTACAAAAAAGGCAAGTTTAATGGAAGTCAAGCCCGAGAAAAATATGCCAATAAAAAATGGTTGCATTTATAGGCCCTTATACTTTCTACCAAAAAGTTTCAAACTTATTTTCAGTGTGTTTTCAGTGATGTAGAATCCATCTTTGCTATCATGCATTTTTATAACTGAAACATACATTTTCTTCTGACAAAATTCCTTCTCCAATTCAAATTCTTTATTGTAAAATCCATTAATGCTTGTCATCAGCTTGTCAGCTGCTAAAAACCAAGCTTTTACAGCAATCAGTCAATGTCTTGAAATCAATTATGAGCAATCTAAAAATATTTCAAATTAAATGTGTCATTATTACTTACTACAATTACTGCAACTGATTTTATTAAAGATCAAAAATTTGATAAACAGTTGATTTCAATTTCATTTAACTTTCTTGGCTTTTTTTACATAAACAAGTGGTTTTTAAAAATTTTGGGAAGGCAAAAGTGAACTTTTAGCCCTGTTGCCAATTTCATTAAGGAAAACCTTAATCTCCAAGGGTGAGATACACACAGGAGCGACACAAAGATACTCACTACAGTCCAATAGACATGTGAAGTAAGTAAGGAGATCACCAAACGTTTAACTTAGATTTTTTTTTTCAATTTTTCACTTTGTTTCTCCTTATTAGAACATACCTGGGATAGCTGTATTATACCACAAATGTGATTAACTAACAGCCAAACCTTTGAGATCCTCTTTCAATAATCAGACTTTTTTTGGTGGTAACTTCTAAGTTCACCCAGTCCTTTCAGATTCATCTGGAAATTAATCTCCAGAAGGCATTTTTATTAGTAATGAAATAAAAAGTAAAGTTCCATAAAACATTCACAAGTAACATTGACTCTCTTTGAAAGGCAGCTATGCAGAGCAACTTCTTACATCAGTTATTTTACCTCTTGAGCACAAAAGATTTAAAACTTTGTGCTTAAAAAAGTGTTCAGGATGAACTTAGTTTAAAATACATCACCTATCCCCCACTACAAAAACTGATCGTTCTGTCTTTATCCAGGCACAACCCCCCTTGATGTTATGGGAAACACTTTACAAAGGCTGCATGATCAGCTTCTTGCAGAACAAAAATAAGAAAGGCTGTTTACAGAGTGCTGTAAAACCTTTACCCATGCAAAAAAATCTGTTTCAACATCTTCTATACCACTGAAATATATGCAGCTACACCTTCTGCTTTCTCTTCCACTATACAGCCAATAATTCATCATAAGGGATTTTTCCTTTTTTTTTCTCAGTCTTTCATCATTTTCCGTGAAATTCTAGATAAATATTTCCTTTTAATTTGGTCCTTACTGCTAAAAAATATATAGCAATTTATTACAACTATGAAAAATAAATAAATAAAATATAAAATTATTTTTAAGTTATAATTTAAAACGACAAGGCTTACATTTCCTTTGATATCCTTTTATTTATTTATCACTTTAAGCAAAACCCTTATTTTTTCTTGTTACAGTAACAAAAACTAGCATTAGTTAAGAATTGCATATGGTAGCAAGAATGAAATTCAGTAAAAATTGACAAAAGCTGGTGAAGCAGTCTCCACACTGTTGAAGTAATTCTTCCTCAGGACAGTCAGCATCTGCTTTTTAAAATAAAGATTTATTTTAAAAATAAGCTATGAAGAAATCCCAGATTACACTGCCATCCTGGAGCTCTGAAGTGGGAGGAATACAATTTTGTAGAAAGCTGGAATTGGAAAGAACTAAATAATTAATAAATTATGAAGTTCCTCCAGTTCCGTGCTTGGTCAGTTGTCCAATCCAGCTGCAAAGCCTAATACTCTGCAGTCAATTTAATTTTTGGCAACAAGGCTTCCTATTTGCAGAATGAAAAACTGATTTATGCAGCTTGAGCTCAGGTTCAGAAAATAAAATCTGTAAACGAAGTTTAATGTGGGATTCAGTCTGGGCTTCAACCACAGAAAGTTCCATCAAGAGCTAACCCTTCCCTGTTTGCCTCCACCTGTGGCACAGAGCTGCTGTCTACCAGCAGCAGCTGAGCCTGGCCCAGAGCTGATCCAAGTCAGCAAAACTCTTTTCTTTGGCTTAAACAAACTCAGGTGTGGATCAGTTATAGCCATTGCTAAAGGTCATGTTGTAGTTTACATATGACTGGAAGGATTAATTCTAATTAATTTTTTGGTACCTCAGAATGCAGCATTTCCCCAGATAACAAATATCATAAAACTGGATTTATTTCAATGCTTTTGCCTATTTGTCTTTCTTGCATTGACTTTCTCCTGTGATTTATTATATACTACTTTCAAGACTAATTGTATTATGAAGATGGCTAGATTTCTATTCAATGTCTGTCTATTTTCCCATTATACACTGGGCTGGTATTTTTGTTTTTTTGGGGTGTTTTTTTTTTTGTTTTTTGTTTTTTGTTTTTTGTTTTTTGTTTGTTTGGTTTTGTTTTTGTTGTTGTTGTTGTTGTTTTGTTTTTTCATTCAGCACAAATACATAAACATTAACTACTAGTTTCAGCTAACTTTGCAATTTGGTTTAAGAAAAATAAAAATTAATGATGTGCTGCCTTAAAATTGCTGATTCTTGGTCAAAATATATGCTGGAAATTCTAGGAGTTAAGGTTTTTGTGAGATTAGGACAGTATTTTTTGCTGGTCTAAGATCACACTAGGGAGGACTGACATGACACCTGATAAAAGAATGAATTTCCTTGCCTGAGGTTGACAGTCAACTTATGCATAAAGGTTAGGGTGAGTTCTAAAGCTGCTCTGCCATCTACGTCAATTTCTGTGGAATGAGTGCATAACTTGCCATTCTCTGTGCTGTTTTTAATTTAAGTATAAATTGAAAATATTTGTAGTGTTTTCATATATGCTCTTTGGTTCTATAAATACATTGATTTTTTTCTCCCCTCTCTTTCTGTCAAGTGTTACTATGTTAAATCTAAGACAGAATCACTACTTTATTGCTTAAATTTTGTCAACATATTTTATGAAGTTCTTAAATACTTTTTTCCCTACCTTACTGCAATCTGGTGACATTAACAGTGAAGTTCATGAGGTTTGTCTTCACTGCTACATAAACTGCTAACAATGTTTACTTTTACCATCCTTGCTTTCTTGCTTAATTAATCTGCTGTTGTAAGTTGAATGTTAGGCTGCCTAATGTTGCTGGAACTGAATGCTTTGAATCATCCCTATTTGCTACAGTCCTTTCCCTCACAAACAATGTTTTAAAGATCCTCCACCTATTTTGGATGCAGTGAATTGTGCTGTATGGAACAGCTTCTACTGGAAGAACTGTTGACATTCGGTAGCCTCCTCCCTTCAATGCTTAGTAACATCATATGAAAAAGACAAAAAAGCCTGGATTGTATACATTTGTGAATCTGAATGCAAACCATTTACTGCTTTATGAACACAATAACCTCCAAGGAATATTACACATTTTACATGTACACGTTTGTACGTCCTTGAACCTTTTCCTTTTGTATGTTGAATTTTGACAGTTGAAATAAGCATAAAATCATACACAGCCATAAATGCCTTCATCTGTTGTTGACCTAGGGAGTCCCTCATAATCTACTTTCCCCAGTAACTGTGGGAGGGTCCCAGTTGTCGGTTTCTCTGGGTCTGGACTGAAGGCACTTGGGATGGTAGTTCATATTCGGACTCAGAGGTTTATTATTTCTTATCACTAAAACAGTCTCCACTACTGTGAGGTAAAAACTTGGAATTTAGGTAACCACACCTGTAAGAAATTAATTTGCATGATGCAGAGTTTGGATACTGGGATTCATATACTTAATTTCTCTTCCTCTTACACTTCAAATGTCATCTTTCATTCTCAAGAGCAAATGATAAGCAGGTTCTTTTTCCTGTTTTTCACTCTCTCAGACTTTGTTGTATTTTGCTTTTTTTTTTCTTTTTCTTTTTTTTTTTTTTTTTTTAAGTAATGGGAAACAAGGTCTAGTTGGAAATAAATCACAATACAAACTCTTTCATATACAGAGCCACAGAAACACTGGAAGTGATGTGACTAAATGCAGGCCAGCATCCATTTCTGACTAGTCACTCACGGCTCCATTTTTAGCCAGTGGAGAGGAACAAGCCCATCTAGGTCAGGACTAATCACACTTTGTGTTTGACGTGGTCATCTGCATTGCCTTTACAAAGAAGCCTCCATAATTTCAGCCTAGCATCACAGAATATTACAGGATTGCAGCACATTCTGAGTTGGAAAGGACCCACAGGGATCATCGAGTCCATCTCTTACGTGAATGACCAGACATAAAATGAATAATTTCCTGGAAGTGTCTTTGAAAGGCTTATTTCTCTCCAATAAACAGGAGCCTGATGCATCTGCCTTGGAGATATGGATATGTATTACAGACATCTACAGTTAGACAAAGTCCATTCCACCTCATCTATTGGATAGCAGCAAAGATTATCAAAAGGATTTAAGAGCAGAGTGTGCTCAAACAACCTCCCCCTTCCATCCAAATGCTTCCAGTGCCTGCAGTGAAGGACTCCCTGTGTCCTTGGCACTGTGTACCAATAACCTTTGTGTTGTCTATGGGACTCCTCTCAGTTATTTTTTAATACCATCTATAAATTGTCTTCTGAAGCCTTCCATAGCAATAAATACCACACCTTAGTCATGTGGGGGAGAGACAGGGAGATGAAAAAGCAAAAACTCAGTTCTCACTGTTCTCAACCTGTTGCTCAATTATTGCTTTTAAGAGTCTTGCCATTCCAGAAAAGCAGACTATACAAATCCTTGTGCTCTAAAGGCAGGAAAGGTTTCTCCCAGCATTCTCTGTGTGCACACACTCTGCTGCTTTCCATTCCCAGAGGTAGGAATACTTCATCAGGTCTCTGTGCAGAATGATAATGAAATTTAATTTGGGAATTCTCCATTAAATGCTGCTCTACACCGTAAATTAGGTTCTCTTGTTAAACACCTAATTTGTAGTATTGAGTCACCGTGTCCTGAAGGCAGCAGCACCTGAAAGCGTATAAAATTGGATGAAAAGTGAAAGATAGAAATAAATAGGATGAAAGACGGCCTAAACCAGACAGAATTTCCTCTGCTAAATTATAAAAATTACCTCCATTACTCACACTCCATTAAATGAACATTCTGATCATGCCCTCACAACTCAGTCAAGGGGGTGAGAATATGGTGTGTATGATACATCCATTCCTTCAGCACAGACAGCCAGTGACTATATTCTTGTTCCACAGGAATTTTTCTCAGGATACAGAAGTTTTGGCTTCCCCACTTCCCCTGAGTTTGTGTGGTCAGATGAAATTCAGCCTTTTTGCACTGCTTGGACAGACAGAAGGTCTCCAGTCTAATACAATATCCAGCAAAGCACTCCAGAGAAACTCCTTCATAACAGAAACTGTTGCAAGCAAGTCCTTCGTTAAAGACTGAAAAGTTTCTGTGAAACTTCCAAGGAACCCAACCCATCTTCAGGAGAAAACTGTTCTGCTGGAATGTTTCAAACCACTTTTACAGTATCATGCAATTCACCCTGTATGCGTGGGATTCATTACAACAGGGATTAAAATGACAGCTTAGCGTCATGTGAGGCAGGGGGATTTGAGACTGAGAGCAGTAGCTGGACACTAGGTCAGCTGAATTGACCTTACTGCTGAGTTACAGTAATACATATAGCTTTGGAATAAAGGGACATGAGGATTAAGGGCTATCTTTCAGAGAGATTTTGGAATATTACAGATCTTATCACACAGAAAATCTAAAAATGGACTCCCTGGAAAATATATGAGTAGTGGAAAAATAGCAAAACACAAATAAAAAGAAAGAATTCTTCAAAAGTTGTCATAAAACTCCATCACACTCATGCAGCACAGATGTTGCACAAATGATAAGCAGATGTTTTTGTGTAGACTAAATTCTGAATGATCCCACTGTTATCAATCAACATCTTTCAAATAAATTCAATGGAAATGATAGTAACCAAGAAGAGGTTCCTCAGAAAACAAAAAAAATCAGTTCATGCATGTAAAGGGTTAAACTATACCACAGAAAAATATCTGTAGACATGACATGATAAAATCCCTAAAATTACATTTCAAATTTAAAAGCCACAATATTGAGCATCTAGCACAGGAAATCCAGAGGAATATTCTAAGAGGACATGAATAATTCATGGCTTCTGAAGCACACAAGAGACAGATGATCCCAGAAAAACGAGGTATCCAGGTGTGCTCCTGTCAAGTGCAGTGACATGAGCACAGTGTAAATCTGCTGGAGAGAAGCATAGGCTCATCTCCATCCCACCAAGACAGACTGTGAACTGGCTTCCAAAAGATGTGTTCCTGTTTTAATATCAAAAGGATGAAAAGCCCAGAGAAGGGGACTAGCTAATAAAATGCCTTAAACATTCACAGAGTAGAAAATGCTCCCCAGCTCCAGCATATATTAGAATTGACCTTAAAGTGTTTGCCTGGTTAGAAATAAAAATACAACCTAAATCATAACCACCCTTGCTTCTTTTTGTGCATCTCACTACATTTGCTCCCCCCTTCCCTCCCCGATACGTACCTTCAGTGACATATTGTTCAAAAGTGTGGTAGTAACTCTTTTATCAGGAAAATAATAATCTTTACTACATTGCTTTTTTTCTGTTCCTCATCATCAGGGTTTAAGTATAAATTTGGTTCCTATTGAAAAATAATGCAATCAAAGCTTACAGAGATTCCAAGATCTCTTTTAATGAGAAAATACTAACATGCCATAATATGTTTCAGGTGATATACCTGACAGGCATGTGAAAAGCTTAAAATAGATCTGTGCCTTGCAGGTTGTACCCCAACTCTGCAGTCCTGAGGTAACAGTCACACAACAGAGTTAAACATGAAATCTTGAACCTGCCCAGTGTTCAGCCTCTCTCAGGGCATCCACCCTGAATGATTACCCCTTCCCTCCCACTTGCCTCTCTAAAACTCCTGGTTTTACCAGCTCCTGAGCACATTAGCCAGAGAAGACACTGGAATTCACAGGTAACAGGACTCATTTTCACCTCTTTGAAGACATTTTCATGCTGGGAAATAATGTAGTATTAGTACAGCATATACCAAGCTCTTAAAATGAACAAAACTAACACTTTGGTATGAAAGCAGATTCTGTCTGAAATTAGGTCTGAAGATAGGAGAGGATGTATAATTATTACTGTGAATTTCCAACACAACTTTTTGGGGGGTCGGGAGGGGTTTGTTTTCTACACATAAATGCTTGTTTCATGTCTAAAACTTTTCTGTATAATTTCAAGCACTGCATGAGGTATTTTACAGCCTTACCAGTTGAACCAAATGGACATGCTTTAGACTCAAAACTTGATACTTCTGGAGACTTGAAGAGACAAAATACCCAACTCTTTTGTAAAAAGGCACATAAGAAAGAGCAGGAAAAAAAAGCACTAATTCAGGTAAATTGTTCATTCACATATTTATATGGTTCATGTGATTAGATATATGACAGACATACATTCTTTATACACACACACACACACACACACACACACACACACATAGCTAATAAACAGACACACATATATAAACTACAAATCCCCAAACTCTTTGCTATTATTTTATTCAGTTCATTTTCAGAAATATCTAACTAACAATATTATGTCAACCGACCTTTTGACCCTTTTTAACTAATTAAACTTGAAAGAACAGATGTCTATAAAATCTGCTCTGAACAAGTCCAGTCTTTTCAGATTTACAGCTAAAGACATCTTTATAACTGGTGATGAATGCTCAGACTTTGTAAAAATTACCTATTTTCATTGCCCCATTTATCAATTAAGTCTGATCAGACAGCACTGTGTTGCAAGCAAAGTCCTATTTCTTGCACCAAGCCACAAGACAACTAAAATACATGACTTTTTGTCTCTGCTGTGTGCCCAGTGACCCTGCTCACTACCTACCTGGGTAGGGCTACCTGGCTGGCACACCTTCTTTGTTATCACCACCCCATGAAGCAGAGACCGTACTGGCATTTCTGCATGTGCCCAGACCACTTTTCCACTTTGCTCTGTGGTTGCCCACATGATTTAGCCTCATCTGGGGAATTCTGTTGAACAGAAGCCCTACGGCCTCAGCCAGCTCTGGTCCCAAGCTGGCTGAGGTCTGTCCCACTCAGACAAACCTTTTCCTAAGCAATGGCAAAACAGGGATGGATGACCAGGCTCATGTTGCCTTAGCTCCTCCATAAGCCTACAGACACAATGTCTTTGTCTTGTGGAAGTTAAACTTGAGTGTCTGTGATTTAAAACAATGCCACTATACAAAATTTACAGTTAAAATTTCCTGAAAGACAACAGTGTGAATATTATGGGCTGTTTGATGCATTTTTTATGCATTTGCCAAAAATGCATCAAAATTATGAATATAGTAAATTACATTTATATAAATATAATTTTTTCTTTCCCACCCACTTCCCCTTCAGTACTAGCAACTGTTCTGTTTGAAAATTACTCTGTATGACATAGATCAACACGTTTTATTTGGCCAAAAGAAGAAGAAAGGAGAAAGGAGTTGCATACAAAAAT
The DNA here is from genome assembly GCF_017590135.1 of Pyrgilauda ruficollis. Taxonomy (NCBI): domain Eukaryota; kingdom Metazoa; phylum Chordata; class Aves; order Passeriformes; family Passeridae; genus Pyrgilauda; species Pyrgilauda ruficollis. The sequence goes on from NW_024524266.1 coordinate 15,817,347, forward strand.
ATCTGAAATTAAGAGTTGGTAGGCACACATTGGAACCCACAGGATTCCAGCTTATCTTTTCAATATGAAGGTAGTCAAACACTGGTACAAGGATCTCCTTCCCTGAAGATACACAAAAATTGAGTGACAAGCCTTTTTTATACACACTGCTTAGAAAACTAAGTATCAAAAATAAGTTTCAGGAATATATCATACCATGCTATATCATATTTTTATTCAGTAGCAGTTTATGATTGCCAGACATTACTTTTCTGAGAATTTCCTGTTGTCCAGTCTGGACACAGAGAATAGAAGCTGAACTCAGCTTCATACTAAATAGAGTATAATGGCTATAATTGAAACCATATCTCAGCCATGGGGATTAAGAAATATTTCCCAAGCCTGGAGTCCTTTTGAGCATTTCCAGTAGATCTCAACTGTATCTGTGAGTAAGATCAAGAGCATTTTACCTCTCTCTTCCCTGCAACATCTCTATCCTTCCAGGAGGAAAGAGCCAAGATATCTGACCTGGTAGGGACCATCATGCACACAAGGCAGCTGGATCCCTGGCCTGCACAGCTGGGACTCCAAAGATCATTTCCTACTCTGTCACCCATCTCACAAACCTGTTGCAACTTTTAGATGCCAGCTTGGGATGAAAAGTCCCTCCATTAACTGCACATGGAGCCCAGTATCCCAGTCGAGGCATTCAAATTGTGTTTGAAACTGTGTGATGTAAATTCCTCTCTGATCCCTTAATTCATTCCCACAAATACACCCATTGTTGCTCATTAGCTGTAGTTCCATAGTCAAGTTTCCAAACAGGGCTGGAGAGTGTGAATTGTGCAGGCATTCTGCAGTTCCCAGAACACTTGCACATGCAATTATTGTTCCTCAGCCTCATCCACCACAGCACCCGTGTACGGAATCATAACCAAGAGCCTAGGGATGCCACACTGAATCCTGCACAGGCTTTTGTGTACAGAAATGTTATGCAGCAAGGAAGGATAGTTATCACATACAGGTCCATTATATAAAAGCCATCAGCAGAAGAGATAATTAGGAAAAAATCACTTCCCATTTATGTTAATTTGTGTTCTGGTTCCCAAAGTGTACAGAAAGTAATGTTATACACAATAATTATGGCAAATAAGGTAATGATCTGAAAGTACAAAAGCAAAAAGAAAAATACTACCCAATCATCATCCAAAAAGTAATAAAAAAACAAGTGATTTTCATCCCACTTTATTAAAAAATACACTCCATGAAAGTTCAATTCTGCTCCTCTAATTCTCTCTCAAGAGGGAGTTCCCATTTGACCTAAATGTCTGTGCATGAAAAATTTATTAAGTGACGTGGTTTGCTTTATTTAGAATAAAAAGAATATCTGTTTGTCATTATTACTGCAGGGAGCAGAAGGCAATGCTAGGTCAGATGAACACAATGCTTAAAGGTTTCCTTGTCCTTATTATGACCTCCTGCTACTTAAATTGCATATTAAAATTCAAAATAATCCAAAGAGAGGTGCAATATCAAAACAATATCTTACTCAAAGAACCTACAACTTAAAAGAAATACTTATCATGGAGTTTATTATATCACACTGTTTCAATTGCTAACACCTAAGTATTTCACATTGTCTAGCAATGGAAAATGAAGCTTCCCAATATATCAATAAAGCGTGAGTTTAGCATGGCATTTACACGTTGTTTTAAAAAATATATTTACATTACTTACTAAGTATTTCTAAAACATTTTCCTAATGAAGTTCTTTACACCGGCACATTAGTTGTTAATGTGGAAATGGAAACTAAACTACAAGTGACTATAATAATAGGTGTAAGTAAAAAAATAGGATACAGCAAAAAAATATTCTTCTGGTGCATGCATTTCCTCTCTTTTCCCATTTGGACTTAGGCAAATGATTAATTTTGATAAATGGTTAAAAGATTGCATTGGTATCAGTATAATAAAATAAGAAATTTGAATTTAAAGTAGAGCGTGTCCAGCTGTTTTATTTTATTAAAAAATAATGCAAACTTGGCAATGTAGTGACTACCTCACTGCTAACTTCCTGATATTTGAAACTGACTTCAAGGAGAGCTATTTTTGATAGTTTTTGTGGGTACTTCACAGATTCAGTGCTGCCATCCTTTCTGTGATCCAGCAAACTGTAGTCACAAGCAGCCTGAGCCAGATTTCAAAAGACATGTGCGAGATCAGCTTCATGCAAATATAGTCACTAAATATTTTGCAGTATCATCTGAAAGGAAGCCAATGTCTTGTCTGGGTAAAATTGTCTTTAGAAGAAATACCAGACTGATAACAGCAACCAAATACAGAGGCCATGTGAGTCCCCTAGACTGGTATCCAATTTCTGTCAAGCCTTAGTTCAGCATGGCACTTGTGAGGACAAGGAAAGCTCTGGCTCCATCCTCATGCTACCCTTCACTGTCAGAAAGCACCCTGGATAATGCCAGTAGGAAACAGAGGTCTAGTTACACAAACTGGAAAAATGGAAATTTTTACTAGATATAAACCTCAGTTCAAGAAAATTAATAGTTCAGATTAAAAGCATAATGAGTTCATACTATGCCAGGTATATTGTGTGGAGTTCAGTGAAAGAGGAACACCTGAAAAAATGCATATGCTCCTATTAGGGGAGGCCACCTGAGTACCACAGGCAGCATCAGAGATGTTTGTAAGAAAATAAGACATAAACACAAGAACAGAGACAACAAACTCTTGCAGAAAGTTTAAGACATAAACACAAGACATAAACACAGACATAAACACAGACATAAAATAAGACATAAACACAAGAACAGAGACAACAAACTCTTGCAGAAAGTTTTCAAGCCCTTGTTAAACCTAGGTGATGTGTTTCAGGTAAGTTGGTGAGAGGCTTGGGATAGGAGGTGGAAAGCAGTGTGTGGTGGTTCATTGCTTCAGGTCATCACAAAACCTGCTGTTTATGGTCCACTCACCATAATGGCACAAAGAGCATTTCTGGGAGGATCTCTTCCAAAATCCCCAGAGTACTGGTGATGTCCTGGAGGACATGTCTGAATGCTGCTACCTACACTGCCGTGTGAGGAAGGAAACTGAGGCAGCCATGGATGCTGGCTATGCTTTCAGATGCCAGAGTTAAGGGCAGGACTCTGAGGACTTGTTTTTCTACTCTGGCTTTTAGAGTTAACAGGGTGAAAACAAAGTCAAATTCCTCATTTGTGTCTAATTGTAGACTAGATACAATGAGTCCTGTTATGTGTATGTCCTACAGATTTCTACAACATTTTACATCACAAATGTTGTTGTTTTTAATAAAAAGTTTATGAGCAAATGTAGTCAACACACTTTTTTGTCCCTTTTACCATATCCAAAAAATGTCACTAGTCCCTCACAGAGGAGAACAGGAAAAAACAGGTTTATCTTCAAATAAGAACATTTATGAACAGCAGTTAAGGGAGAAAAAAAGTTGAAACACTCTCTTTACAAAAATATTGAGGATTTTTAGAAACATTATTGATATTTTTGTAGACCAACTCTAATCCAATGCATGGTTCAGTAAAAACTTTGGTATGCAACAGAATTGCCTGAAGTCAACAAAGATCCCAAGAGAGGGACAAGTCTACCCAACCTCAAAACAAGATCTTTGTCACTGCAGTTGGCCAGATATGTAATTCTCATGAGCAAAACCAGAATTTACATATTTGGACCCATAGAAAAATAACAAATAACAGGACTTGAATTGTCATATAAAAGGATGGATCTTGGATGATAAGTGTAGAGTTTATTCTCATATAAAAATAAAAGGAAAATCATCTACAATCTGTTGCAATGCTAAGTAACTACATTTTCTTTTTACACATTGTATTCTGTCTGTTAAATAAGGCATCTTGTAATTTATGAACTCAAGGTTTTATTTATATTTGTTTGTTTATGTTTTATTCTAATAAAATAATCCAACCAAAAAAATAGAAATGTTCATACAAGTGCAGTTATTGAGGCACTATCTCAGAACTCACATTTGCAATTTTAATCGAAAAATCAAAGCCATTCCTATGTCTGAATTCATGTTTCTGTTCACCTACTGATTTTTTAAAATAAAAGATGAAAAAATGTTTTCATTACTGAGAAACAATACCGTAAAGTGGTGTCTGTTTAAAACTGTCCATTAAAATAAAATTATCATCTGAAACATGGGGTTCTCAGATACGGTGGAATGTTAGCCTGCAAAAATGTGTTGAGATGACATTTCTCTTAGATTTTTCATGGAATATGAAAAAAACAAATGCTTCATTAACCCTCCTCCTACTTGTGGTCCTGGACAATGTAAAAACATAGTTGCCTGAGGTTAAGAAATCCATCCCTAAGAAATTAAAATTTCAAATTTGCTAAAAATAGGTAAGACAAGTATACTCATGTGTCTGTATTTCATCTTTGTAAATATACAGATACACAAGATTTTCTGAGATAAAAGAGAATCCTTCAATCCTCTCTAGTCTACTGCCCTGATGGAAAATAAGTAATTCATGTAGAACATGTAATAAATGTGTGTCATAGCAATAGGAAATATCAGTGTGGGTCATGTTTTTACTTTGTGTGTTGACACAGTAATTGGTCAATTATGCGTAATGGAGACTAACTGCCTCTCACAAAAATATAGCTACACTCTACCTACACTCTCTGCATTAGTGATAAAAATGAGTTGGCATTTTTTCCCCACACACATTATGGAAGCCAAACAAGATAAAGGCATTGAAAAAAACTTTAGAAATGGCAAAAATCAATCACATGATTTTCACCATCTTGTAACATATGGTTCTTAACAATCACTTAAAATTGTGCAACAGGAATGGTCTTAGAGATGAGGAAATATCAGCACACCTGAGTTTACTGAGTCTGACCGTGGGCTTTGGTGTGACCCTGCCCTTTGGGAATCTTTCCATCGCTCCCCTGTCTACCAGACCTTGCCCTTCTCCTCACACCTTACAGAATGTGCCAGACATGACACTTAGGGATAAATTAGCCAGCTCAAAATGATAACTGTATGTTAAAATAGTTGTTTAGACCTCCTGTGCATTCAGGTAAGAAGGAAAGAAAACTCTTCCTTGGAGTTTAAGATATGGTTGATGAGTATCACCCTTCAGACTTGCCATTCTTTTTTCTCTGACTACAGCAGAAATGCAGATTTTTAAAATTTATTTTTTATTTCATAGACAAGGTTGGGGGAAATTGATCTTACTGTACTCATACAAAATATCTAGCTTTAAATAATTTAAAGCTAGGTCTCAGTGTACAGTATGTCCATCTGAAAAGGAACTAAATTTTACCAAATCTAGTTTGAATCAAACGAAGTTTCAGTGACATTGAAGAAAAAGAAAAAAAATCATTCACAGAGCACTATAAAAATATCTCTGTGATAATAAAGCAGCTACTAAAAATGTCCTTTGCATTTAATTTTTTAAAAAGACTTTGATTTAACAGATAAATTTAATTTATTGCTTAGGTAGAACCTTTGGGTATATTACAAACTACTGAGGAACTACTGTACTATGTCTTGTCACCTTGCAGATTTCACTAGTGGAAGGCACTTGCACTGAAGGTCTTATCTTCATTCCTTACCCTATTTATAAAAAGCTAAAAGAATAGTTAAACCATTAAATGAAGTTCCTGAGTTAGAGCTAAACATTTATTCATTCTCTTCAAAGAGCACTAGGGATGGGACCTTGAGCTCTCCAAGGGCAGAGGTGCCAGCTTTCCCTTGGAGCTTGACTACTGTGGGAACTGACCTGGGATCAGCAGGATCTGGCAGGCTCTTGGACAGGAGCACCAGCCCGTGTCCTGGTCCCCACAGCCTGTCCATGTGCATGGTGGGGATGATTCAAGAAAGAAGGACAAAGCAGAACTTTCCACTGCTGCTCTGCACAAGGGTCATGAAGGGACAGCATGTGACTTTCCAAAACACCTTTCTCTGATGTGCCTGTGGAGGCAGAGAAAACCATAGCCTAAGGAAAACCAAGTGCAAGAAAAGAAAGTGCAAACGAGATCGGTGAGAACAGGAATTTTCTTCCTAAAGCAGTGCACATAGAGGGAAAGTTGGAAGAGTAGGTAGCTTAAGGACAGAGAGGAAAACCTGAAAAAAAAGCAAATGAGGAATGTTATGAAAAAAAAAAAAGTTAAAAAAAAAAAGGGCTAAAAAACCCAACAACACAGGATTGAAGGAAATGAATCTTTGTTTCCCAGCACCTCTCAGTTGCCACTAGTCAAAGCTCCAAGACAGCATGACAGACTCCAAATGACTATCCGTGATAACGTCCTGGCACCTCTTCCTTGCAGTTACTGTCAGTCAGAAGCACCTGCCCAAAATTATTATGAACAACAAAAGCACATGTACACAGAGGTGATCTCAAAAGATGACAGAGTGGGTCTTGACAGATTAAGATATTATTCTGCCTTCCCTGTGTATTTGCTTAACTTCTAGGTTTCAGGAGGAAGTAGAGCAATACAGATCTGTGTAATGTGGAAGCTGGTAACGAGGCAGATCATCTACATAAACTATCTTGTAAACCAAAGCAAAAGAAAGGAAAATGGAATGACCAGAAAGAAAAAAAATGGTAAAAATAAATAAATTAAAACAAATCAGAGAAGCTGAGTGTGAGGCAGAAAGAAAGAGATGGGAAGAGCAGACAGGTTCTGTTCTCATTCACCCTCAAATCGTGGATTTACACTTGTCTAACAGGCAACAGGATTAAGCCAAGCTCTCCTTATCAGCAACAGCTAAAAGTGAATGACAAACCACAAAGGTGAAAAAGACTTATTAGCTCACCCAAGTCTAATATTTTTATAATCAAACTTAACTGGTTGTTCATGAACCACACCTTACACACATACATTGAAATTTTACTGAGTGTTAATTTTGAGGGGAAAAAAACCTTCTATAGCTTTTGATGATATATTCACAGGTTTTATTTGTATGTACTTTTTTTGGTTAGAGTTTTAAAAATCTATCAGTTGTGTTAGATTTTCTCCCCCCACTGAGCACCTGTAAGGCTTGGAACGTCCAACCTTTGTATTCTGAAATGCATCACCTTTGCACTTGTCAAACTAGAGCTCATTGCTGTTCTTTTCTATTGATGCTTTTCTATATCTTTTTTTAATGTCAAGCTAATGGTGCTTTAATTTTTTGCTCATATCTGAAAGCTTGTACCTCAATGTTTCACACACCTGTACATGACAGTTGTGAAGAACAGATAGAACAAAATTCACACAAGGAAAATATTAAGCCATTCATTTTTGGGCTCTGTTCACTTAGGATTTTATCCCTGGCGCAGATTGTTTCTTGGAGAGAAAGAAATCATATATTAGGTACATGTCAGATACCAGAAAGCCTCAGAGTGGTGTCAACAGAAATCCTTCATAACAGACTTAATTCAAAGGAAAGTCAACTACTGTCATCCTGAAAGCTGCAGAGCTTCTAACTCTAGATTGCCATCAATCATAACTCAAGATTACAATTTCATTTAAGTTTCCTCCCCAGTATTCTATTCTAAAACAGATTCTTTTTGTTTAATTGAAGCTTTACCATGGCTTAAATCCTTACTGACTTCAATACAGAAAGCAACAAAAATCCTAATAAAAACCATTATGAAGCTAATTTTTCATTAGGCATTTTTATTCATCTTTCACCCAGTTTCCAGGCTATACAGCAACGCTGCATAGAAACATTCAAATTTGTCAAAGTTAATTTTTGCGGGTATGAAAAAAAAGATGAAAGCAATGAAGAGCAAGAGTTTACTATGTTCTGTTGTTGTCTTTGTATTTCAGATTTCCAAGACCACACTGATCAGCTTGATTTTTAAAACTATTTTTTCTTAGTAAAGTTCAAATATTAGGTTCATAATAAATTTTCAGAGGAAATAACATGGCTTAGTTTTTACATACTACTTAAAACAGCTAATAGATGAATATTGACATGTAGATGACAGTACTACTAACAAACTAAGCACTGCTTTGTGAAAAACTTTAAGGGTTTTTTTTTATTAAAAAAAGCATTAACTACTAAGATATTGATCTCAACTCCAAAAAAACTAAAGTTAAGTTATAGCAATATAGATCAAATTATTAGGTTTCAATGTCATGTTGCCACTGATGCAATGCCATGGCTCAAGGAAATTTTATATGTTATACAATTGTTACATGGTCTTATGGATTTTTCATCACTTTTGTGTATGTTAAACTAGGCATATCAGATAATACCAAACCATAATCACATTTACAGCTTGAGCTCTACTGTAAACAATAAAAGAGGCTTCATTCAGGTTTGAAGGTTTATTCCATGAAAAAACAAATAAACAACACCTCAAAAGAGGGATTCCTTAAATTTTCAGAGACTAGGAAATTAAACTTGAGAGAACTGTATGAATTGAGCTTGGTCCACTGTTCATCCCTAACTCCATGAATAGTTGGCATCAGATTTGGATTTCAAGCCAGGTAGGCTTTGAGTACTTATGTGAAAAGTGAAAAAACTCACCAGATCTAAATGGAAACAGCCAAGCTTTCCCTGAAAGCAGTTTTGCATAGTTTCCACCAAAACATACATTACAAACATTTCCACAAACCTGTGGCTCTCTACTCCATTAATAAACCCCCAAGTAGGTCAAATACACATGCTCATCATAACATGCCTATTAAGTAATAATCTGAAGAGGAACAATCTACCTTTAGTACTTGAAAAACCTCAATTCAATGTATTCCTAGGAGTGTATATAAAAACATTATTTTGGTGGAATTTCCTTCTGTGCTGCAGTGTTCTCAACAGCATTTGCTTTTTTGTATCTCCTACAGGAAAGAGCTGCTTTATTAGCAACAACAAAAAAATTCATACAAAATACAGTTATTCTGTTTTGCACTGTTAAAAGGTCACTTCTCCAGTCACCCTTTCTGACAAGAAAGGGATACAAAACAATTACTCAACTTTTTTTCTCTTTCAGTGCTGCTCAGAAAGATTTTAAGAGAGAAATCACTCTAATATGAAAGCAACACAAAGGGGCCACATGGAATATTGCGATTCTATGAACTAAATTACTCTGTCAGTGGGCTAATCTTTCATCTACAGGGAACTAGGCTCTCTGATCCTTGTGTCTATTTTTACACATAGCAAAACAGCAATAACACTACAATACAATTCACCAGACTTGGCCATCAGTTTCAATTTCGGCTTGGATTCTCTAGAGAAGCACTGTTTTAAGCACATGTTAAAGCTCAAACTAACCCTCAAATAGTCACGCATTTGTTCACATAATGTCTGTGAGCAGGTTTCTCTGCTGCAGTTCCAGCTACTGCTGATCTGTGTCTCCCAGGGCCAGAAGAGTGACATGAACCATCCCTGGCAGAGGAGCTCACACAAGTTTCACTTTCCTTGTGAACAAGAGCCTGGCATATGCACCAAGCAGCACTAAGAGCAGCCTCACCTGCACACTGCACAGTCAGCACACAGGAGAAAATACAGCAAGCCACTTCCTGATTTAGAGATTATTTTTGAAAAGCCCTGCTATAGTTTACAGCCATTTCACATTTCCTGTAAACAATTCCAACTTTCAACAAAAAAAAAAAAAAAATACAGTAGCTGCAGTGCTGCACATCACAGGAAGGGATGGTACATGATGGCACTTTGTCACAGAGCCAGCACCCACTCCCAGATTGCCCCTGACAAGGGGCAGGAGATTTCATGGTCTTCAGTCATCACCAAGTGTCTGGCCTGGAGTCTAAAGGGACATATTGAAATCTTCTCAATTCTGTCACATTTACTGAGCATCACAGCGCCTGTCAAAAGCATGTCTGAGGTACCAGAACCAGACAGAAAGAAATATTAGACAAAAGGAATCAGGAGCAATTTAGCCCTGATACGTGCAAAAGCTCACATGGAAAAGGTCAATTCCCTGATCAATCCAGGCCATGTCATACAGGCTCATAGGCATCCACAGCTTTTGTTCGACCAGGAATATCAGTCCTGAAAACTTAACACTTCATCCTGCTAAAGAAGCTGATATATGAACTATCTTTTTCAATTTCAAGTTCAGATGTTATTCTTACACCATCACTTCAAGTATATTTTTTTCTATCTTCCCCCAATATGCAGTCACTTGGCTGGTGAAAGCCAATGCTGCTTTTCAGAGCTGAGGAGTATTTGAAATCCAAGCCTAAAAGGTACAATTCAACAAATGAAACAAAATTAATCCCTTTCACAAAATTAACCCTTCTCTTCCTTAATGAATCTTCTTAAAAGACTAACAAAATAATTAACTAGCAGTTAGTTGATTTGGAGGAAGGGGGTCATATGGAGCTTGGTTTTTTTGCTGTTTTTTCTTAATAATATCAAACTCTAGAATTTTGGCCTCCTATTGATATATTTCCTCAATAAATTCAAGCAAGTTTTAAAACATCTTTATCTTTCTGGAAATTTTAGGTTAGATATTGGTCATTTTGAGGGGAGTAACTATTTATTCCTTTATTCCTTATTCAAGGTACCTCCTTTTATGCTGTATTCTAGAATACAGCTCCATTTATGCTCTAACGTATGCAGAAAATAGAGACACAATTAAAACCGGAAAGAAGCAACATATTCACTGCTCTGCCATTCCACAGGTTCAGCAAAATGGGTACACACAAAACCTATACACCATCATACTCAATTTCTACACTGCTTTTTTTTTTTTGACTCCCACTTAAAAAGCCTATCATTCCTCACAATGGTTTAACAACTTTGTATTTGTAGAACAAAATTTCTGTTCTGTGTGATGCTGGTTTCAACACTCTAATGCCAGGAAATGGGCTCCCCCTCCTATTCTCCCAAATGTTAGTCTGTAACCTTTATTTTGTATTTATCTGTAGACTTTCTTTCATATTTATAAGTGGTGAAATTTAAGGCAGCTGTTGCCATTTACAGTGTATTTCAACAGCTGACAATGGGAACTCCATAGATGTCAAGGTGCTTTGGGTTTTTTTAATGTGGAGGGGGGCTGAAATATGATTTCTGGTGGTATATTGCCCACAGAAATGCTTTGCCAGTGCTCCTTACTGTCACTGTGCACTGGAGTTCCTCAGACCAGAATTCAGCTACTACGTGAGAGGTTTGAAAGTTGACACAGAGGAAAACACTGCCACAATTCATAGTAAATGTCCTTGTGGGCTCTGGAATGTTAATGTGATGCATTCTGCAGTGAGGACAGGGCATCCAAATAGCTTCAAACTATTATAACAAGTTAAAAATTGTCCACTGGTAGCTATTTAAAGGTCATTAGTTACTTTATATATATATATAGTGCATGTATTCAGCTAGCAGAAATCTGGTACTACATTGTTGGCCATAAAGGGAAAAGTTGGACAAGTTCTAAATAGAGATCAAAGCCTGGGGCCAGATCCTCAATTAAAGTCAAATGAGTTATATTCATGCATGCCTGCAGAGGATATTTTACAGAGAGCAGAAGACTTTGTATCATAGCAAGAGTTAAATGACAAACCACCGGTGGTGTGACTGTAATTCTAACTGTTCTTGTCCAAATATTCAAGAACTGAGTTGAACAAAACACTAAAAAAAGACCCATGATGTTGATTTTATGTGTCATCTCACTTGCTTATAAAATGTATGTTCTTTTTGGCTTCAGAAAAAATGATACTTCACAATTAATAGACAAGGACAGCAATGTGTAACCTGCTCCCACCTTTAAAACTGATCTGTGTATCCCCACAAGCAACTTCACTCACAAGCAGCAAAAAAACCCGTGTGTGAGAGTACAATAATATGTAATATTTGTGGTTAGCAATTTCTGTGGGTTTGGGACAAGATATTTGAGTATCTTGAAAAATATTTGTTTGGTTTGGATTTTTTTAAAGCTAAAAAAAGGAAAATAGCTAAGTGATGTTTACTAAGGTCACAACCCTGAGGAGAAAATTATTTCATTTCCTTAACAATGAAAAAGAAACCATGATTCTTTCTGCTGCCATTATTAATTTGGAAATGCTTTGGTTTTCATATACATATGCTGCAAAGTAGTAAGTTCCGTTCTAAACAAACAGTATCAAATAGTGGAAAAAGGCTTAACAAAAAAGGCTTCAGGTTTTAAGTTTGTGAGTAAAAGGAAAAGATAATAGGTTGCCTGGGGCAGTAGAAAACTGAAAATATCTTATCAATTTTACATGGTTATCTTATTGTGATTCACAGCATTGGTTTTTCTTGACAAATAATCCCACATTCTACAGTTTCAAAAAAAAAAAGAAAACAAAAACCCCAAAACAAACAACAAACAACAAAAAAATGTACTTTCTGCTCTCTGGTCACAAATAGAGGAAAAACTGAGAAAAGGACTAAGAGAAGAGGATATTGGATGAAGGGGAACTGAGAAAAACTATCAAAACATTGTAAAGCAAAAAGGAATAAAACAGGCTTTATACAGTCCATATGGATTAAGACCCACATATTTGTAATTCTGAAAAACAGAAATTAATGCTGGAAACATTTGCTGAACCATATTTGCACTTTTTCTTTTAAAGGTCAAAGAAATGTATAATGGTTTTGCAAAGAGACAAAAAAAGTCACTGTAATAAGGTCTGTTACTTACTATACTTGCTCTGTAACACTAAACCAAAGAGCAATGAACTGTACTTTTAGAAACTCTAAGGAATTGTCTTTTATAGCTGAAAGGTCAAAAGAGAATATGGGAGACCAGCTATTAAGTTACATGGTCTTCATGTATCGTTCAGAGTTTGTCAGTGAATTTACAGGAAATTCTATGTAGGAGAACAGAGATAGGCCTTGTTCCCTTTTAGTGTTTAAGTAGGAGAACCCAATCCCTTTGGTGTATAACTCTCCCTCCCAACACACACAATCTTTCCAGCATATTTCCTTGCTCTTTAACATTTCTGTACCTATTCAAAGTGAACACAAGCCTATTTCATAAGCACTTCCCTGCTCCTTTTGCAAGGCAGGAGCTGGCACAAGTGCAGGCTCACAGCAGAGCTGGGTTAGGGCAGCTGGCGAGTAGTAGCCGTCCCAATCCTTTCGTATTTTGTGAAGCGCTGTCAATCCATGGGAAAGCTCTGAAGCTGAATGAGATGAGCGAGGGGTGAGAGGGGTGGTGACAAAGGAGCTGTGTTGGGAATGTCATCAATTTGGGCTGCACTCAGAGCCTGGACATTTTGTCTGAGGCACATCACTGAGATACTGTTTCACTGTGCTGCTGGGCAGGGACTGCTGCGCTTCCCTTCTGCTGAGCCAGAGGAGCCTGCAGATCACCTATGTCCACAAAGTTTCCCTACACTTGGACACTGGACTGTTGGGATCTTCAGTGTTGAACTCTACAACTTATCGCCTGGTGCACTCCCAAGAGCAGTTTCTCTGACCTTTGCCTGCTTTCTGCACAAAGGGACGTGAACAAAATAAAACCTTCTACACTCCCTACATCAAAGGGTTATGTGGCAGTGCTCTTCCTTAGATGCTTTATCCAGTTTAGAGCTAGCTGGCAGATATTGTCCCCAGTCAGGGGAGAAACCTCATTCAGCATTCCAGCTTTGGATCCTCCCTGGGAAATTTGTAAGGATGTAAGATAACGTTTTTAGAAAGGAAATGCCTCGCACCAGTCACTCCTTAGCCATTATGGACCATGATTAACATTGTTTCTTTTATTGAGGAGAAAACCAAGGCAACTGCTGGGTTATTTGGAAAACATTGTAACTATCATTTCTGCCGAACAGGAATGTTGATCCACCTGGTTCATTAGGAGTCTATGCTCCAGTTAATCTAGGTCAAAACTGTTTTACTTCTGTGCAGTGGAAACTATTTTGAAAAGTTCTGAGCAGTGCCCATAGATTGAGACAAACAGCTATGCAGAGCTCTGAGCACAATTTATGTGCAACAAGAAGAATAAAGAGCCTTCTGCCCTATGTGCCATGAAATAATAGATCTGAATTTGTCAAGGCTCATTCTTGATTACACTGTTGTGTTCAGAAATTATTATTATTATCTTTATGTATCATTGAAAAGCAGTTCTAATGATTACAGGGGACAATTTGGAACACTGACACTGAGGAAATACCCAGCTAGAATGGTGGCTCACTAAAATAAACACAAAATGGAATTAACAGAGTAGTCCCAAGGGAGATGTTGAGGAGCAAACCCCACAGGTTGCTGAAACAAAATAATAGAATAGAATAGAATAAATAAAATAAAATAAAACAATAAATGTTTCCAAATTAAAGTTTTCAGTAAGATTTTTTTATTTTTTAAGAAAATGTGTCATTCTATAACTCTGTTCTAAATTAAATATGCTTAGGACATTCTTTGTAAAGCAAATGTATAAAGACAGAATAACATAGGCTGCAAGGAAGGCCATCTAGTCCAACACTGTTCTCAAAGCAGGGCCTCCTCTAGAGCTAGATCAAGAAGCTCAGGGCTGTGTCCAATTGAGTTTGGAACCCTGCCAAGGGATGAGATTCTACAACCCCTCTGCTTCACTGATGACACCCATAGTAAAAACCAATATTCTTAGTATCTTGTCAGCATTTCAATTTCAAAACCCTGTTTCATCCTTTCTCTGTGCACTCCTGAGAAGAGTCTGACATAATTTTCTTCATAACTATCTATCAGAAAGGAATTGGATCCCTTCATACCATTTTCATGGCTATTTAGTACAGTAGTTTTAACTTTCATCATGAGGCAGAATACAGTTTTGCACTCAGTACAGTTCCCTATATTTTTCTAATGATGATATTTTAGGCTTTTCTCAATTTTTAATTTACTATGGACTAGTATTTAGTAAAAGGAGAGCATCCTGTATACAAACAATTCCTCTCTTACACAAAATATATACATGTCCACAGTATATTAAATTCTTAAACCTGTGTGAAATTACCTAAGTTCTCTAAAGATGCCTGAAATAGACTCAAATATTGGTCAGGGAAACCATGAGAGGCAAAGTTAAGCTGAGTTTAGAATGCTTATACAAAAACTGAGTCAAGTAGCATGCTTATACAATATTGAGAATAATACATTTGTGACACAGTTCTTGAAACCACTCCTCAAATTTTGAATGAATCATGTCTGTGCTAACAGGAAGAGGGTGAATCCATGATTATCAAATGCATATTTGAATCAGTTCCTGATTGAGCTACACACAACCTCAGTACAAATCTTCTGCAAGGTCGATGCTGTAAATCAGGAAGATTGTTAAACGTGCAAATACCTTTTGAGTCATTTGTAGGGCAGCTAGAAAGAAGGGAAAAGGGCTTTTATCTTAGATCCAGAATGCTCTATACTATCAAAGTGGATAATAGAAAATGGATCAGTGAGAGGAAAAAAAGGCAAAAGAAATTATATATCATGGATATTGCAGTCAAATTGCACAGAACAAGGAGAAAGCAAAAAAAGAATTTCTTTGTTGGCTGAGATGCCTCCTGAAGTCATCTCTAAAGACCTGAGTGTGAGTAGTTCTTCAAGGCATGGCAAACCCTGAAGTGGGCTGGAAAGGTCAGTAAGCCTCATGCTCTAGCAGTGATATTGAAATGAAAAATTATCAGCCAAGGGTAAATTTGCAGATTCCCACAACATCTTGCTCCCAGAAGACTTGTGAGCTCTCAAGAGTATAAAGGAACTACTGTGCAGTTTTAAGGACCTAATGGGAGGCAAATAATAGAAATTTTGAACAGGCAGTGCGATCACTTCCTTCACAAGCTTCAAGACAAGGAGAGAGAATCATCACAGACACTCTCCACGGTATGATTTAAGTCAAAGTTGTTATCAAAAGTCTTTGAACACAGGATTGTTGTACTCAGCTTAGGCATATGAATAAACCAGAGAAGCTGCACTCAATGAAGTTTAACAGTAAATAGCCAAGTGAAAAGGCTTGTAAGCTTATAAATATTTCATAGAATTTTAACACTCAAGGTAGTATACATTAAATATGAAAGCCATACTGAATTTCCCACTTTCTCTAGGAAAATAGACCATATAATGTTTTCAAAACACTGGAAAATCCAAGCACTTTTCCCCTAATATCTTCTTGCACTTGAGAATGTGCATTAGGTACACAGGATTTTTCTCTATCACCTATTTCTTCAGTATCCAAGTAAATAGCAAAAAGGAGCTCTGAAAACACAGTAAAAGAAATTGAAGATCCCTAAGGAAAGGAGACAGAAGTTTTTGTCAAGGATCAAAAGGGGATTAAATCTATATGGTCAGTTAAAGAATTATTCTGGGAGAAGAGATTTACTGTATAACAAAATTGGCTCACAGCTGAAGACACTGGAAAGTCTGCAAAGCCAATACTGAGCAGCCATCAGACTCTCCCACCCCATTACGAGAAACACTTTGCTTATTTTTCTTGGCTCAAAGAATGAGCCATGCCATGAGATTTATGTTCTTATGAGATAAATGGTAAAGTAATACAGGTGACAGGAGTCATTTTAGCAGATCAAGAGGCAATATTATCAATACCATGGAAATAAAATCAACAGTAACTCCTGTTCATTGCCTGATGACTAAGACTCCACCAGAGAGGATCTTTTTCTCTTTTGTTCTCTTGTGGTATTGTTTTGGGGTTTTTTTTAAAGCAGAAAGGGAATAAGACCCTTTCAGACAGGGTAAAGGGATTAGCGTGTCATGATGGTGATTTGGGATCAAAACTGGCATTGTAACTGGACATTTCTTAGCAGTAATGAGGAGGTTGTCTGAAAAAAGGAACAGAGGGATTCAATATCAGTAGTCACAGTAAACCATGTTGATACTTCCAAAGCTCCAGTTCCTGACAATAAAGAAAGAGAGAGAGGAAAGACTTAGCAGGACATTTACCAGCAGTCCCATTACCTGTGGGTAAAGGAAACCAAGCCCAGTCCAATTTGCCCATTTTTTGTGCCAAGCCATGACAGGTCCAATAACATTTTAATTCAAAATATGTAAAAACTGAATATAATTTTTTATAGGAAAGTGGGAGGAGGAGGGCAAAAGGACAATCATGACAAAACAATTGGCAAAAGAGGGCCAGTGCCCTGCAGTTGGCAAAGCAGTTTATGGGCAATACTAGTTAAACAATGGATAATGGGAACAGTCCTGAAGCACCTCCAGCAGCCCTGGTCCCACTCAGCTCAGACATTCCTTCTCCCTCCCTCAAGCCTCTAGTGAATAGATCTCTGTTTCAGAAGTGTGGGGGCCTGTCAGGCTTTAACCTCAGCCCCAGTCAGAGCAGCAGCTTTTCCTCTGTGGTTTTCAGTCTTTGGTGCTCGACGTGGACAGGCCCAATCCCACAGAGACCCAAAGGCAGCGCCTAGAAGAGCACCAGTGCTGGAGACTGAGCTTCAGTGAGAACAAACGAGACCATAACAAGTCCTTCATGTCCACAAATGAGGCTCAAGTCGAAGATGTGTAATACAGATATTCCAGTGTAAGGTCTAAATTAACCTACTCTGTGATTAATTGAACCCATCACAATCTATACATATTCTGTAATTTATACCATGCTGCATCAAGCAAGCATGTGGTTTATTGTACACACAGAACAAGAGGATTTAGATTATAAGGGACATGGTGAAGCGACATACAGCAGACCTGTCAGGGAGGGAAAGGGAGGAGAACAAGAAAGGGCTATGAGTGAGAAACCTGTGCTTTCTCATTCTTGTTACCATACTCCCTTTTGTGAAAGGTGTAACTGCAGCAGCATGGTCTTGCAAATCTACCTGCCAACCAGCCTGAGAAGACATGATGACACAAGCATGCAAATGAGAAGTAAAGAGAGTTAAAATGAACTCCCAGATCTGCTACTCCTGCTTGTCTTTCTTTAGGTTTCCACCTTACATTCTCATGCAAACTCTTCACTGGCATGCCTTATCATGGCAGAGCTCTGTGGCTGACAGGCATCTCAGGCCCTTTCTCCAGACTTCTCTGCCACATCCTAGTGCAGCTTCAAACTGCCTTCCTGATTCTGCTTTTTCATCAGCTCCTACCGTCCCCAGCATGCCCTACTCCTCAGGCACGCTACACTTACCATGATATTTGTATCGTCAAAACAAAACCTTGTAAAAGTTTTGTAAATATATAAATGCACTTCTTTTGTTGGAAATATGAGAAGACATGAATGCATGAATAAATAACCACACAAACTGGAGGTGCAAGTTGCCCTGCTAGTGTTTGAATGGCTTTGAAGGCCAGCTCTGTCCTCCTGGCCCCCATAAAGAAATCTTAAGGCAGGAAGGCTCTGTGCATAAGAAAACCTGGGGTAGTGACTGCATTTGTCACAGAAACAAGGGATTCACTGATTTTCTGGTGCAATTCTGACTGGGTTGCAGCACTGACATTTTTGTCTGTTAAAAATGATGATATTGTTAACAGTCAGGGCCCCATAAGAGGGTTTCTCTGTGTGAAGTCAGGCTTGAGTGTTACACTTAATCTGCAGTTACATTTTAAATTGCATTTATATTATAGCTTAATTGAAGTGTGCATACCATTTCCCACAAATACTACTTTCAGCTGTTATACCATATCAATAATAATTAGAACAATTTATACATTCATTCCACTCAGATCATGTGTGATATGCTTCAGAATAACTAGATCTTTCAACAACAGCTGTAATAGCTAAAAACTGTCACTACCATCACATGCGGTGCTTGAAGCTTCTTAAACTCACCTCTAGGATTCTTTCTTGCAACATCTTTGATCATTTTCAGCTACAATTGCAGCCCTGGCGACACCATGACAAACTTCTGTTTTCATACAGAAAATACATTCTTGCTCTCTTTTGCCAACCCAATTTCAGTATTCAAATTCATTGACTAAAAACTAACCAGGTTTTTGTTTACAGTGATACAAATGCATAATCCCATCTGGGCCTCAGAATTTTGCACAGCACATTGGCAATTAATATCCAATTAATGCTCGTAGACCCACTGATTGTATTACATATCTACAAAGCAGACTGCTGACACATCCATTTATATTTCACAGCACACTGCAGGCTATATGGTACAGGGAGTACATTAAAAATTCTTAGAGTATTCCAGACTCAGGTACAACAACTCCCCAGGAACATATTCTCACTAAAACAACCAGACAAACAACAAAAAAACACCATAAAACCCAAAAAACCAACTCCACAACAATAAAACAAAACTAAAACAAAACAAAAAAAAATCCTTGGGTAAAAAAACCAAACAAAAAAAAAAAAAAAACCCAAAAAAACCAAAAAACCCCAGGGATTTTTTACTGTGTAGAAAACACAAGATTAAATCATCATAGATAAAATGTAATGCCTGGTATTTCTTTGGAAAAGAACTCAGACAATTGCAGAGAGGTGTGCTGCTTCTTTGTGAGAAAGAAATAGTGGATTTCTAAAAGTAACTTCCCATGGCTGGTCACAGCTGTAGGTTTAGCTGTAGACCAAAAAACAGGCTTCAGTGGATGAAAGTTACAATACAAAGCATTACAATAAAACAAAATAGAGAGGATGCAAATTTCTATGATGTAAAACTGAAACAGAATATAACTTTCAAAGAAGTGGTATTGACATAGGGAATCCTAGAAAATGTGACATGCACAATACATTTTCTCTCTGGCTCAAAAATATTCTGTCTTAATATAAAGCTGTTATATAAAAGTACATCTTACAAATTTCCACAAAAAGTCCTCAGGTTTCTAATAGGTTCCCAGCTGGAAGCCTTCCCCATTAGAATGGAACTGAATGACTTCTGATTATAAGTAAATATTTCCAATACCTCACTTCAAATATCTTATTCCACATTTTAGCATTTAACTGAGCTACACATTCATAATCACAGGATATGCTACTTAACAGTTCAAAAAGCAGATAATTCTTTCTTTGCTGCACTTTAACAAATGAAAATAACGTTAAAAAAAGGACTTATAACTCAGGTAACATAAGCAAATATGGCCAGAAAAATAATTAACATCTCTTATTAGTTATTAAAAACTGATGGTTTCTTGTTACTAGAAAATAATTAGGAAGCATACTGAAGTTGCTATAATAACAGAAGATTATAACAAAAATTACCCAAACATAAGACAGATACAGAAAAAGACAGAACAAAGAGAATTTATATTCATCTTAAGGATTAAAGTGGCAAAGTTAACCACAGTACTTTTAAGAGAGACACACTGACAGTATACTCAATAACAGCATTCATTTGGAAGGCAACAAATATTTTAAAGGGCTTACTTTTATTCCTTTAATTTTGAATTAAAGACATCAAAAATAAAATCTCAACATGCTTAAATCTATATAAACCAAAGGTCCCTCAGGCTTTTTAAAAAATTTTTGTACTCAGAATAAATTTGTAATAAGTTTTCAAAATAATAACCATATTTTACAGAAGACGAATCAAATTAAAGTACCACCTTAGATATTTTGCAAACTTCTAATTTGTAAATTACTTCCAAAAATATGCTGATACTACTGCAGGTGTTTGCCGCATATATTTAAGGAGTTTTTAACTTGAATAACTTTAAAAAATAATGGGCATCCTATAGTACATATTAATTTAACTAGATGGGCTTCCAGCAAAGGCATGTTCCGATAAGCTAGAATTTGGATGAACACATCCTGAAAGACTGCCTCTAAATTGATCTGCAGCTAGTTTATAATATGGGCACACAGGCAAATATGGACAATTTCGATGGTTGTGTGCACCCAGGAAAAATCTGGCATCAACAGAACATGAGAGATCCCAAATCTCTCTTTAAAGCCACCTTCCACACTAGTCAGACAGGCTGTGGGCAGACAAAAGCACTGAAAGAGCTGGTCAGAGTCACTGCAAGGTGACTATTGATTATTTGAGAGAGGCCTTTGTGATTGTGGGAGGCTCTGGAGCAAGGGGAAGAAAGTAAATGGCATTCATTTCCAAATAAAGCAAAGAATATTTGGGTAACCTGGGAAAGCAAAGAAGCAAATCCTCTGAAAAACCTGCAAATCATCCTTGAAATCATTTCCTAACACATGAAAGAAAAGAAAAGAAGCTGACTGGGAGTGTAGGCAGCATGGTTTTACAAAGGAAAGTGGTACCTGACCAACCTGACAGCATTTTATAAATAGGTGACTGGCTCAGTGAGGGGGGGACAGCAGTTGATACTGTTTATCCTGACTTCAGCAAGACTTTTAACACTGTCTCCGATAACATTTCCATTTAAAAACCCTAGTTTGGGGCTTTAGTAATGGACTAAGTGGCCAGTGAGGTGTATAGAAAACTAGCTGAACTGCTGGCTCAAGTTTGGAGCTGGTTGTAAAAAGTCTGTCCAGGAATCTGACAGGAGCCATATGAAGCTCAGGAAGAGGAAGTACAAGTCCTGCACAGAGGGAGGAACCAGTAGAAGCTGGGGACCAAACAGCTGGAAAACAGCTTTCCAAAAATGGTTCTGGAGGACACGAAGCTGGGCATGAGCCAGGAATGTGCCCTTGCAGCGGGGAAGGCAAATGTTATCCTGGGCTGCATCAGGCAGACTGTTTCCAGCAGGATAAGGGAGATGATCCTTCCTCTCTGCTGAACCTTGGTCAGACAAAACAGGAGCCCTGAGTCCAGTGCTGGGTGCCCCAGCACTGGAGTGAGTCCCTCAAAAGGCCACAAAGAAATGTCAAATGATTGGACCACCTTGCAGATGAGCAAAGGCTGAGCAAACTGGCACTGCTCAGCTGGGCGCTGTGAAGGGTCAGGGGGATTTTATCAGTAACTAAATGTTTGATGGGAGGGAGCAGCGCAGACAGTCAGACTTTTCAGTGCCCACTGGCAGAATGAGACAATAGGCATAAATTGAAATTTAGAGGAAATTCCATAGACCCTTAAGAAGAAAAACAGATTTTTGTGAGAATAGTCAGTTGCTGGGACAGGCTGTGGAGTCTCCATCCTTGGAGATATTTAAAACCCGAGTTGACATTACCCTGAGCAACCTGCTCTCACTGACCCTGCTCTGAGCAGGTAATTAGAGTAGATGATCTCCAGAGGCATCTTCCAGCCTCGGCTGCTCTGCGAGTCTGTGAAATATCATCATTTTATAGGCTGAGCAACAGTTTCTGGAAGCACTCCAAGACAGACACAACACCTCTTAGGAACTCATAATCCATCAAAAAAAGCCTACATAGATTGACTTATTGCACAAGGAAAAAAGTGAATTCCTTGGTTACTATTTAGAGCTAAGACATTTTTCACTTTCTAGATAAGAATTTAACAGATAAGAAGCAAATAACCTTGGTGCCTACAGTAGGCAGATTTAGGGGGAAAAAAACCCCACAAAAACTCTGTCCACATTTTGAACAAGTCCTTGTTCAAATCACATCCTTCCTTCAGTTAGGGGGAGGATTATTGGTCAAGTAAACTTTGCTTCACATTTGCCTGCGACATGTCAAGTGCAAAATGAATCAATTCAGCAATAGCAGCAGCTGCGAAGAGTTGGCAAAATGACTGTTAAATCAGCTTAAGATAACATGCAATAATTAGCACGCCTTCTTGGGGGAGGAAAGGGCTTATTTAAAGTAGCTAGAGCAGTGCAGCAATGGATGTGGATGACTCAGAGAAATGGAAAAACAGCAAAAGGACTAAAGAGAAAAAAGAGAGCTGACAACAGTATTCGTAGAAAGAGTTTGGGCTCCACAATTCAGCTACTATTCCCCAAGAAAAATAGGTTTGTCCTTACAAGATGAAAGGGTGAATGTTCACTGTCATTCAGTTTCTTTCAAAAGAAACATAAAATGTTTCCAATTATGGTTTTTAGCTGTAACAGTTGAAAAACATTATTAAGTTAGCGACTGTGCTAAACCCAGCAGTAATTCTGAATTGATTCTGTAAAGACATGCCTTGTTTTGAACAGGAAATAGAGATGGACAACATAATCCAATAGATTTCCTTTCCCAAGGCAAAAATGTGCCCCAACTTATATTCTCTAAAGCTTTATATGAATCAGGTAATCAGGACAGAAACACCACTTCACTGAGGATAGCTTTTACTCCTAATAGAGGAATTTGATACAACTAAATACAAGTTCTGCTTATATGCCCTCTAGAAAGCATCCTGATGCAAGCAACCTCTTTCAAATCTATGCTAGTATAATTGAGCCAACCTGTAGGTAAGGATACAGGTATCATGGAACTTTAAACGGTAACAGAAAGAAAAAAATCAGATTTAGGATGATTTATTTTATTTATAAATATAAATTTGTTTATAGTAAGTGTCTTGTTTACAGTAAGTGTTACATATTCTACTGTTAGATACCTGCTTCTAGAATCCACCCTTTATTTCACAGTTTTAATTTCCCTCCATGATTCTTGCTATAGCTTTTAAAACTGATTTATTTAATTATTAGGAAGAACAGAAAGGTCAGAATGAAGCCTACAACATGCTTGTCCTTTACAGACTACTATAAAAGGAACTGTTCTCATGTTTTGGCGAGACAACAAGAATTCGTTTTTGTGAAAAGTTACTTGGCTTCACCTTTGGTTTCCATTCAACATCCAATGCTACCAAAACTTTCTCCTCTGTAAACAGAGTATAAGCAGAGCAAACACTTTAATCTGGATCTTCTGCATTTTTGGAGCGTGAGTAACCATCAACCAACCAAGCATTTATAAATGTGATCTTAGAATTCAGTGTAAAAATATACTGATCTCTATTTCCAGCATGGTTGGCAGGGCTGGGAAGGGTGGGGCAGGAAATAAAATATGTATTAAATTACATGATAAGAAAAGGTCAACAGTAAATAAAGTCAAATGAATAAAAGAAATACTGTTGTATTCCTGAAATCCAGTGCAAAATAATTTGGGGTTTTTTAAATCTTCATTAAAAGCAGCACAAAAAAAAAAAAAAAAAAAAAAAAAAAAACCAAAAAAAACAAAACAACGAAACTGAGTTGTTTTTGAGTTAGTAAGCCTGTACACATCATGTCCACAAATCCACCACAGGTTTGTAACTTCTCAGTTTCCTCTTCCCCTTCATGTCAATGAGCAGGTGCCCTCATTAACTGGGCAGGATTGTCTTGGGCTAGTCCCACCTGAATCTCTGGAGAGCTTCTGTCCATCTTGGTCCTCCCAGCCCAAACAGACTTGCTTATGTTTTCCTTTCTTATTAGTTGATCAGCTTTGGAATAAGTCAGACAGCCAGGGAGGGCTGGGGACTCCTACTTTCTAAGCCCAGGAATGTGACAGGATAGATTTATGTCTAACAGCATTTTTCCCTGTGTCAAAGAAATGGGCACAAACACTCCCAGTTATTGCTATCCACAGCATCAGACATTTACATCAGAACACGTCAGAGAAAATCCACCACCCAGTAACTTCACAAGATGCTCTTTAACACCTCCAGCAATGCTAACTATTTAATGTTATCAATGTTTTAGAAAAAACAGCGCTTGCATTAATTTTCCCCAAGCTCAGCAACAGCTCTGTAGCTTTGAGGTCTGTTCAGAGTGAAACACTTCATGAACAGTCTTTTCCAAATAAAAAGTTTAAAATACTGGGGTGGGGGGGGGGGGGAGGGGGACCAACACTGAGAAAACAAGCTGAAAGGTATTGAAGCATTTGTGTGTGATGAGCACAGAGAGGCTTAGGAGAGAGGAGGACAGATGAACGAGACCTCAGATTTCTAAACAACTTCTTCGATACACACACCATCAGTAGAGTTCAAGCTGTGTCAAAGCAGTAATAGATTTCACTGCAGAAATGGTTCTTATGAGAAGCCTGTACCTGGTTAGGACCAATAAAGAAATCCTTTCTTTCTTTTTTTGCTTCCTTCCCCTCCCACCCCTCGGTTTCCTCCAGCCACTGCAGTCCATGACCTTCACAGGGAAACGCTTCTGCTTTGACAACAGGCTGCAAACCTCCAAGGACTAGCAGTGATTTCTGCGAGAGAAAACTGTTGCCTCACTCACAATCCAATCAAAACCTGAATGTACCAAGTGAAAAATAAACCAAGGACATCATTATTCTGTTTCATTGTGATTTGGCTTGCCTTCAAATTTCATACTCTGTATATCTGAAATAGCAGCAACACCTCCATTAGCTGGGCTTTTCAACACTTTAATCAAAGTATCTTTCAGAATAAAAAGGCAGAAATGTCAAATTCCAATCACCCTTTAAATTCCCTCAATTCCCTGTGCTACAGAGAATTAAAAGGCTTACCTGGGGATAATTTCCTGTACAAACCAGCGTGCAGGCATGCAGACGCTCTGCCACGTAGGCAGGCACCAATTTTAGAACATAGCCAGCCCTGGGGTGGTGGGACAGGGAGGCTCCCCTGCAGGCATCCCATGCTCATGGCCACGCTCCTGCAGCCAGTGTAGCTGATTTCTCACATGGGATAACAACTTTCACACTTCACAAAAAATACAGGTTATTGTGTGTCCAGCTGAACAACGCTGTGTACCTCATCCAGTGTGAATTATCTGCCCTTCTTCTTTCCAAGTTTATATTAAAAATATCAGGTGCTGGCATTACTGTTTTTACTGGGATACTTCTGAAGGCCAACAGACCCAGAGTTTTCTCAGACTTTATTGGCATCCAGAGGAATGAACTGGTTTAAAGGAACAGGCACAGAAACTTTGATTAACCTGACTAACACTAATTTTCTCTCTCTCTCATTCTGGGGTGCTTGCAATACCTTTAGGTCCCCAGAGTTCTTGCCAAAGATTTTAGCAAAGGCAAGCTAAGCAAAATGTGATTTTCTGGATCCACATTTAGGTCATTTCTACACACCGAAGTTTTTTAAGCTTTTTTTTTTCTTTTTTAAGGTACCCTCAAACTATTATATTACTTAATAGAAAACTACTCTAGAGGAAAAAAAACCACACCATTAGGACTAACATACTTCTATAATGGTTTCTTTGAGGAAACTTTTATAACTGTATCTTCTTATTTCATTATCATTGAAACTATGCTACTTTTTCTCTGCTGAAGATGATAATCCCTTAAAAATCTTCAAGAAAGAAATTAAGTATAAATCTGGCATGCTAACTGTTATCTTGTATGAACATATCCAAAATTACAAGAACATATGCTTCTGCTCACATAATACTATTTCTTCTACACATTCCCATAATATTTAAAAACTATATTTGCTCTTCAGAATAAAAGACTTCATACAACTGAAAAAAGGCCAACAGATAGATATGGATATTTTAAAAATACAGAATTTGAGAAAGGACCAGAAAATCTCTCAAATAGTATCAGCCTCATGCTCTAAATAATATCCCATAGTACGACTTGCAAGAAGAACCAAGAAAGTTTATGGTTTTCTTAAAATGCAGCTTATCTGTCCTTCAAAACACATAATTAAAAATGTTCTGACCTGTTGCACATGTGGTAAGTAACCTAGAAGGGAAGTCTCTGTGGTCTGTGAAGCGAGTACTCTGAGCCCAAACAACTCCTTTGCTCCACGTGTTTTTCTGGGAAGATGAAGGATCTTGTTCCTCTGTGCAGCATTTGGCAAGATGTTCTGGAAAGCCACACTCCACTAACCATTATTCCTGCTCTCCATAAAGCTCAGCCTTTGATAAGGCACAATTATTTAAAATTCCCAATGCTGTTGTGCTTCCCCTGGCAGTGATACAGTATTACCACAAGTGCATCTCCTGCGACAGCAATGTGATGTTACAAAGTTCCACTAAAGTTATTGAGAAGTCATTATCCAGCAGTTAGCTATAGCACAGTACAATGGTTATCCTCCTAAATGATAATTAAGCTTTGGGGTAACATTTAATTGAAAATGCACTGTGAAAATCAACAAGTCAGCTCTTTCAAATTGAGGCTGCTTGGTTCAAAATACCATTCAATGTGATTTTGTCTCACAGTAATCCATGAAAAAAATATATGAGTCTAATCCTGTTTCCTCTGGAGATAATTTAAAAACACTTAACCCCTTGGACAATTCGGCTTGAATAATTTCACATTAGTAGTCAGATGTTTAACCTTTTTCTATAAATATTTTATCTTTTCAGTAATAAATAATGTGATCTTATCAGCAACTCATTCAATTAGTAACATAATTGACTTGTTTCCTTTTAAAAAAAGTTTATATTTTCACAGAATGTAGCATGCTCTTAGACTCTCATTCTTTCAATTCTTTGAATTCCCCTGATCAATAACTGTGTTGGAGGGATCTGTGGGCAGCTGAGATGCCCATGGGCGGCCAGAGGACCAGGGATGAGGGAGCAGACAGAACGAAGCACCCTCCTGCACTAGCTAGGGTGTGACTTTCCAAGTTCTCTCCTTAGAACCAAGATCCAAAGAAGTTTGCTGCCATGCTCCTCCTATCTCCCTGGGTTGTCTTGGGCCACAGCAGATCATGTGGCCCATCAGGAGCAGCCTGCCAAGCCAGCATTCCCCTGCAAGGCGTGTGTGTGTCACAGGGCTCATTCTGAGGAGCTTCAGTGTGACCCCAGTGCCCCACACAGCCACTATGAGTCTGTGCCCACCAGCCAGACCCAGAGCGTGGCTTTGAGTCAGCCTCCTCCAAAAGGGATGCAGGGCACATCCCTGGGTTGGGCACTGGTGCACAGCAGGCAATCTGACATCTGGGAATTCACTTCAGAAATTTCTGATCTGAGCTGATGTGTGAACCTGGATGGACCCCTGCTAAGAAACATCCATGGCATCCTCTAAGAGACCCCTTGTGGCCACCAACTTTCAGGCAGGATTAATTTCTTTTCCATGCTGGATGATTAATTCTATTTTTAGTCACTACTTTGTGCAAATCCAAGCAGAGAAAGAGGATGCCTGTGTGTGACTGCATGCAGAATTTGGTTCCATGTCAAAATAAGGACACAGAAAGAGGATTATATCTGCTAGAAGGAAAAAATACAGCGAATGATACTGAATCCCCTAGGGAGACTGGCTTCTGAAACGAAGTTCCCAGTAATCTCATCTTAATTAAAACAAAATGAAATTTATGATATCTCATTTCCTCGCCACTTTATTTCTTAGGTGTCATTGTCAAAGGCTCTGCAGAAATCGAGGAAGAGACAGCAGCTGCCCCAAGGAGTTTCCAGTCTGACTCAGGAAGAAGTAAACACTGAACAGCTCAGGAAAGAAAGCAAAGCCCTTGGCAATGAATAAATACCTTTGTATTTTCACAAAGGTCATTCTCAGCTAAAGTGAGATGAATCAGGGAATGAAGAACCCATCTTTACTGCTGTGGTACAGGGGAGAATGAAACACCAAAGGGAAGAGATGAGTGCAGAGTGGATGAAGGGCTGAAGAGGGGCCATCAAGAAAGAGAAAGGATGGATTTAAAAACAATACAGAGATGTAAGTGACCACTGCCACCTTTAAAAGCAAAAAGTTTTCATCCAATATGGAAAGAGAAGCAAAGGAGGCACAGACAACAAGTAGATGTGACGTGTCCTGAATGATGGCAGTGGGCAAATTTGGGAACATTGTTTTGGGCACACTTTTTCACAAAGTTCAGATACAGGTTTTTCCATGTTTATTGAAATAAAGCTATAAAAACCCCCTTGAAAATATTATAGAAAATTATATAAAGAAAAATGTCATGTTCTTTAAAAGAGTGAGGATACAGCTGAGGAAATCCATGCAGCTAAACAGCTCCCAAGAAGTGCTAGGACATCACCCCTTCATTTTAGATATGGACACAGTTACATAACATTATTTTGCAAGTGATTTAACGGCTCTTGTCATGAATGCTGTTCATCTGCTAGATGCAACTCTGGTTTCTATTCATATTTTACAAAACCTCTATCACAACTATTTTTTTTTTCTTTCTTTCATCTACTAATCTTCTACGTGCCCAGAGTGAAATTACAACTTTTGAACTAAGCAGTAAATATCTTTCCCCCTTACTTAGCAAGCACCTGCCCAACTTTCCTTGCAGCACCATCCCTTCCCCAAGGCTGAGGAAAAGAAATCTGGGCTGATATTGTGATTTCCCTTGGAAAGGGAGTATATAGAAAAGTGAAGAAAACAAATTATCCTTATTCCTCTCCAAAGAATCATCTTGCTAGCCAGGACTAAAGCCTCTTAGGAGAAACCCAAGACATTTCTTCTTCCCAGCTGCATCTCCAACATTTTCAGAAGTTAAGAAAACTTTCTCATAATTATTCAGTTTGTGATAATGATGCTCTCTCTCTTCTACCTTACTTGAACTTCTAGACTGTGTCCAATAAGTAAAAGATGTTATCGCTGAAGGAGCTCTCTAAGCAGCACAAAACTGTCTAGAAAATTATAGCTAATTCAAGTTTTATTTATTGCACAAAAAAATAATGCTTGACTTCATCTTGCAAAAAAGGAAAGAATATATGGCATAAGACCACATCCGCACCTTGAAATTTTCTGTTTTAAGCTTCCTTTCTGTCAAACATAAAAAAAATCTAATCTTATTTTAAGACTGTCTTCATCACATGGGCCATGCAGTCCATTATATGCTATGGGGATAAATGACAACATGTCTGTATTTCCCTGCCTTTTATGATCAGAAAATAGAGAAAACCAGAAATTCTATTATTATAAAGATACAGGACTAAGCTGAAAGTAGAAGAGCCAAAATACATTATAAAACAGGGGGCAGAGAGCACAGATTATGTCCAGAAAACTGACACTTCTTTTTTTACTGGCACAGTCTGTTCTGAGAGCCTGGGTGGGGGAGGAAGAAGAAAGATCATCTGGGAGCATGGTAGATGGATTTTAAAACTCTCTGTCATTCTTTCATTCTTGGCTCTCTTCAGTCTCCTGCTCTTGGCATCCTCTGTTTTTCTTCATATTGCACATAGAGGTTCGTTTTATACCAACAAACAAGTGCACGTCTGGAAAAGATGCCTGGGTTTTTCTGGATTTCTTTTTTTCTGGGAAGCGCATGGGAGAGCTCAGCTGCTGCTCACTCCAAACTAAACTGACACCCCCTCATTCAGCTGATACCAGACAGTTCAGCAACCAGAGAAGAGCTCTCTTACTCTGTAAGTTAATATTAGGCAATGAAACTGCATATGCCATTAAAGTTCAAAGAAACTGATTACTCCTTTGATGTGTTGCCAAATTATTAGGATAATGACGCTATTTTTTTTCAAGTGTATTGGTGTGTCTCTCAATTCTCTCTTTTTTAACCCCATGCTTTAATAACTGTTGAACTTCAGAAAGAAATGTGTTATTTTTCTTCAAAGGAGAGCTGGGTACTGTTTCAGGATGACTTCTTTTATATATAATGTAAAGGATATTAGCCCCCTATTAGAGACCAAAAAAAAAAAAAAAAATCATCACTTTATTTTCCCCCTCAGGTGCTCTCCTCCTTTAGACTTGGAAAACAAACATTTAAAAATGCATGCTGTTAGTGGGCTGTGCAGCACGACACTGCTCTGTCAAAGTGAATATTGTGATAAATTATGTCAGTCTGTTCATACTTACAATCATCTTCCACTTCCTCATACCAAAGCATGTGAGCAGACATGAAATCTCTCCACAAAACAGAGGAAAAAGAAAACAACAGCAAAATGTTTCTTGGCAAAGTATATCCCCAACTTTTCTGCTCCGGTAGCTTTTGCTGGATTGGGCTTGTCCCTGCTCAAGGCCAGCTGTGTCCCCGCACAGAGGAGCGGGCAGCAGTGCCCGGGGTGGGATGCCGGCAGCGCCCGCTGCCCGCGGGGTCCGCGCGGGAGTCCCGGGCAGGGAGAGGCAGGGAGAGGCAGGGATCCTCACTTCACCCAGCCGGCATGGGAACTAATGCCAGGGCTCTTTGGAGGCCCCGAAATGTTTCAAATTCCAGGACCTGCGCAGAAGCAATGCTCTCTGTGCTTCCCCTTCAAAACAAAGTTGATTTCCCATAATAGGACAGCCCATGCACTCGACGTATAAGGCTCTGCTTCCAGGGTGGCATGTGCAATGGATTTAAATTATGGGTTGCAGCTTCCCAAGGAACATTCGGGCTACAAAGCGGGGTGAAGATATTTTTATATCTTTGCACAGTTCCCCAGGGAGCCCTGTGAAACAAATTTGATTCCTTCCCAGCAAATGACCCCCAGCCCATCCCCAGACAGGTTCCTCCTTTTTTGGGAGAGAAGCAGCAACCTTCCCTGACTTTTGGGATTTCAATCTCCCTCCCGAGCAGGGGAAAAATAAACAAACTCTAAAACAGTGTTGTCACCAAACTAAATGTGCAAATGTTAACACAAGTTGTGGTAAGTCAGTAGCTGCTTAAACAGGGGGAAAAAAAATCCAGGACTATTGACTTACAACTGACCTTTTCCACTCCCACCAAAACCACGCAGTACTAACGCTGTACACAGCCCAGGAGCTGCAGAGGAAGCAGAGGAAGGAGTGCACACAAGCTGCCTGTCTATTTCTCTTCCTAACAGTGGGAACATCCCTTCACTCCCAAATCCCAAACAGGTGGGACCTGGGCTGAAACTCTCCCCCTGCACTCAGTGCCAGGCCTATTTAGTTTACACAGGAAGGAAAAACAGGCATCCACACAATACTTGGGAAAAGGACTGCAGCATCCTTCACCCAAACCCAGATTTTTATAAGGCAGCTTTTTACAATATGTACTTTGTACAGTACGTACGGCCTCTAGAGATAGGCCACATTAAATCATGTAAATGGTTTCATTCGAAAAGTCATTTGAAGAAACACTCTTATTCTGTCCATTTTTAAAAATCTATCCTTAAAAACCTGAAAAGTGGTATTTTTCAGTTTTAAAGCTTAATGTGTCTAGTCATGCTGATTATAAGTTTATAAGTAATTTCCTGGATTATACAGAAAAATAAACACAAAAATGAAGTGTGTAATATAACCTTACAGCCACTGGCATTTTCTACACTGATAGTCAAATTAATACACTGAAGAACCTGGATGTACAGTACACTCCAAGAGACTGCTAAGGATTAATTTGCAGCCCACAGGAACTGCAAGTCATGAACTGATGTAGAAAATAATCTGAAGCAGAACAGAGCACACTGTAACAGCAGCAGCATTTTGATTATTTGAGGGAGAAGGAGACTGAGAAAACCCAGGAAAGGAAATGCTTATTGTGCAATTTCTTTGTTTTAAAATACCGAAAGTCACCCTTAATAGCACATGCTGTCAGTAACTGAGGCCTAGTAGCATATTTAATGGCTATAAGTGAAAGTTACCTTGAAGGAATATGATAGTAGAACTGTGATCCTCCTGGCTTATCTTCATTTCAAGGTGACAAACCTTTACTCTAAGAATTTCAGGAGCGTAAATGCCTGTTTCTAAATTTGATCACAAGGCCCTAATCTCGACAGAGACCTGTGGTCTGTTTTACACCCAGCTTTAGTTGCAATCCACAAAAACTCATGTGGATTATTTAGACTCTCTGGCAATGGCTTTGAGACCAGCAGAGCATATTTGGATCAAGTTTTGCAAGAAATGTAGTGCTACTCAGCATTTTGTACTTAAAAAAATAGCCCAAAGAAGTGTCTAGTGACAATATTTGCAATAACTTACATATTTAACAATCCTCCACATGCAGGAAATCCATATTTGCCTCCTCTCTTTACACTGGGAGAGTTCAAAACTCTGGTGGCCTCAGGTGAACATCTGCTTCATTCATAGGAGGGCAGAAACCTTCAGCCCACAAACAGTTTCTCTTCCCTATTGATGTTCCTCCAGTCAATTGGAAAAGAGTAAAAATATGTTGGGCCATAGAGAGAAATAACAAAAGTGAGTGGTCAAATATGCTGGGTATTTTGGTTGGGTTTGGATTTCCCAGTTTGGTGGTGGTGATTGTGGTTTTGGGGGACTACAAAGAAATTGAGAGGCTCTTAAAAACTTAATACCATTTTCAGCAGCTATGAACGCTGTGACTGCCTAACAGTGAGAAACATCCAGGCTACTGAAGGTGTTTAATATGTATCTCTTTGTGCCTATTAGCCAGCACTTAGATTGCACGGATAACCTGGAGCATTTTGACACACTATGTTTTGGTTTTTTGTAAGGTCTTTTTGCTCTATCTTCAACAACAGAGAACAAGGCAAAGCTTCTCTGTAGATTTATGTCAGATTATCACTGTACACTCAATAATTGCTGGTGGTCAGAGACCACCTGCCCCATTCTCCCTTCTACATGCTGCAGGTAGCAGGCTCTGACCTCAATGCTCAGAGACTACAGAGCCTGTGCTGCAAAGGAAAAGAACAAGCCTCAAAGTCACAGAGAATTTGGAACATGTAGAAAATCTGGAATGATAAAAATGGGTATTTTTTTCAGTGATTGCTGTCAGCTTTAGTTTAATGTTGCCTTACTCTTCCACAACCAGTAATGGCTTAAATGAAAGAAAATCGTCACAGAAATGGTTTGGGTGACTTTCAGCCACCCATTAACAAAGGTTTTACACAGAGGCTGTTTATTTCCCTGCTTGAGAAGTCCTTTCAAAGCCCAAGTATTGATAAACTTGAAAATATCTCCTTTCCAACGGCATGAGCGTGACAGTAATGCAGAGCTGGAGCAAATACCGAGGAGGCCAGCAGCAATCTGGAGACGAGGACAACAATAAACTGCCTGTTCAGAAACCATTTAGGGGATTGGGTTCAGCGTGTGTCAGAGTGACTATTGAAAAGAAATGGATTTCAACATCCAAACTTGGCAGCCACGTTTATTGTCTCAGTAAGCTAAACCAGAGGAATGTTGGGACTTGAAGATAATGGTCAACCCATGGACTGGACATGGGAACCAAGTTCTCAATTCTCTAACTCTTCTGTACCATAATAAAGGGCTACATTAAAATTCAGGACTTCTATGTCAGGGAAGAAAAGAGAACACGACTGCAAAATGATGTTTTTGACATAATTGATATGGGAGGAGAGGTCCCCAATTCAACATAAATAAATCAAATTACTTCAGGTTAACAACCTCCGCAGAGTAACAAATCTACCACCTCACTGTAATTTACTAGGACACAAACACCTAACAAACCCCCAACAAAGCAAAGCACACCATATTGCCATTTGTATCATCTATCTCCTTTCCTATTAACAGATAAAACAAGAAAATAACAAATCGGTAGCATGTTGCACAGAACTGATTTACAAACCTCTTATGACTTTTTAAACATCCCAGTGGCACATGTTGTTTGCCAATACAACTCAACATCAGGCAGAGAGACTGCTTACAGCAGAAACCTAACAGACAGATGATATTTTGATTATAATTTCAGAAAGCACTCCACTCCTTTATCCATCCTGTTTTTAAATCACTGCCAACGCTGACCTAAAAAAAATAAAATAAAATAAAAATAGAGGCAGTTCAAGCCTGTTGCTCGATTCAGCCATTAAGCTCATAACAAGATGTCTCTGTGCTCTTGCCAGTATTTGCAAATCTATCACATCTGTCTGTGTGGGAAGAAGTGCTGAGCTCCAGGGACTATGGGACTGATGTGCAGGGAGAACTGGGATGGGATTCTTTCAAGCACTAATGTGCAGCGTGGGTTTTTGCCCTGGTGGTATATTGGCTCTGATTCTTTTTATTATTCACTTCCTGTCATGAAAAAAAAACAAAACAAACACAAACCCCTTGCATGTCAGCATCAGAGGGAAAAAAAACCACCTTCAACAGCTTTATCACAACAGAAGTAAACAGGCAGCTTCTGATTTCCTTGTGAAATTGACAAGGAAAAAAAAAGAAAAAAATCTTTCCAATGTCAGCCATTGAAGAACTTCTCTCTTTGTTTCTTAGCCTATTTTTACTTCAAAAAGGAATATATCATAGAGGATTTTAGTACAGGTTGCAAAGGGGTTCTTTTTCTTGTTTATTTGATCTGCAGAAAATAAAAGACAAAACATCTTCAAACCAAGACAAAAAACTTGCTCTTATCTCTGAAGGACGAGGTAGCTTTTGGCTTTGAAAGTAAAATATATTAATGCAAGTTTATAGTCAGAAAATAAGTAGCCAATACAATGATAAAGACAAAGCCCTCTCATTTGCAAGGTGTGTAAAAAAAAAAAAAAATTGTTTCTATGTCGAGAAACCCTTCTGCTTGAAGACGTGCTCTAGCACACAAACCAACATTTTGGTTCACTGCTGTTTGTGCTCTCCTGAGGAAAGCTCTCTCCTTCATGTCATGGCTACTGTGGAATAGGGGTTAATCTTTTTTTCAGAGCATCTAGCAAAAAGAAGGGTGGGCTTTCTTCTTGCTAGTTCAACATAAAAAGTAACTCTCAGAAAACAATCACTATCCATTCTGGAAAGCTTCAGCTAAAGAACAACCAATCCTTTTCACCTAGTGGATCTGTCTTTGGTGTGAGGTCCCAAGCAGATTTAGGAGGAAAGCATGTCCGTGCTTTGTATATCTTTATTCTCAAACCCTGTCAATTCTCCAACTTTCAGAAACTTTCACCCCACCAGAAATTAAATCAGTCTTTACTGGAGTCAGCTGGACCAGACTACTCAGAAGATATACTGAGCCATCCAAAGGAAAGTGCAAAAAAGGATAGCAATTATGTAAAAACTAATATTAAGAGTACAAAGAAGAGAAGAGAAAGAAGATTTTAATTACTGATATATATAAAGTAGGAATCAAAGTAATAAAGAGGAATTAGAATTACTCATTTATGTCTACAAAATGTTGGTCTTAATCACTCCAGAGAGGCTGATATGACCAGAAGAGAGAACATCTTATTAATTAGTATTTCTTTCTCTAGATTTAGGCATGTAACTCACTCCAATCACCACAAGCATCTCACGTAACCTACAGAAAGGATTCTGAAAGTGATCTGGGAAGTGTCTTAGTATCTAAAAGAGACTCCTACCCCAAACTGCCCTTGGGTGGGCAGGGGGGTGTCTTCTCTGGCTTTGTTTTGTTGGTTCACCCTTGGTTGTGTGTCTGGACCACAAAAGGCCAAGGTCAGATTGTCCCTCTTGTCCCTGTCTTCTCAGTGTCCACAAGAAGAAAATCTTAGCCCACAGATCAGTAATGAGATGCAGCAGAGGAGATCCCCCAGCTGGGCAGAAAACTCCTCGGTGCAGTTATTTTCTCAGGGTGGGTCCAAAACACGTGAAATTCACCCAATTCTTATTGCCATTGCAACTCACCCAAGGGAAGCTTGCATTCCAAGTCACCAAGGAAGTCATCCCAGATTCTACAATGCTTAAATTCAGCTGATAAAAACTTGATTATTTATATCACATTCAAATGGTGAAATATTGACCAATTTTTATACACACACACGTTTACATACATGTATGTCACAGAGAGAGCAAGTGCCCTCACAGACAAGTAGTGGCAATAGTAATGTATGCGTGTGCATGTTTAATACTTCTTTTAAGAGGACCCAATTTCACAAAGTTGAAGACAATTATAAAACCTCATCAGTGAGAAGAAAGAAGTTAAACAGAGAAATGTGAACGATAATTGGAGGATGTTTGAAAACACTGTTTAGGCCTACATGTCATTACTAAGAAAAGTTTCTCTGGTTGAAAACAAACAACTGCAAACAAAAACAAATTCAGTCTAGAAGGGAAGCAGGTATTTAAAAAACAAAAGCAAACACAATATGTAAGGAGCAGAGGAAAAAATGCCAAGCTGATTGCAAAGAATATCAATAGGAGGTAATTATGAATCAGAGTCAACAATCCATACGTACAAGACAGGGAATTCACCTAGGTCTGCAGGGAAGCTGCATCAGCTCTGCCAAAGACAACTCAAGGTCACTTTGCAGAGCAAATGTGCTGGCTGCTCACATAAACACAGTTTTCTTTAGGGAAACACAACTTGAGTGCCAGCCGCCTACACTATCCCAGACACCACATCATGTCCTCCCCTGGCTTTATCCTGCTCCAGCCAACGTCTCAGTTCTGTCCAGTTTTGACACAACACTCTATGAAAGCCGCAGATAAATTGGAGAGCACTTAGAATCACAAATATCCAAACAGGAAGTTTTCTTTGCAGAGAAAGACTGAGGGAATATTACATATTTAGTCTGGAAGGAAAAGGTGAAGAAGTACATAGCTGCTGCCTTTCAGCATCTAGACATCACAACACCCCAGTATTTTTCATGTATGCCAAGGAAATGGACATAATTAGGGTGAAATCAACTTAGATTTGATATAAGGAGAATATTGTGGGAGTAGAAAGTTATTTACACATATGAAAACATATACACATAGAGACCATCAAACCCTTTCAAGCTGAAGCTTGGAAGGAAAACTTTAACAAATTTTTCAAGGATAACAAAGTGTGTTTGATCTATCTCAACCCTTGCAGCAGAAGAAATCTAAATGCCTTTCATCTCTGTATTTCTGTAACTCTCTCACATAAGATTTACAGACTAGATAATAAGACCAGTCATATGGAGTTCAAGTTTGCATGCATCTCATACAAAATAATTGTGTTTGAAAGGAGAGCAGTCCAATGGATACAGGAATACACAGTGACAATCTGGAAACCTAAATTCTATTAACCGTTCTGCCAGTCACTCATTGTCCAATTTCCCCTCTTTGTTTCCCTTTCCCACATAGAAAACAACACTTACAAGCTAAACAAGTGCTGTTAGCCTGCTTAATTATTGTTTGAGAGGTGAAAAACTGTTTAAAGAACAGGACTATTAAGGATCTGCGTTTTAATTACACTGATTTCATCCTAAGTGTCCCTGGATGACAATTGCTCAAAGCCTTAGTTACAGTGGCAAAAGACTGTCACATTAAATCTGTGAAGACTGGGCTATTATGACAGCAAAATTATGATGACAAAATTCTGTTAGCTCAAGTCTAATGAAACATCACTGCACACACTAGGATGAATGTTAAATTATTTCTGTGCGGGTCTATGTGCAGGTTAGTACATCAAGATGATGGCAAACTGAAGTTAATGCAAGCCTGCAGAGATGACATTACAAATGGCAAGATGATTGCAAAATGATGCTGCTGCAAGTGAACTGTGATTAAAAAATAGGTATCTAAACACAAAAATGTGCTAAGGGAATGTAAAAATAAACCTACAGAAAATAAAACCAATGACATTTTACTTAAAGCAAAAGGCATACTGGATACAATTAGTGCTGCAGACCAATTCCCTGCCAAACTGGACAACATTGATTAAAAGGGCACAAAGCCAGGACGAGACTGCCTTATATGTAACTGCCAATAAATTCTGAGTAATGGTATCACTAGGATACTTTTTTTTTCCACTAAAAAGAGTTAATTGACTTTGTACAAACATAAATAATTTTTGAAAAAGTGCTCAAGATTATTGTCCTATGAAAGAATCTGGTTTTATTGGGAAATTCCTTTTTAAATGTAATCACATTCATGTTTTTCTTTCTTGTTTTCTGGCAGGGCTACTAGTACATCTCTAGAACCAGATTAATCATTAGGCCCAAAAGAAACTTGTTCGATCTCAGGTAAAATCAAATACATAAGATCCACAGCAGTATAAGATTAAGGAGATTAGATATTCAACATGCGCAGTGCTCATAATATTTTAATGTGATTAGATCAGTAACACCAAAGATCTGCTAGTATATTTCCTTAGAGCAATGTTTGATTATTAGTTCTGACATACAAGGAAAAAAATAATTCAAAACCTGAAAAAATTATTTTCTTTCTGTGTTTGAAGTCTTTCCTTCTCGCTATAATATTTTTATCTAGTGGTAAATACAAGAGGTACACTTCATTTCTATTTTGGCAACAGCAGGTACTCTGTCTTTTCAAAAGACAGGTGTATCTATCTATTGTCTGCCTCTCTATCTGTAATGTTTTCCATCTTATTATCACACAAAATATGTGATACTCAGTTCCTGATGAATTACACTGGTGAAGTGCTTTGTTTAAATAACAGGCTTTGTCAAGTAGTTTAGGTAGTGCCTGACCTTTAGGTCGAAAGCAGGCATAATTTTAACCTATCCAGTAGAGAAGAAAATGAAAAATTCCCTACTCTTGAAAATGTATAAGTTTTTACCGGGCAAATTACACATACTATTCAGCAAAACATGAAAATGGCAAAATCTCACTAAAAATAAATAGATCTTAATAAGGTAATTTATTTCAGAGATAAGTACAGAGTGACTTGTGCTTTTTTTCAGATTTGTCTAAATAGTTCCATAGCTAATAAAGTAGTACTTGGAGTACAGAAAAGGAGATCAAAATGATGGTTCAGGGCTCCAAGTCACTCTGATTACAGACTGGAATGCTTAAGAGCCATTACTACTGCATACATTACATTAAAATTCACATAGCTTTTCTGGAGACACACATACATTCCACCTGAAGGCATGGACTTTTTTGAAGACTGAGAAATCACTACATCCAGCTCCTCACTAATCTGTCTGTTGTCTCTGCCAACTGAAGTTACCTGTGAATCTGAGCTGAGCACTGGAAAGAAATCACAGACTGAAGTAATACAAGTTGAACCACATGGTGCTCCCTCACTCCCTGCTGATTTTAATCTTACTGAATACACTCATTCCAATGAAGACATACACTCTGATGCCAATAAGATCTGTAAAATTTACTGAATTCAGTGATGTTTTATAACATAGGAAAAGAGCAGATGATGGCGAAAATTACTAATTTTTTTGAATCATTAATGATAAGCAACAGCAATCAAAGTCACTTTATTATGAAGACAAAGAAGATCCAACTAAGGAGTTTGAAACCTAAAAACTCTATTCTCTAAAAAATTATGTCAAATCTTAATGCTTAAAAAATATTTAGTTTCCTCAATGCACCAGTCACAGGTTGGTTGTTTAGAGGCTTTTTTAGCCTGTGTGCTGCTTATGCAGCATGTTACAAATGCTGATCACATTAGACCTGTGTGTTAACAAAAGTCCAAAGGGATTGTGTGTTGTGAGTAAACAACTGCTTCCTTAAAAACACTTCATGTAAGTTTAAAAATTAATTTAGATCAAA
This sequence comes from Pyrgilauda ruficollis, assembly GCF_017590135.1. Classification (NCBI taxonomy): domain Eukaryota; kingdom Metazoa; phylum Chordata; class Aves; order Passeriformes; family Passeridae; genus Pyrgilauda; species Pyrgilauda ruficollis. The sequence continues at coordinate 15,857,171 of NW_024524266.1, forward strand.
ACTGGAGCAGCTTGGTTACTAATATGAAAACCAGAAAATTTTTCAGCCTTTTCTGTTACAGACCCACTAACATACACAGCCCAAGTATTTACTTTCACAAGAGTAAAATGCACCTCAGACTATTTGTATGCAATAAATCCTGGCTTATGCTTGTTACATAAGCACAACTAAATGACCTATTAACATTAGAGAAAGTGGGCTAAATTTAAAATTCTCTAAAATTTATCAGTCCATGGAAGATAGAGCAACATATGGAGGACAACAGCAGCAGAAAGATTCAGAGAATGAAGTATTGGTCACAACCTCTGCAGGTTTTATGACAGCTGCAGATGACTAAATTTATTCAATATTATTTTAGGTTCTTAGTGGTAATTTGCCTGGCCTATACTCACTCCTTTTTAAAGGCACAGGTCTTCTATTAATCTTGGGTTAAAACCATCAGCCCCAGCCAGAAGTTCCAGCCACTGTGAAACATTTTAAATGGCCTGTGCATAAACACCTGATTTATTCCCTTCTAATGCAGCACAAGTATGACTTCTTCTTTCCTGTTTAAAAACAGAAAAAATATTTCAGGCTAAATTATTCTGTCACTCTTTAATCACTCCAATTACTTATTTTCCTGGTTTGATAAATATATCCATATAAAACTTCTCAAAAGGATATGCTTGACCAGAATGCAGATGCATCAATGCCTGCGACTACAACTAAAATAAATATTTTTATGCCAAAATGTACAAATAGACTTAAAATGATTTAATGGTGGTGATGCATGTTTCAAGTATAAAATTAATCAGAAAATTCAATAAGTACTTCAGCTACTATGTAAAGCTGCTCTAACATCAGCTGGGTAAAAACTACCAAATACAATGCCCATTCTTTAAAAATCTCTTTGGTAACTAAAACCCAGTATGTCTAATCATGGTACCAGGCTAATTTTCAGAAATTGCACAAGAATATAATTAGCAGACACAGATATTAATTAGTAGAGACATGTGCTTTACAGGGGCAATCACACATCATCTGTCTGGTAGGGCTCTTTGAATGAGTCAGTACACACACAGTACAGGGAATCCAGGTTTATGCAATTTAAAGAATTATCAGTACTGCCTCATTAAAGAACTTAGAGAAACAAAGATGTCAAAGGATGAGAGATCCACTTTCAAAAACAAACAAATCATTGAAACACAGAAGTGCCAAAAGCATTCATCTTTCTCAAATGTGTATGTCACCAGGCTTATCACAGATCAGAGCCAGGACTGGTCAACATATAAGGTACAGTCATTATCATTACATGGATCTAGAAAAAGAAGGGAATTCTCAAGTTTCCTAATAGTGCTAAGGTATTCAGCGAAATAAAAAAGAAAGTTGGCTGCAGAAAGATGCAGAAGAGCCTCAGAGTGTCAACTGGGCAATAAAAAAGACAGATGAAATTCAATATTGAGAATATGGGGAAGAAAAGAAATCTCAAATTTACGTACTCAGCATGAGCTCCAACCTAGTTATTACCACTCAGGAAAAAGATCCTGGAGTTATAAAAGGTCTATGAAAATACCAACTCCATCTTAGAAGCTGTCAAAAAGCAAATCAAATGCTGGCCATTACTATGACAAAAATAGAGAGCAACATACAAAATATCGTTATGGTATTATTTAAAGTCTTCAGGTGTTCACACTTTCAATACTGTGGGTTGTTTTGCTTCCCCTATCACTAAAAAGATATAGCAGGAATAGTAAGGACAACAGAAATTATTGAAAGCTAAGGAGAAATGGCTGCCATGTAAAGAATGAAGATTCTTCAAGGTAAGGTGAGGGGAGGGTGAATGAGCACCCAAGTCCTCTGAACCTGAGAAGGAGGAAGAGATTGCCCAGGGGATGCACACCAACCAAAGGAGCATTACAGACTGAGGGACTAATCATTAATCCGTGCTAGAGAGGGGCTGAGGCCCAATAGGCAGGTACAACTCCTGGCACCATCCCTGACAGTTTTCCAAAATCATCCTCTCAATGAACAGTGGACAAAAAGAGCTGACCCAATACTGCTCTTCCCCCATGTGTGCTGGGAGCAAATCAGAGGGGTTGGCTGTGCTGCTACAGGAGCCTGAGAGGGGCTCATGCCACAAGGCTGTGCAGTGCAGGCCTCCAGGAGGATGCTGTGGAGTTACAAAAGAGCAAGTGGAAACAATCAAGGGGCTGGAGCACACTCAGAGAGCTGGGATGCTTCACTTTGTAGAGGAGAAGGCTCAAGGAAGATAGGACTGAGTCTTGAAAAGCCTGAAGGAGTGAACCAGCTGCATAAGGAAATTATTTACCAAATCTTGTAATACAGCAACTTGGTATATGATGCACAATTGGTTTAAAAGACAAAAAGAAAGTATTTCTTCAGCCAATGGGCTACCCACTTTTGGATTTTGCTGCACATGGAGTTTATGGAGGCAGATGTTTATCATCTGGTTTAAACCAGTGTTAGACAAATTGATGGAAAACAAGTCTGTAAACAGATGATAAAAAGGAATGTGGCCAGAATGTAACCTCTAGCATTTTTAATACAGTGTTTGCAGATGCTGTAGTAAAATGGATCTCAAAGTGTCCAGGCTCATGTGCTCTCCCTATCATCCCCTGTTGCCATTTTCAGGAGAAATAATCCTTAGCATGATGCACTATTGTTCTGACCCAGCAGGACATTTTGTATGAACTTAAGATACAGGGAAAAGTAGACTACAGCTGAATATAGCTGAGGTGTACTAAGCTGATGGGTCTTCAGAGAAGATGAGCAGAGAACAATTTTTCACTGTCTCTTTTAGCACAAGGGCTGGATACAAGAGAGAAAAAACAAGAAAGAAAATCAGCAAGTGACTGGTGCAAAACAAGCAACAAGAAATACCTCTTCACACTGTGAGGAGCCAAGGGACAGGACTCTGCTGCTGCATGATGTGGATGCCGAGGGTTCGTGTCACTTGGCTACCCTGGGAGCCAGGTACCAGCAGAAATGACTCCCTGGCAGCAGCAGAAATGGTGTGGATGTCAGGTGTCCTTAAATAAGTCCCCTCAGGCACACAGTCATTTCTCAAAGCAAAAAGGAACCGGACACATCCCCTACCTGTGCCCTACTTCAAGCACCAAGCAACACTCTGCAGACAGCATTACAGCAGCTCTTTTCACACCCACAATGCAGTCATTTCTTTATTTCCTCTGCCCCAGAGCCTCTCAGGCAAAATGCTGCTGGCAAGCTTTGATGGGAACAGTGCAACACAGGTTAAATCACTGGTATTATTCTTATCTTTTGTAGTTACAACCACCTCTGAATTTAACAGTGCTGCGTGTTTTAGTACAGCAGTGTTTGCATGACAAAATACTAAAGAGCTTTCCACCTTTTTAACATATATCCTGCTTTCAAGGGCTTATAATTTAGCTGAGAAAATGCTCACAGCTGAAGATCAGCATTCAAAGTCTCAGTGTGGAGGCAGCATTTCATTTCAGTTGTGAGAGGGAAAACAGTATGTCATTTTTATAACTATCAATAGAAGGCTTCTGTGGGGTTTTTACTTTCTGGATTTTTTTTTCCTGTTCTAAGACATCTTCTTGTTTCAAGTTAAGCAACTGGATGTATTAATAAGTGGCAATCATTGATCACAGCATGAACAAGAAAAGATAACTGTCTTTAAAAAAAGTTGGTGCAAAATCAGTGTACATTTTCCACAGCTTTACATGAAACACAAAGATCCAGTTCTGTAAAGCATAACTACATAGTCATCACTCCCATGCAGTGCTGACAAAACTGTAAAAGGTTTTAAACACTGAATTCATACTTTTACATTCAGGAGAAAAGACAGACTAAGAGTAGGGACATGTGTAAGACAGAGGAATTCTTAATTTATCATTTCCAAAATCTTGAAAGGAATCAAAAATCTGTACTTTACTTTAGAGAATTCATGGTTCAAAAGAGGATAACAGCCTTTCCAGTTCTCAAGTTTTGTTGGTTGTTTTCACTGATATGACTTCAGAAATATTTACTAATTATGCATTCATTATATCAAAACATCTTGTTTATTAACATAACATTTTAATTTCTTTGCTTTTCTTCCCATCTGCAGATATACAGAGAACTGGAGTTGTCTGCAGTCCCAAACATGCATCACACACATATACATCTCTGTGGAATTCAATTCCTGGCATGGGTGAATAAGAGGTTAATTCATTTCCAATATCCATCACCAGAGGTACTGAAATAGTAAAATATTCTACTTTACTTAAGCTTGTGTGCCATTCCTTCCTCTCAAGAGCTTCATTAGAATGTGAGAAAGCAGAAGGAAATTACCACACATTGGAAATAACCATCCCTACAGATTAAAAAAAATTCACATTGAACAGAAAAAAAAAAAGATAAATACATTTGGGTATCGACATACATATAAACAAAGACAAATATACATATAAGCAAACTGCATTGCTTTAGTATTATTTTAGAGGAGATATATGGACATGGAGAGTGGAAGGAAATGGTAAGTTTCCACTTACGCTTTCCACTTACTTTTCCACTTCCATTGTTGCAAATGAACAGGGAGTTCAATTGCAACAGGGAGTTTGACAGAAATAGGATAATTGCTATACCTAGTTCTAGAATGGGCTTCTAGGGAGCTTAGTTCAAATTTTTCTAGAAATAAGGGAAAGCTTAGCACCACTGAAGTCTTCCATAGAGCCACAATACACAAGAGTAGTCCTGGGCTTATTCCACTAAGGGAGCACATCTCCTTCTTGGTTGACAGACTGCACAAACCAGTGCAGAGCTTCCTAAAGCACAGCCATCAGCGCAGACACAACTTGGTGACGGGTAATGTGAATCATGAGCCACCATTATGAGCTCCTTGTGGTGACAGTTCTTCATTTCATTTCAAGGGAAATTCCACATTGATCAGACTTTGAATTGTCTGTGTCTAATCCTTATTCAGGAAATATGCCTTGACATAATCAACTTTATCAGTTATTGCACAGTAGCTAATCTCTTGCTACAGAAGAAAGCATTGAGAAGGCGTGATGGCATTACTCTGAGAGTACTTCACCTGTCCCCTGTAACATTTCTAGACTTATTCAGAGCTCAATATAGTTCTGAAATTTCCCTGATGGTCTTCTCTAGGGCATTATTACCAGATTACTCCCATGATCTGATGACAGGATATGTTATAAACATACACGGTTGCTTGAAAGATACTAATTGCAATGTATGCTCTTCTGCAAAATTCTTGCCGGCAGCATTCTCAGAATTAAATCCCTTCAATGCTGTTTTCATACACACAGATATCATCAGAATATTCTCATGGCAGTCTGTAACAACAGTGGTGTGCTCAGCTTTCAAGTGAATCCCGTGGTCCCTTCCAGTTGTCTGGGGGGTTGCCTACATGGGGGAATTTGTACAAGGTAAGGCTGCATTTGAATTTACTGCTCAGCAATTACTGCAGACAACTGCTCATGCGCAGTTCCTCCTGTGAGGAAGCTCTTCTGCCTTAACTCAGAAAATGGTGTTGCACAGGGCTGCTTTTGAGGCTCAAATAAAAATGTCAGATGAGGGTTAAGCTATTTTCTCACAGCAGAAATCACATTGATGTTTTTTGTGTGCTTCTCTCCCCTTATAGATATGCCCTTATAGATTATCTTTCTATACCCTTAAACTGTGTTTTTCTTCAGCCTCACCTCCACTATTTAAAAACAAAATAAAGTGAAGATTTATTGACTCCATCAAAAATATCCTGTTTCAAGTTCAAGAGGGGCCGAGGTTTTGATGCATGAAGCTTGGTTTTCCTTGCCTGATCCATTCTGCAAAAAGTCTGTCCTAACAATTTATTTTCATAGCAAAATTCTTAGAAAACAGCTGTAGGCCTTCAGTGTCTTAAAAGCATCTATTAAAAATATTTCCCTCCAAAAGTAAAGCATTGCCAAACATACATCCTCTTATGTACAAATAGTAGTCAGTTCATTCAAATGCAGCTTAAGAACTCCCATGAAAGAGATGCATTCTTGAGACAAACAGTACATGAGATTCCAGAACTGAAAAAAACCCCTTATTTTTGGAATAATTTTTAACAAAGCTGCCTCCGTTTGACCAGGTTTTCTTTTATTAACTGACAGTTTTAAAATTCTTCCAGGCTCCAGAGAGAAAAAAACCCAAACAAACAAACAACAAAAACCCCAAAGAAACAAAAAAGTTTTTTTTAAATTACATATATCTCTTTGGTAAGATGTGGAGGTATCGGGGTTCGCTGTTATTTGTCTCTGCCCCGATACGGTAAAAGTGGTTCTGGGTGGCCGCGATTTTGAAGGACGAGTCTGGACTCTCAGGTTTTTCGGTCTTCAATCTTGTTTATTAATTCTTATCTGCAATATTTTCTCTCTGCCCAGCCGAGGTCTGTTCAGCAGGACAGTCAAGTGCACTCTCCCCCGCCCACAGGACGGTTGTGTCCTTTATAGGGAAAATTACGTCTATCATATTTACCTTTAATTCCCAATACTTTTCACCCTTATAGACAAGTGTACCTTCACCATGAACCAATCCAAATGTGCCAACATCATCACACAAAATGGAAGACATGAAGAAGAAAGGAGAATCCAGGACCATGCCCTGAATCCTCCATCTTGTCTTCATGACGCCCCTGTACCTAATTTCTAAAATCTATACTTCATCCTGTAAATACACTATTCACACCCTAGAACTTCTCATTTCCTCATACACAGATGTTTCATCTCTATATGGATCAAAGTCAAGCCACTAGACACTTTTGGCAACATTCCAAGGTCTCCGAGCCCCCCAAGGGTTCTCTCGGTGACTCTGGACATTCAGAGTGATGTGTTGAGTTCCCACATGGAGGTACTGAAAAAAGGGAGACTCCTCTGCTTGCCTCCCCATCCCCCTGCATACATGCATGCCTGTACACAGACACACACACTGGAATACCAGTTTTAAAATATACAGAGACACCCTGGAGAGTCAACATTAATGGAACTTTAGAAAGCATGTAAAAAGACGACAGAGAAAACCACAGATATTAAAAACCATGCCCAGGGCTTGAGAGAGCCATGATAAGAGATTCCACACTCAGTTATGCTGTCGGAAACGCTCTCCTGGGACGGGGTGGTTTAATGATGCAGGGACTGCCCGCAGCACAGGCGTGCATGCCCAGCTGCCCACCAGCCTCATTCCACACCCTGGCTCACCCTCCTGCCACTGGTCCCTTTGTAATTGACTCCTAGAAGACCTTCAGAGGCTTTATGAAGTCAGAATGGAGAATAAATGCTGCATGGTGAGTGTTGGGGGCTGAATCTTGGGAGGAACATTCCTCTGGGGCCCAAGCCTCTTCTATCCACTCCTGTAAAACCGAGGTGTTACTGTGTGTAAAATGAACCATTTCTGGCACAAGAGCCTGGGTGCAGGGTGATCCCCATAGTCCCTGGGCTATAAATCCCTCAGGAACAGTAGCCCTCCTCTCATCAGACTTGTGCAGCTTGGGCAAAAGCAGTTTGAAGGGTAATAATGAGCCACCAGCCAGCATATTTATAAATCCACACCACTTATAGCAAATTCCTGTGTGACACAGGATTAGAGAAGAAGGTGGAGAATGTGCCAGCAAGCACACAGGCCAAAGTGACCCCATGGGCTCCATCCTGGATCAAGAAGGAAGAAACCATTAACATCAATATCACTCCCCTTGCAGCAAATGATTTGGGCAGGGAGAGGGGAGGGTGCAATGATGCCCTGAATTCACCCTCTCCAGGCTGAAACCTTCCCCCTTGAAATGCAGAGGGGTAACAGAGAAGTGAGCTTTTCTATCAGAGAAAAGGGTGTCTATCAGGAAGTGGGAGTGTACTTAACAACTGCATATATGACCTTAAAGTATCCACAGCCTGTTCCTGGGATTCTTTTATTAGACTGACAAAAGTTTAATTAGATTAAGAAAATCTGCTGGCAGGTTTGGCCAGCAGCTCTGCTCCTTCCACCCACAGAAACACTTTGAGTGTATCAGACTGGTGAAGATCCAAACTGCAGCTTGGGTGGAACAAACTGTAATAGACTTCTGACAGATCAAAATAGTCAGAAGTTGTACAGGTAAACTAGAAACAGGATCATTTAAGAATAATGCATCATAAAAAGAAAAAAAAATCTGGGCTCAAAAGTCAGCCTGATTTGAGGCAATATATTGTTACAAAGATTGAATTGGCTCCTTGTATAAATGGGAACTTGAATTTTATTGTGTGTCTAAGCACACTTATGACATTGTGCAAAGAAATCTACATTATCAGCAAGAATGTTGATAGGACCAGAGCCACGGAAAATGTCTCTCGAAAAGCCCTTGTGATTTTTCTGTTATTCTGAAAAAATGCTAGATGGGTAAAATAAGTCACCTCTAGAAGACTATAAGGGCAAGCTGCAAGAATAGGGATTTAACTGGAGGGAAAGACGACATGGCATTAATAACTACTGAGCTCCCTGCCAGTGAAGAGGCCTGTCAGAGACACCCCAAAACCTAAAAGAGTAAATGCTGGTCTATATGATGCAAGATCATATAGAAAGTAAAGAAAAGTAAACCAAAGCAACAGTAGAAGAAACATGACCCTTAGAAAAATAAATGTTCCCCTGATTCCTCTTACTTATGCAAAAAAAGAAGACAGGACTAATTTCCATTATCTAACCAAATGCAAACGGGGAAATAAAAGTAAGATTTTTTTTTTTCCCCAAACCACCAAGAGCCATGCATTATAAATCTCCTCCCTCTTCTTCCAATCACATAATTGGAAGGTTATTTGCATTTTTTATAAAATACCTGCTGTGCCTTACAGTACTCAGGCAGAGGTTTACTCAGAGAGGAGGAAGCACACTGGAGCTTGCACTGTCAGATGATGAACCTCTGTCACGTGCTGTGGCTCAGGCATCCCTGTCAGATCAGAGCTGCACTTCGCCATGTAATGAAGCAACTTAGAACTACTTATTCAAAGCCTTGAACTTAATTAGCAGTAGAGTGAGGCAACTAACTTGCAGTGAATAAATTGTCAACTTTGCTTCTTTCTGTTCATGAACATTCTATGATTAGCACAAATTATTCTTATAATTATTCAAATTTAATTCACCATATTATTAAAATAATATTTAGTCTACAGCTCATTCACCAGGAGCATGAATGTTATAAGTGAGTTTATTAATTCTGAATATCTGAGTAGATCACATGTTCAAGGTGTAAAGCTGAGTCAGAGTGTCCGGGCAATTACCTACAGCACTGAGTTTACATTCGCTTCCCTGCTTTATACTCAGATCACTGAATAAATGTTGGATAAATTGCCATTGGTCCACTTATTTGCTAAGCACTTTTGGAAGAGGATCATAATTGAGGCAAAAGTAATGCATGTGAATGTTTGTAAGGGGAAGGGAGATACAGGGGAAAAGTTACACATGGAAAACACTTGAGTAGGGTTTTTCACAAGTTCAAACACCACAGCTCATGGACTGAAGCTGTTAGCAAGCTCCCAGTTAATAACATTCCCATCAATAGGAAGAGAACTCAAGAGAGGATGCTTTACTCAAAACTGTACTTGTAAGAATGCTGATAAATCTGTCAGCATTTAATAACCCAGCTCACCCAGTGCAACTCCAGGACAGGTAAATTCGTAGTACCTAAAGTACCTAAAACAAGAGTTTGCTGTCTGCTTCTTGTGCTGCCCTGAACTCCTTCCAAGATCTCTGGTCTTAATTTTTTTTCATCTTTTTTCTGAAGGATTTATTTCAGAAGATCAAATGCAGTTGTGGTCTTCCCCCTGTGCCTGCTGCAGCAGGTGAGTAGAAATCTGAGTGCTAAGGACATTTTGGATTATGGAATAAATCCTTCCTTCAAAGACAGACAGACATTTACTTCAGTCTGTAGTGACAAGGGGCAATGCATTTAAATGTAAAGAGGGTAGGTAGGTTTAGATTGGGCAAGAGGAAAAAAATTTTCACAATGAGAATGGTGATACACTGGAGCAGTGAAGTTGTGAATGCTCCATCCGTGGAAGTGTTCAAGGCCAGGTTGGATGAGATTTTATCTAGTAAAAGATGTCCCTGCCCATGGACCAGATGATTTTTAAAGGCCCTTTCCAATCCAAACCATTCTGTGAGTCTGTGAAAAAATCTGCACAGATGAAAGGGAAGGATGAGTAGAGGTATGAAACAATTTGCACAGTAAAGGCAAAAAAATAGATTGGGAGTCTTTATGCTGATGGGAAAAAGAAAAAAAGTTTTTGCTAGCAGGTAAGCAGGACTCTTGTGTCAGAGAGAATGGAGACATGTCCTGTCCACCACACCTAAGCCCTGGCCCCCAAGCCGCTGGGGAATCCAGTGGCCACTCTTCCATATCAGTCATACTCAGAAAAACCTCCACAGGCAGCCTGCACTTGGCACCTGGCAAATACCCACTACACAGCAAGAGTACTTCAAGCTCAGCCACAGATGTTGATAGAAATCAATGAAGAACACAGAACAGTGAACAAGGTTTATCAGCTGAAGCAGTGGAAATGGGGAAGTATTGACCAGCAGATCTATAACGAGAGGAATTTGGGACTTGTTTTCTTTGTTATCTTTTTACCTGAGAAAGCAAAGAAGAGGTGTCCTTTAAGGCACAAAAGAGTACATCTGGGTTAGTCCTTGATAATAACCAGGAGGCTGGAGAATGTTCCAGCCTAGCCCCAGAGCAGCTGCCAGCCCAACCCACTCCAGGATCTCCTCATGTCATGATGTCTCTGCCCACTGAGATTGCTTTCAAAGGAAAGATTTTCTACAGATAATTGTCAAACAGAAGCACAATATGACAAAAATCTTCTGGTCTGACTCAGTAAGCAGTGTCCATAGTCTTTGGTAATTCTTAACAACTTTTACACTATATATGTATCTGTTAGAGATACCATTTTGCAGTAGTTTTCTAGCTCGGAAATAACTAATGGAAGTCCTATAAGATATCTTAAAAGAGATTTCTCCTAGTTTGAAACTGAAACATTTTTTACAAAAGCATGAACACACTTGAGCACATTCTCTCTTAAAAATCCAGACTGCAGGCAGAGCACACGAGATTACATAACGAGGAGTGAGATGCATAAATGCCTTCTTTATCACTGCAAACCATACCTTCCCCTGCCATCCCTCTGCCCCCCTGCAAATACAAAAACAGGTCAGAGGAAAGAAAAGGTGCTTCTGTTAAGATGGACTTATTCCAGGGGACAGGCACACAGCCCATGCCTACTCTGCTACTGTGGTCCTGAAGGTGTCTGCTTCTAAAACCATTGCAACAACTCTTGACACCAATATGCTACCATGACCTTATCCATTATGATTAGTGCACCCCAAAATTCCACATCTAGCTGAAGTTTTCTTTACACCAGTACCCTATGAAAATTCCCCATAATTTGAGTAAAACTTCAGTTAGCACATTTAGGACTTGTCAAAGATCAGATTTCTGTATGCTCCAGTCAAACTCTTTTCCAATCAACCAACTGCACATATTGAGCAATATATAACTATTTATGGCCAAATGTATCATGCAAATGCTGTTTCTGCTAATAAAATAATGCAGGATGGCTGTTCAGTTGCCTGTGCATAATGAGCTGATGGTTGTGATTAAATTTACAGTGGACAATAGAAAGTAGTGTAAGGAATTCTCATTGTTTTGGTTTTTTTTTAATTGGTGGAAGCTGAAAAGCAATGAAAAGTAATCTGCCTTACACTTCTATGGTTCAGGACCTAATACATGAGAAAGTCTGCTTTAAAAAAAAAAACAAAAAAAAAAAAAACAAAAAGGGAAAGAGAAAGGAGGGTGTCAACGATAGGTGAATAATATACAGACATGTCCATGGTGAACTGAATAATTCAGCACACAAAAATTAAAATGTGTTTCACATCTGCCACCATAAAAGATAAAGCTATCTAGTCTGTTTTCAAATTATAATGATTACAATGGAACACTTCTGATTCACGCTCAGGTCTAGTTTGAGTGCCAACCCTGTGGTCTCCACAAAAGAAGATCTCAAAGCTCTGGGCTGAAAGAGCTCCAGCTGTGAAGTATTAATTGACTAGAAACAGCAAAGTTTTAAAGTGCCACCTGTTACCAGTAAAGCCCAGTGGTGCTGACCAGTCTGCCAAGGCTCTGCATCCTTGGGATACCTCCATCCACCAAGTGAGATGCTCAAAAATGCAAAGATGCCCCTGCAGTTACTTCTCTGGCTGCAGTGAGAACAACCCTATTGTGATAAGGCACGAAATGATGACACAGACACTGCTGCTCTCGAGGGGAACAAAAAAGAAGAAAGCTTTGTTTTCTGACTCCAACATTTATAGTTTTCCAAAGGTGACAGTGGATTGGAGGGTGACAGTGACACCACTCCAATGCCACTGGACAGACCAAGGGTCCATCAATTCTCTCCACCTCCATGAAAGAATGCAAAACATAGGTTATTTACAGAACTGTGTGTGAGAAAGTTTGTTGAAAGAATGTAAACCTCAGAAGGCTTAACAAAGTCTTACAAAATCAGGGTGACACCCTGTCCTCACACATCCTTCCTAAACCTCATCCTAGAGTCCTGCCAAGCCTTCTTCTGCACCTGAGTTTGGGATACCAGTCTAAAAAGCAACCCTTCTAGACTCCTTGACTTTCTGTGTCTGAAGTTTCAACAACACACCATCTGAGACTACAACCGGTTCCAAATGAACTGATCTTCCAGCAAATGCTTCTTTTCCAAGTGGAGACAGACCAGCAGTTAAGCACCAAATGGTTCCAGTGGGTCCGTATGTCTTTCAAATTTTCACCAAGATGCAATGAGAGAGAAAACTCAGCAAGCAGAAAATTCCTTCCTGCTGTGTGAAGATATGTGACAGCCACGCCGTTACTATCCATCACACCTTATGTACTCAACCTGATCTAAAACCGGCTCTGTCTCTTTTGGGGAGCCGAGGGGGGTGCATGGGGGAGTGCAGCTGCTGCTGCAAGGAGGCACTTTGGTCCCAGTGACAGCAGCAGAGCCCCTCAGTGCCAGGGAGAGCAGTGCCAGCAGCCCATGCCACTGGCAGGGCCCCGGCTGCTGCGGGCCAGGTGCTGCCCCCACGCCAGCTTCCCACGGGCCAGCTGGGAGAGATGGCTCAGACCCCTCCCTGGACAGGCACCAGCCCTGCTCCTGGAACCTCCCAAACATTCCTCATAAAGTAACAGCACAGTTACACGTGTCACTGCCGGGGTATTTTATAATGGATCTACTGCAAACAATACTTTTTGTATTAAATTACTGGTTTTTAAAATGCAGCAAGGTACTGATTCTTCCAGTAGGGAAGTGGTGCTGCCAGCTAGTTTTTCAATGTAAATTCTCTAAAGCCTAGATTGGGCTTTTAGGAAAAACATCTTGTATTTTGTCTAAATAAGCATCCATGAAATCTGACTCATTGTTTTCATTTTAGAAAGTTACTTATACAGAAGAAAATACACACTAGGTATTAAAACAATCCAAACCAAACCAAAACCCTAAAAAACCAACAACCTCCTCCTTTAATCAGAATATGGAAGTCACTGTGTTTTTCATCACTGAACAAGCAAATCTTTTTTCTTTGGTACCCTGGAGTATTAACAGGTGGCCATAGCCCCTAGCTGAATGAAACTACCATATGCTACAGAGATCAAAATTAATAAACTAACACTACAATGTGCCAGCTTATTGTGCTTGCTTTTAATTTTAATTTTCTTCTTGGAGTTTTCATTACTGAAAAGACATATTTAGTGATTTTCAGCCTTAATATCAGTAGCTCTAATTTTGAATTGTTTGTTTTAGCCTCATACCAGGTAAGCACACATACAGAAATATATTTCTGATGCTACATTTCAAAATACCACTTCAATTGTCCTCCTCTATGACTCTCTATGCTAAAAGATTAGCAGTTCCATATACTTTAAGGGCTTTAACAGTGGAAAATTTAACAAATTTCCTCTGACATAAGATTATGTGCACAATAAAAAATTATCTGAATCTCATTTAACAGTACAAATTCATTTCTTGTTAAATACTAATCAGCCAGAACAAAGCATCACATACAATCTTCTGCTCCCTTCTCTACTTGGCACCTTTAATGGGTCTTTAAAAAATTCTCTTTGTTTTCCTCCACAAAAACTGTTCATAATTGGCAAAGAAACCCACTGATGCAAATACTAGATGAATATGGAAACCACAAAGCATTATTTCATGTGGAGGAAATGAGCAGAGGTGCCTCCAAATATAAACAGGCAATGCTTATCCTACTCTTCAGAGAGCTCCACTGTTGGCTCCCAAATTGAAGCATCTGCCAAAAACTACACAAAATTCTGTGTCCAAAACCAGGAGGAAAACATTGTCCATATTGTAAACCATTTGCATGACAATTATGGCCTTGAATCAGTAACCTTCTATTCATGTGAGTAATCAGTACTCCAGTGAGTGTTTCACTGACTCCTCAGCCACTGCTTGTACACAGACGCAAGCGAGAAGGGTTTTGTCCTTCTGACTGGGGTGACTGCCAAGACTTATAGGGTCCAGCACAAGTTTTATACTGAAGTTACACCATCTCTGACCATGTGTAAAATTAGGGTCTTGACCCCTCTACAGCATTTCCCAAGAGCAGCCCCAGCTGTCCTCTCTCCAGACATTTCTGGAGGAACTCTGCTCTGTTGTCTAACCTCCTTTCAGCTGCTCATGGGCTGTGCTGCTTCTAGCAAGTTCTGACAACTCTGTGTACATCCTTTTGACCTTCATCTTGCAGTTTTATTGCCTTGCTCTCAGGGCTGGTGCACCCTGATGCTGGGAAGAGCAGCCTGCTCTGGGTTAGGGGCAGGTTACACACAACTGCACGGTAGTGGCAGGGAGAGTTAAGGTTATCATCTGACTCCAGGGACATTCTCTCGTGTGTACAGCACTGAAACAATGGAAGAAAATAGCAGAATTCACGGATTTTTTTTTTCTTTCTGCCTGATTCCTACAACCTCCCAATCACTGAGAAAAATACAGAGTGTTTCTTGACACACCCTTCCTCAAAGCCTTTTTCTCCCCATTCTCAAAGGCTAAGAGAGAAGGAACAGAGGCAGCGCTGCTAATCCTTCTTTAAAGTGCTGACTAAAACCCACTGAAATCGATGTAAAATCTTTCAGTGATTTTAACAGACTCAGATCAGAGTTCTCAGCAGACATGAGCTGTCTCCAGCACATCATCCTGGAGAAAGAAGATAGGCAGGCGGAAGTGCAGCCTCCTTCCCGCTCAGGTAGGGTTGATGTCAGCTGGATCAGAATTTTTCAGTCCCAGGGACCCCAGGACACACTGGCAACTTCAAAGACATAACAGAAAACAAAGAAAAAAGGCTCACTTACTAATCTAGTTTGTCAATATGCATGGACCTCATTGAATTTTGTGATTCATGCCTCCAAACACAGGACTTTTTTTCTTCCCTGAAAGAGATTGTTTTGATGTTTCCTAAATAAAGCATCTTCATGTTTAATTTCCACATGACACTTCAAAGCTAAATGAATTATATCACTGGAAAGCTTTTCCATAAGGAGCTTTTCAAAGGATGCCAATTCTTGATTTTTGCAGGAAGAGAAAAAATTACCTTTTTTCACGTTTCTTTTTTTATTGCATGATGCAGTCAGCATATAATTTTGAGTAAATTATTTACATAGATATCATCCCAGTAATTTGGTTAAAATAATGGAAAGACATTTTTTCACCTATGACATCAAAACTTTTGAGAAACTAAAATGGGAACCGAATCCCTCAATCATTACTCAGGAAGAAGTCAAATCAAATGCAAGTTTTACCCCAGAGAAGGCAGAAGAATGAGGCTATGAATTATATATGCCTTTTCCACAGTCAAGCCACTCTTAATTTTTATCCCTTGTTTTCATTTTGCCTTATTCTTAGTTCCACAGTTGCTCAGTGTAAGCTTTATTATGATTGATACACACCAGAATGTTCTTATGAATCTGTAAGATCACAATACAATTCTGCTAATCTAAATATTTTTCTTATTTAGAACCAGCTTAATGCTCAGTCTGTAAAATAATACCAGTACTAATGGTTAATACAATTCTAATAGTCAAAAGACAATAAAGAAACCCAATTCAATAACATGTTCTGGGGAAAGCATCTTCCAATATCTCAGCCTTGCAGATCTATTTCAATTAGCATTTGAGGAGATCCGAAACATCATAAAATAAAAGTAAGTACTAAGTTTCTAAGAAACATAAACTGAACTGTAATTCCATTGCACACGAACATATTCCATCTTCTCAAAGAGCTGAACTGTGGTTTCCAGTATTGGCAGGAGGCACTCTTATAATAACATTATATGTATACTGTAGTTCCCTTGATGTCTTTCATATTTTTTCATAAACAAAATTACAGTGACAGTGCAGTTCATTACAGGAGATTTCATTAAAGAACTGGTTTATTTTAAGAGAACAGCAGCAAAGAACTGTCTTCAGGGATGGAACTGAGTAAAAGGCCTGATTATGCCTCCATGAAAATCAGGCAGAAATTATGCAGGATTTTGACACTGTAACACAGGAAAATCCTCTTAAGAGACACAGGGAACAAACTGTTCCTCTGTGACACGCATTAATAAGCAGGTGCAGCCCTGTCAAGCTGTTGCAGGGTGACAAGTTTGGCTCCCCTGAGACCTGGCTTCCCATTCTCTCTTAGGGCTGGCATTGCCCTAGCTCCAGCCTCAGAGCTGGAGGAGAGACCCCAAGGGAGATCACAAATCACAGAATGGGTTGCACTGTAAGGGACCAAAAAGATCATCTACTTCCAACCCCTCTGCCACGGGCAGGAATGCTTCTCACTAGATGAGGTGCTCAGGGACCCATCCAGCCTGGCACTGAACACTTCCAGGGATGGGTCATCCACAGCTCCTCTGGGCAACCTGCTCAGTGTCTCACCACACTTAGTAAAGGATTTCTTCTTAATATCTAATCTAAATCTACCTTCTTTCAATTTAAAGCCAGTCCCTCTTGTTCCTGTCACTACATACTCCTGTAAATAGTCCTTCTCCAGCTCTCTTGTAGATCCCTTTAGGCACCTGAAGGTGCTCTAAGCCTCCTCAGAGCATTTTCTTCTCCAGGCTGAAAAACCCCAACCCTCTTACAGCTGAGGTGCTCCAGCCTTCTGAACATCTTCACAACCTTCCTCTGGACCCACTCCAACAGCTCCCCATCCTTCTTATGTTGGGGCCCCCAGAACTGGAAACAGTACTTCAGGTGGGGTCTCATGAGAACAAAAAGGAGGAGGAGAAGCTGTGCCAAGGTGCAGCAACTGGGAAGCAGGAGTTTTTCCCTTGCTCTACCAGAGTGGGTAAAAACTCTGAGTACCAGACTGGGTGAGGACCCACCATGCAGCCCACCCATCTTCTCTTGCCATCAGGGCTGCAGCTGGCTCTGCAAAAAGCAGTAAAAAATGGGGTCTCTCAATAATATCTTTATTTCTCCTTCCCATGCCAGTAAGACCAGTTCCTAGGAAACACCACTGCCTTCTGAGTGACTGGAAATTTCTGTCATTTTTCTGAGTCAGCCACTTTTCTTTCACAAAAAATAATCTCCAGTTTGGGATTAATCAACTAAAAGGTCACCTTGTTGCTCAGAGTTTTCAAAAATGTAATCCAAATAAATGTGATATGGTAGTTTTTGTAAGTGTGTTTCTCAGTCGAATCAGATATGCTGTCTCCTATTGTTACTGCAATTTACCTCCCTTGTATATGCTGCTAAGAGATGACACAATCAACACCATCTATGACTTCAGGCAATGGATTGATGGAAGAGTAATTTCTCATTTTATTTTTTTGTTGACATCATTTTCACTGTACTCTCTGGAATGACAGCTTTGAGGTATATTTGATAAAGATATGCAGTCAAGAGCATTACTGGCTCAAAAATACTTTACCCTCAGAAAAATTGGTTCTAGGATTCCAAAAATCCTATTTTTAATCTTCCTCCAGAAGGCAAACATAATTGCCCTTTTCTGCTTGGGCTCTGACAAAGCATTCAAAGCCACATTCAAAAAGAACATCTCCCTGCTATCATTTCCCCCTTAGGCAGGGGCAGTGGTTGAGTACAGTGACCTCTCCTCTTGTATGAAATCCAGACACTCTGGGCTGTCTGTAACCAAGCCAGCAGCACAAGACACCAAGCTATTACCCCTGACTTATGACCATAACACCTCTTAAATGTGAAGTCCTTCCAGGTTGTTATCTTTCCTTTCAACAACTTCAATGAAAAAGAATAGAGAGGGGCCTTAGGACAGATTTTCATCACTCCATGTGGTTGTCAGACTATTTTCCTTTATTGACACTATGAATACATAACTCACTGTGGTTTCTGAAACATGTTTAATGCATGATATATTAAGAGCTGTAGAAAACACAATATTAAAATTCTAACATGAAAAATTATACCATTATGGCTCATTACATTCTCTGTTGCAGCCATCTGAACTGTGAGAAACGTACTGTCATCTTGTCATCTACTTCTGTAAGATCTGTGATCATGTTGTACATGATGTCATTTATTTCACAGATAAAGGAAGATAAAGTCTTCAAATTCTGAAGTGGATCATAAGTGTTTGCTACTGGTCACCTGAGAAGAACACTTAACTCTAGAGCTGCAGAATCAAAAAAACCCAAAAAAACTCAAGCGAAAAATCAAAAACAACCAACCCAAAGCCTTACATACAAAGTGGGATTTTTATTTCCAATAACAGCAGTTTATCTTGTACATTTATTCAAAATACTTATATATTCACATAATCTTTTAAAAAAATGTGGAGGCTTTCCTTGACTCCAGACAGTTCTGGACACTAGCATTTCTAACAGAGCTTTGAGAACACAGATATCATCAAAACTCTACTAAGAACCTCGTCAGAGCACATGAGAACTTCTCTTTCAGGGTTTTTTCCCTGCTGCTAACTTTGCCTACCATTTGATTAAGAAAAGTTCACATATTGCTGGAGGTTTACCACAGATACAGCTTTTACTTAAAAATGTTCATTGAAAACACCTGTTAGGTATTAAAATGATCCAGCATAATCTGTCAGAAAAGCACAAGTCTGAATTCAAAGTACATGAAAAAATACCTGGAAATGCCATGGGCTCTCAATGCCTCTGTAAATCATATAAATTTAAATCTCCTACTTAATAAAAATTTTCTTATTTAAAAACCATTTATTGCCTCTGACCACTCCTACAAAAGTAGTAAAATGCCATGTATTTTAGATATGCTGATGTTGAGAGAGACCTTCCCATTATATTAAAATACTGTAATAAAAATTCCCAGTTTCGCCATGATGACTTTCAAAAACAACCTGACATTTTGGTATCTGCACTTTTGCTGCCATTTATTTTGCATCACAGTTTTGTTTTACAGAAGTAAAATTAACTTAGATCCCTAATGGAACTGCCTGAAGGCTGTCACCTTCTACAGTCCAATATATAATAATAATGAAAGCTGATCACTGAAACCAGCCTAGAATATTTTGCTGACAAAGCAAGAGTGAACCATACATCTTTGCATATCCTCCCCCTCTCTGGATATCTCAGAGGGGGCTGCCTTAGAATTATGTAACAGTGGTAATCCTCAAGTACATCTTCCTCCCTGCTTTACGGAACCCTCAGACTGAGCAAAGCAGCAGGATGTCAGGTCAGGAAAACTACCCACAGTTAGTGTTTTCCCTATAAAAACAAAACAGAAAACACTCCCTCAGAACCATAATACATATATTTTATCCCATAAGGAAAGAGCCAGGGCTGAAGAGAAGGCTCCAGGAAGACCACACTGGGGGCTTATGAAAAGGAGGGAGAGGGGCTTTATATATGGGCAGAGAGTGAGAGGATATGGGGCAACGGTTTTAAAGTGAAAGAGGGTGTCAGGTTTAGATTTTACTTTAGAAATAAATTCTTTACTCAGAGGGTGGAGAGGCAGTGGAGGTTGTCCAGAGAAATTGCGGATGCCCCATCCCTGGAAGTGTCCAAGGCCAGGTTGGATGGAGCTCTGAACAACTTGATCCAGAGAATGACATTCCCACCAAGGGCAAGGGTGTTGGGGTTGGAGCTACACAGTCGTTAAAGTCCCTTCTGACCCAAGCCTTTCTACTAAAAACAAACCAACAACAACCACAAACCCCAAACATACACACACAAACAAACAAAACCCAAAAAAAACCCCCACACCACAAAACCACCCTTTTCCTAAAATAGCAACCTTTGTATCCAGCTGTTTTTCTAGCTCCTACAGTGGATGCAACAATTAACATCTGCGCAGTGCTTATTTTGGTTTTGCACTATTTTTTTCCATATGTTAAACTTGTCTGTGGAGGGTAGGCAGTTTTCAGGTAAACCATGCACATTTGTTGAGGATGCATGGTCATGGCTTCCAGTGGACAACCTGAAGGAGGACACAGAAGCCAATAGTGGCCAGGGAAAGGAACCATTCTGCACATTTGGGCTTCCAGGCTGAGAGTCCTGGCCCTTTTACTCACTGTCCCCACTGCTAGCTCCCTGCCCCAGAGGCAGGCAGCTCAAAAGTACTTTTTTATATAAGACACAGAAATCATCATTAAAGAAACTGCACAAATGGGCCTTCTCAAAAGTTATCTCTAGCTAATGAGACAGGAGTAATTTATTGGGTCAGACTGTACAAAGTGGTTCCCTGTAATTTTGGTCTTTTCATGCACTCTTTGGGCATTCTGGAGGGCTGAGAGGAGGGAAGTGAACTGCTTAAGGCACAACAATACTTGCAACACATTCTTTTTTTATGACTGATAAACAATATCTTCTCTTAAAGCATCACAACCTTTGAAAATAGCTTAAATTAAATTCCAAGTCGAGCTTCCTGAAGTTATTCTTTCCCTGAGACCAACAAATGTTTCAGGTCTGGAGGGCAAACACACAGCACCAGTAAGTTTCTGACTCATTAGTTTGCTTTTCTCGAAAGGATTTAGATTGACATCTATTGGCTTAACTTGTGACACAACGACCCAGTTCTTCAAATGTCAGCTCCATCGTCCCTGCTTTGCCAAGCTTCCCCTGGTATAGCAGCTTCAGACTCAGTGTTTTAAAGCAAAATAGTCCAGTTTAGCTTCTAAAGCAGAGCCTATGGATGTGAAAGCAGTGTTCATATTATTTCCCACTTTTTATTCATAACATATAAAAGATGAAAGCCAAGGATTATGATGTCAATCTTTAAAAAAGAAAATGAAAACTGAAGAGCAGTAAACTGAGACTTGATGCTGTGTTAGTCAACTGATTCAGGTCAAAGAATTACTGGCATGGACAGTAAAGACACATTTATTTACATGAACTTATTTAGAACATATTTTTTAATGTAAGTTAAGTTAAATGAAATTAAAATTCCCTATGTTTAGATGTGTACAGATCACATACATGTACACAGAATAGAGTTGCATATCTTTGCTCAACTACCCTGTCTTCCACTCCCCCCCCCACCAAAATTCCTGTATGCAAATGCAAAGACTGCAAAGCTCCAGACTATCATAATTACAAGAATGTACACATCCCTTCCATCACAGAATAATAGATTTGTATCTCAAAATCACTTGTGTGTAAAACCATGAACCAAACCGTGGGTTTGGTGTGGTTTTATTGGGTGCTATTGGCCATAAAATGCAAATAAAGAGCCTTCTACCAGAGATTTGGAATGCACTGATTTTTTTTCAAGGATTAACTTTTAGGAAGAAGCTGCAGGTAGAGCAGTAGTTTATTTATTAGAATAGGCCAATAGGCATAGAAGATATATTCATGCAGTTTGCTTTTTCAGACAGTATAAAATGTACTTCTCAAAAAGGTTTGCTACTACTAAAATTAGTAGTTCCTTTTCCTAAAGCTCAGGGATGTGCAACCTTCAAATTTCATTTGGGTTATGTGAAAGGAGCAAAAGGAAATACAGAAGATTATTCAGAGTCAGAGCCCTTCCTGCTTAGCCACCAGCAAATTAGTGTCAAATATGTTTTCTGGCTTTGTTTCCTCTCTGGAGGAGACAGAAGTAATACTTCCATAACCTGACCAAGTTCCTTTAGATTCTGAGTTCATCTTAAAAAACCCCAACTTTAAATGTTAAGGTAAACATTTAAGCACTATATTAAATAATACATTAAACAATGTAATATTAGTTTACACTATTTTACATCTTCTTATTGACAGAGAACTTTCTTCATCCCTTTCCTCTTGCACACAAACTGATCATATATTTTCAGTACCACAACTGATCATATATTTTCAGTACCATGAGCTTCAGATAAGAACAGGTTCATAAAATCACAATTGTCTCAAAATACATCAACCTTCTCCTATAAGAGCAACCAGTTCAATCCTCTGACTCTTACCAGAAACCCAGGTTTTTATTAATGCTGCATTTTGCTCACTTCATGGGTACCCATTATGGCATGATGTCAAAAGCTGAAGTATTGTACTAAAAATCTTACAGCCCTTCATATTAAAGGCGCCTCAATGGGGCTTTTACAGCCTCTAAGAAGAAGATGGCAACTCCTAATTCAAGAACTTTGGACCCCACTATTCTAGAATAGAATATCTCAGAATAGGATGACCTCATTAATAGAACTGACTTGACCAATTTGTCACAAACCAGGGAGTACAGCTACAAAAGTGGTTCATTGTTCCATTTAATTTAATTAACTGCTTTCAGATGCAGCTAATGCTTTGCAAACTGTTGTCTTTGTGCTCTTAAAATTTTAGAGTCACAGTTATGCTCATGTTACTACTGTGTATGACTTTAATCTTTCTTAATTTCAAGATAGGAAACCAGGTTTCATCTCATTTTTCTATAAAATGCAAGTGGAAGTTGCTATTGTTTCTTGAAATAGAGATCATAGAGATGATAATCATAAAAATGATTTTTATAAAACCCAAGCATGTAGTCATGAAAAGTCAGTGTCATGCCTACACCTACCACGTGCCATCCATAAACTGTAATAAGAAGTAGCAGGCTGCTCTCTCTGCCTGACCAACAAGGGGCCTGAACTCGAGGAAATTTACAATTATTTTGGTTATAGTGTGGTGCTAATAACTCCAGGGTTATGGGTTTGGTTCCCATATGGGCCATTCACTTCAGAGTTAGACTTGATGATCCCTGTGGGACCTCTTTCAAATCCAAATATTCTGTGTGATTCTGTGAATTGAGTCAAGAAACACAAACAAGACCAGGACCCAAACAATTCTAGTCAGACCAGTCAGAGATTAAACCCTTTCAGCAGTGACTTCCTTGGCTGTCCAAAGCTGCTTCACAACAAGCTGCTTGTTCTGTACATCGGCACAAACAGCGTTCTATTGCAACACCTCAAATCTCAAAAATCACCGTGCTAGGGACCACATTGCCTTCACTCCTGACTGACACCAACCATGTTTGCCCTGAGTGCCAGGGAGAGCCATGGGTTAGCTGGGTCTTCCAAGGTGGGATGGACAGCAGGACCTCGAGGGGAGAGGACTGACCCTCTTACCCCTAAGTCACATTTCTTGGGGACCTTGGAAGAGATGTCAGTTTTCCCCTGGCCTTCTTTATCAGAAAATCTTACTTACATCAGTCTTAATAGGTGCTTAAACTCCATGATACTTAAAAACCACTGATGAACATTTTCAAGTAGCAGTACAGAACTGGAGGCTTTAATTTTTCCTCCCAACAAAATTGTTGCTTCGTGTGTGACAATGTACTTTAAGACAAGGCTTTTGTTTGCTTGCTTTTTGTTTCTATTTAATCTTCCTCCTACATCTGTTTGGTCTCACCATCTTTGATGAAAACAAATACATCTTAACACAGTCATAAAGAATAAAACCACACAGAATAAAATTACTGCAGCAGTGCAAATTTTAAATACTTTGATAAAAGTTGTGAGGTTTTTTTACCTCTCGTTATCAAAAAGCATGTTTCCTCTTAACTTCCTACTTGATACTCTGTCTGTCCTTAAGATCAAAGTCAAGAATGTTGAACCAGTGGTGCAAGGTGGGAGAGTGAAGAACAGGGGGCATAAAGAGACACACAGGAGGCTCAGGCTGGATCTCAGAAGGAGCATCCCTGTGGGCTGCAACACAAGGCTGAAGGTTCCTGGGGCGCAGCCCCCAGAGCACCCAGCCCTGTGCAGCCGCCAACCCCTCCTCTGTGAGGCACACACTACCCCAGTTACCCTTCTGGGCTACGATCTTGCCACCACATGACTTCACCTCTCCAAGTGAAACAAGCTTGAGTTGCCAGGCTGTCATGCTAAGCCCTGCGGTAGGCTCCTCCCTGAAGACACAAGTGAGATGGATTGCACTTCTGACTTGTTCATTTCCACAACCATCTTACCATTAATATCCCTCTCTCATTCACTTGCAACACCCAATAAGCACACAAAATTGATTATAATATCCAATTCATCAGGTAAAATCTTCTGGGATAGTTTTGTGGGCTATTTTTCTTTCAGACTCCCTATCTTCAGATGGGAAGGAGAAAAATACATTAAGAAAATCCCACCAAATGGGGTTTCAAAAATTAATTACTTTAACAAGAGGTAGAAAAATGTCTAACTTCATCAGGGCTGCTTTGTGCCAGTGTAAGAAATTATGTGGTTGCCTTAGTGCAGGTTCTAATTTACGTATCGAAAAGTGCTATATCTCAAAGTAGATTAAGATAGCTACATGTTTCAGCTTAAAGTGCTCATCAAGCCAAGAGATAACAGAACTGATGAATGGGACATTTCAGATCCTTAGAGAAATGAGCACTATTACATAAAAAGCGTGATTTGAATTTGTCTTTCTGCTTAGGCTGTGCCTTCCTAACAGAATTTATAAATAGAAAGAGAACTTTAAAAATCAAGAGTTGCCAGAGTGCTTTTTCCTTCATCATCTGATCACGAAGTATTGGACTTACACAAATCCATATATCTTGCATTGAAATAATCTGCATGTTTTAGTCACTCCTCCCCAAATCAATTTATTACTGAACAGCAAATGGTAAATGAAGTTATTATTTCAGTCTGACAAAAGTGAGTCTCATGGTCATTATCTATAAAAACAGAGAGCAACCGAAGTCCTTTAACTGTTGGGAAGATTGAACATAAAATAACTCTGTGCTCTAGAAGATAGGAATGCTGTGCCACTAGTTTTTAATAAAGTGGTTTCCACAGACTTAGATTTACAGGCTCAGAAATCAACTACTGATGAATCAATCTGCTTCCCCTGCCAGAATATCAGAACAGACAGGGCCACTGTAACTGCAGAACCAGACAGCAGTGGCTCTGTTAAGGCACAGGCTGTATCACTAGGGGACATTAGTGAATATAAGCCTTCATTCAACCCTGTACCATGTTCTGCATAGAGTAGTTTTCAGTCTTTCCTCACAGCATTCTCCCATGTTTCTCCCATGTGAGTCCTTCCCACAGCCTGCAGTTCTTCACAAGCTGCTCCCCAGGAGCCTCTTCACCAGGAACAGACTGCTCCAGAACAGGTCTCCTGAGGCGTCACAAGTACTGCCAGTCAACCTGCTCCAGCATGGGCTTCTCTCTCCATGGGGCCACAGGCCCTGCTCCAGCACAGGATTCCCAAGGGGTCACAGCCTCCTTTGGGCATCCATCTGCTCTGGTGTGCAGTATTCCACAGTCCACAGGTACATATCTGCTCCACCATGGACCTCCACACCTGTCTCTCCATGGTCTTCAACACAGACAGCTCTGGCACCTTCTCCCTCTCCTTCTGCACTGACCTTGGTGTCTGTAGGCTGCTGTTCTCACATATTCTCGCTCCTCTCTCCTCTGGTTGCAACTGCTTCAGCGCAGTAACTTTTCTTTCCCTTTTAACTACAATATCCCCAAGGCACTACCGCTGTGCCTGATGAGCTCAGCCTTGATCAGGGCAGGTCCATCCTGGAGCCAGCTGGCATTGGCTCTGTCAGACACCATCGAGGCTTCTGGCAGCTTCTCACAGAAGCCAGCCCTGTGGCTGCCCTGCTACCAAAGCTTTGCCACACAAACAAGAGACAAGGACAAACTGGAGTGATACCAGGGGAGCTCCAGGATGGTCAGGGCAGGAGCAGAACCTCTATGAGGAACAGCTGGGGGAGCCAGCCTTGCTTAGCACAGGGAAGGCACCGAAACCAGCAAGAGACTCATTCTAAATGGCTAAATAAACAGAACCATCCACCATGCGAACACTGAACCGAATTCACACTGCTATGCTCAAACGCATATGGCAGGCACACTATGCATAACTACCACTTAATCACTCACAAATACTAAGCTCTCAAATCCTATTTCAGCTTGAAATGTATGGAAATTATCTGCTATTTTAAGCATGCTTGTCATAGGCAATTGTAACACCCTCTCAAGGCCAATGTTTTCAGAGTTTATGAGGGCTTCTCAGGTACAACATGTAGAGGAAAACATATGCTACAACTGTTTCTCTGGATGATTTATAACTGATTTGTAGAATCTGTTCCGCACAGAAGTAGTTTTAAACAACTCATTTGTGTACTACAAATAGAAAAGATAAACACTTCTTCCATCTATACAAGATAATCTTTCAGGTACAAAACAATCTGATCTCAGATAAACTGCAGGAGCAGTGCCATATGCTTGCAGTTATCCAGAATGCTGGCTGAGTTCTACCTGAAATTTTAGCTTTACTGCCAAGATAAAAAAAAAAAAGCAGAAAAAACCAAAGAAAACACAACCAAACCAAACCTAAAAAACATAACAAAGAAAAACAAAAACCCAACAAAACAAAAACAAACAAACAAACCCAAAAGAAAATCAAAACCCAACAGTATTAAAAAACCCAAACAAAACCCCAAAGCAAATCAAAAGAACACAACCCCCCACAATTAAAAAACCTTAAACAAACCAACCAAACAAGAAAAACCTCAACACACAACAGCCCTACCCCTCAAGAACAAACAAAAAAGCCCACACCACCAAAACCTTCCCTTTACAAATCCTTACTACTTTCAAGGGTAAAAATACTACAAGCTTAGTCTTATGTGGTACTTGGCCACTTGGAATTTCAGGTCTGCCAGAAGTGAAAAATATTTCAAGACCTCAAGATTTGAACTTGGTTTCAGTTCTGAAAATAAGGAATTGGCCTAGTTGCAGAATAGATGTAATATAGACCCTGATCAAGCCTGGACTAGTTTGCTCAGCACCAAAATGAATTAATATGACAGCTTTAGTTTACTATCACATTTGTCTGAAAAACTCTCTATAAGTTTGCCTGGAATTCTACCAGAGATGGTACAGAAATTCTGAATGACAGAGGGTGTTTCTTCATAATAAAACTTTTTTGGAGCGTAAATACAAATAGATACCTACGTCTTCAACCTAATGAACTCATTAACTTAGTCCTTACTAGAGTAGCCAGATTTTATGATTGAAAGCAAATTATTTTCTTTCATTCCATTTATCTCAGCATGATTAAAAACCTTAAATAGTTACAAGCTATGGCAGAGAATTATTTCCCTGGAAAATACTTGGGCTTCAAGTTTGAGCACTTCTCCAGATAAATAGCTATGTATGTGAAAAATTCCCCTCCACCTTGAAGGGGTATTTCTGAGATCTGTTCTCAGGATGTGGGACACCAGCACTGCAGTAATTACGAATAGGAAAAGGCAATATACTAATCAGCCCTACTGGAACTAACTAAAAGGATAAATAAAGGCAGGAGCAGCACCTCAGACAGGAACATGGGCCAAGTCAAGTCTCCCATGATAACTCACCGAAGCTTTAATACTTCATTCCTACTGTTCCACTGCAACTAATTCTCTTGTGCTTAGGAATTAGCCAGAAATTACAGTGAAACAAATACAAATTCAATTTCATCTTAGAGAGCTCAATGTGGGTACTGTTGTATTTTGTTGCAAACATTATTTTTCAAATGTTTATTGTTAGTCCATTCATTTTAATATCACATTTAAAGCATCTGCCCTAAACTGACATTTATTTTAAATTAAATTTAATTTTTTTTGTTTGTTTTAAGTTAGCCTTTTTATTGCTTGTTCCCCACACAGTATAACATCTTCCTCAAATAATTTATAAAGTACTTGACTGAAGGCTGGGAGAAAAACTAACAGAGCAAAAGAGTCAAAAGTTTTTACTTTTTTGGGTTAACTTACAAAGACTGTGAAGCTCTGGAAATGTTTACTCACAGAAGGCAGCAAAACTGGGTTGCAAGCCCTTTATCACTGAATTATTATTTCCCATTTATGCAAAAGAAAATACCCCTCCACTGACTTTTTGAGATACATTAATTGTTTCAGACATACCAATTTCTTGTTATGCCCTAGACACATGTCTCAAAATCACTTTTAGATACTTCATAAAACCTGCTGTTTAGTTATTAGGTTTTGGGTTGTTTGGGTTTTTTTCATTTAAATTAACTGAATTCTCAATATAGTTCTTTGGCAAAAAAGTCTTTCAATTTAGCTACAATTTCAGAAATAATGGTTGTTTTATTCTGGGAAGGCTCAAGTGAGCATTCCAGGAATAAGAAAATTAGGTGCACATATTGGAAGCTTGTTCATTTTTACTGCATTTACAAGACTTTTCCTCTTTCTTTGCAATTACGATAATCTGGCACAACAGTCTCATCAGATATTTATTCAAAGCACACTAAATTAGATCTGTTTTCACAGAAGTCTAAGGTTTCAATCTCACTAAAAATGTATAGAAGAAGATTCAGTGAACTGCCTTTGCTCTGAATTTCAGTACCTCTGCTGTGAATGCCACTGGGAGGAAAGGTGGTGACATTATTGCTGCAGCCCTCAGCTTTCATCCTCCCCTTCTCAGTTTTTCCTTCACCTTAACAAACCCAGCCCTAATTACCTAGAAACTGCATGTGTTTACACAGGGGGAACGATGCTGTTGTCTCAGGCAGATTTATATGCAGGTCAAGTAATAACTACTCACATGGCTCCTTCTAGGACTCGAGGCTGGTCTGCTGCCTCACAGCACAGACAGCATCTTCACCCATTCTTTAAAAATAATTCTTAAAATTATATTACACTCTTTTGTGCTCCTTTACACCATTGAAAATGCAGGGAAGTAAAGGCTCTGTACTCCTTGGAATGGATGAGAAGGACAGTGACTCAGGTGGGAAGGAATCTCTTTAAAGCAGCATCAGCTACAGGAAGTTACACAGGGCCAAGGGATGGGATCCCACAGTCTCTCTGGGCCTCTGCCCCTCTGTTTGGGTACCTTCATAGTGAAAGGCATTTTCCTTACCGCTGGTCTGGATCTCCTGCATTGTAGCTCATGTCTGGTGTCTCTTCTCCTTTCACCACGCATTCTTGAGACAAGCTTGGCTCAGCCTGTTCTACCTCTCCCCATCAGGCACAGCAACAAATGCCCTGTCAGCAATTTCTCGCCCATATTTTAATCCAGCTCATGTTTCCCAATCTCTGGATGGAAACTATGGAAGACAAGGTCAGAGCCCTTGCTAAAGCCAGAGGTAGGCAACATCACCTGCTCTCCCCTTTCACACACAGCCAGCCAACCCATGAGAGAAGGCAACCCAGAAGGTCAGGCTCATCTTGCCCATGGTAACTCCATGCTGGCTGTTACAAATCACCTACTTGATCTTTGTGTTTGGAAATGGTTTCCAGCAGGATCTGCTGCATAACTTTCCCTAGATCCTCTTCCTTGTCCTTCTTGAGGCTGGCACCAATGTTTGTCTCTTTCCTGTCACTGTGAGCCTCCTTGATGGTGACAGTGAGTAGCCTCACAGTGACCCCTGCCAGCCTCTCTGCTGCAGCCTGCCTGGTGCACCCCCACTGGGGATGTCCACTTGGCCTGAGAGCTTGATCTTTCCCCACTGTAGGTAACTCTTCACTCCCCCAAGTTCTGCCACTTGGCTCAGAGGCTGAGCTAAGGACAGAATGTAACAGAAAAAACAGTAGGGCACAGAAAAGGCTGAGATAACCAATCTGTCAGTACATCCCCTGCTCCTTTGCGGGGTGGGCTCACATTTCCCTTAGCCTTCCTTTTGCAGAAGGCTGTGTACAGAAACTTGTTCTTTGGTCCTCATATCCTCCCCAGTTTCAGCTTCAGCTAAGTTGTGGCTTTCCTACACCCCTTCTCCATCCCTACAATCTTGGACAATCGGTCTGGGTTCCTCCAGCGTAGCCCACAGCTTCTACCCCCTGTGGTACACTTGTTTTTGATATGTGAGCTCTGCCTGCTCCTGCCACAGCTGCTTGACTTCCTGCAGGTTGGGAAGGGCTGTCCTTGTGCTCTGATCCCCTCTGTCCTCCAGGCCAGCTTCCTATGGGATCCTGCCAAGCTCAGATCTGTTTCCCAGTTCTTCTAACTAGTTACTAGATTTTACAGAACTCTTTACATTAAAGTACTGCAGTACTTTATTAACAAAAATGCTGAATATCATAAAAACCTCAAACCTTTTCAAATAGATTAATTACACAAGTTTTTCCATTGCATGTGTTAAATTGCCTTGACTTTCTCAGAGACTTAAATAAACCAGGAATCTGTATTTGTTAGTGACACAGTAAACAGTACAGTCTCAAGCAAAGACTGCAAAAGTACAGATCTGTGAAAAAGAAAAAATGAGAAGAAACAATATGCTAAGACTGCTATTTTTGCACCAACTCTGTGGACATGTGGGTTCATTCTGAACCTCTGACCACTTGATTTCAAATAAAATTATTTATATGAGACTGTCAAAGTAATTACTGAAGCTAGGTCCTAAAGTAAAGATTAAATACAAGTTTGTCTGGGGAAAAGAGTGAAATCTTTAAGTCATTCTAACAATTAAAAACTAGTCAATATTTGTATTGGTTTTTCTTTGAACAATCTTCAGTGACTGGTACCCAATTACAAATTTTTGTCCTTACAAACATTCAATTATGCTGCATAAATATTTCCTTAAACTTGACTGGAAGTACAGGAAGAAAACAAGTCAATTGGTATACTGGTGGTGTCTCTTAACAGTGTAATTTTTACATGTGTCACACAAGCAGGTAGAGTTTATACTAAATATAGTCAATGAAAATAGTACTTTATAAAGGATATAAAAGAGGCCAGAAGACTTGTTACCACTTTCTTGTAACCATCTCGCTTTTTGAAAGATAAACCTGTGTTTGGGATTACTTCTGGACAGAGGCTGCAGGTGGCAAACAAAGGAGAGTCAAAAGTAAGATGGGAGCACTGTGGTACTTCATGCCTCTTTGGGCAGCTTTGTTGTTATCAATACCACCTGCTGTCACTATTGTTAAGGAAAATAACTTGTGCATCTGGAAACAAAGTGGGAAAGTTTTTCTGGGTAATTTAATTAATTATTTTTGTCTCAAGGATTTGTACCTACAGATAGAATCACAGTACGAAAGCTGATGATGTGCTGAACCTGGTGTCTTTGAAAATTAAGGGTCCCTTTCAGTACTTCCTGCGTCCACTGTAACAAGGATTCAATGCTGAATCTTTCAGCATTGAATCTGAATCTTTCAGATAGATTTTACATGGTTTTCTTTGAGTTGTACAGAGATACAGTTGGAGCCCTGTAATCTTCCTATCACACCCAGCTGGAAGCTGCCTGAAACATCAGTCTAATGCAGCTGGAGCCTGCTGCTTGCAGCCCATCCCTATATCCATCTATCAGCTGTATGTCCAGATCAATGAGAATGTGATTACTCTGCTGGGAAAAAAAAAGTGATAAAATAATTGTAATAGGCATCTGATGACTAAAACACGCTGATCTACTCTAATGGATGTGCCAGCTTTACAACAGAACTTCAGCCCATAACAAAATGCTGTGGATGATACATAATATCTTGCTAAGTATCCTGGACACAGCAGTTACATGAAAAGAGAAATCATACAACACTCTCTCTCTCTCTCTCTAAAGAAATATCTAGAGGAAAGGAAACATAACGAACATGAAACACTTGCTTTTTCAATAAAAAGTCAAGTCTCATTGAAAAAGTCTACCTCTAGCTAATTTTCAAATTAATGTCTTTAATACCCAGAATATTATTAAAAATTGTTTAATAGTATATTGAAACTTAATATCTAATTTCACTCAATGTAACCTGAAAGCACTATTAAAAATAATTAAGCTGAAGCAAAAGAAAATATCTCAGATAATCTGCACATGTGAGCAAAGAGCTGCATGAGTCATAGGAGAGAATGACAAAAGCACAAAAGATTGGGATGGAAATTGAGCCAAAACTGAGAGCAGCTTCAGAATCAGAGGACAGAGAAAGAATTGCAAGGAGAGCCAAGCCTGGGGATATGCATGAAGGATCAGTTTGCTTTTTTGTCCACATGCCTAGAAGCAAGCATGTAGTTAAAAATGATTTACAGACACGATAACTAAAAGGCTAATTACTATGTATAGCAGGTTAATCACCCAAACACACAGTAACAGGTTAATCTCATAAAGCATTGTAGAATTAGCCAAATAAGGAATTAAAATTATATTTATGCCTACTCATCCTAGGGTTTCTATGGAGTCAGTTTATTTTGCACTTCCTGGGTATTAAACTGTTTGTTAATGTGCATGCTTTCTTCATTTTGCCCTGCAGGGCTGATATAAATAGTGCATTCATTAACTCACATGTACTCCTTTGCTGTCATGATTTATCCACTACAGAACTAAACAATATCAGCCGATTTATTAACTACTTCAATTCTTTCTGTAATGCAAAACTCAAAGCACAGACCTGTCTGATGCTAGCATTATAAGGTATTTTGGATAGAGGCAGAGAAAAAAGAGCAGTTTTTGTGACTAACTTCTGTAAGTTTGTATTAGCTGTGTGTTAGTTGTATATGTTCAACTGAGAACTTGTGAAATTAATTGTTTTAAATGTTGTTGCCTCTTTAAGTCACTCTAGCTGAATCCTCTGTTGATCTCATTTTCTCAATACAGGCAGAGTGTTTGAGTGGCACAGGTTTTTTCTTCCCTCTCCTTACAAATTAGCTTTTGTGTGCACCAGACCAGAATTCTATTCTGCTTTCTAATGCAACCTTTTTTCTCCACACTGTTTAAAAGGGTAAGCAAGGTTACAGAATTACTTAATCATCACACCTAATTGCCCATCCATGCCTTGCCTTTATGTAGGAAAATTCATTAACTATTCTGCACTGAGTCAGGTGCATCAATGCAAGGCTTTGCCTTCTGTCTGCAGCTGGGCTACTGGAGATAAGGTCTGGGTTTATTTACCTAGAAGCAAAGTCTACACCAAGATGAAACTGAAACCCCATGTGTAACGTGGGTGCTCCTGCTGTATGGTCACAGTCCCTTATCACAGAGCATACCTGCCTTTGCTCTTATCAGTGTGACAGCAGACGTGCCACTGCTGCTACAGGATTCACATGCTGACACAACTTACGTGACAAATGATCTCTTAAATATCCTCAGGTCCATCCTGTCTGTGATTCAAGTGAACAGCTCCAGAAAGGAAATTCAGGTGAGAGCAATGAGCTTATGCTATAAAGATGGAGACTTGTGAAGAGGGGGACCTGTGTCACCCAACAAATTAAAGTCAACTTGAGCACAGCAAATGAATGCCCCTTTGACAAAGCTACCCAGCTTAGACATTAAGACTTTGATTCTGTATTGCTGGAGGATTCAGAAGCGTTCATTAAGGAGCAGAGAGGTGTTCACATAGCATCAGAGCCTCCAGCATCTTCTAAATAGAACTAATCAAACAGTTGGGTTTCTGATAAAAGAACATCCAACAGAGTGGCGGCTGCATGTTTGTGTTCCCAGCTACTAATGCAAAAAAGAGGTTTATTTCTAAGCATCTTTGGCATATGTAAACAAAAATGTATTATTTATAATGATACTCAAGTGGCAACAAAATAAAAATTGGGAAAAAACTCTCTTGGTTAATATTTAAGCATCCAGAAACAGCTTGAAAAAAGCAAAAAAATATGAATAATCAAATCATCACAAATTAAAGAATGTGTGTATTAGGTATGTAGAATACTTATATTTGGAAAATATAGGCTAAAGGAGGGACAATACCATTGAAACACAAGTAAACAACAGAAGTTCATCACATGAGGCCTTCTGTAATCTCATATAAAAGCAAAATGAGACTTTTTAATATTTATTCATTCTTTTATAAAAATTATTCTGCTGCCTTTAAATTAGTAATATCTGCAGAATCTACATAATTCATGATTTGATAAATATTTTACTTTTTTCTGCTTATATTAACAGTTCTTACACAAATAAATTGAAGCTGTATAGCTTCATTTGCTATGCATGTTTGACCTGTCGTAACTGTAAGTTAAAAAGTCCTTCTGGGCAGGCTCTGTGCTCTGCAGGTCCTCCAAAGGCAAACCCCCAAGGAGCAGCAGTGCAGGGCCTCAGAGGCAGGGTCCTCAACCACATGATCACTGACTGACTGACTGATAGATTTGGGGGGTTAGGTTGTGTGGGAGGTGTTTTTACATAATAAACAGGAATAAGTAGCTTCATATATTAGAGGCCATGTCCCTAACTGCTCCCAGTGAGCTTATATTCTTCAGCCACAAGCTCTCTGTTGGTGCCAAAACTGCTAAAGTTTCTTAGCATCACAGACATCTTAAAATACTGACTTTGTCAAAGGACACTGCATCAGCCAAGCAAACTCCTTCACGAGGCACAAGTTCTATTCTACGCAAGCAACTACAAACAGTCAGGGGAAATGGACACCCCAACCTCACTGCCAGCACAGGACAACTTCATCTCACAAAAGCAGGACAGATAAAGAGAAAATCAAGTTTACACAATTCTGGTTCCCTTTAGTTCCTGCTCTCACTCACCACACTACAGTTTTCCTGAATACAAACTTCATGTCCAGCTATTTACAGAACACAAGCTGTACACACACATATATGCAGAGTGTGTGTGTGTGTCTTATATATACACACAGAGAAATATAAAAGGAGAGCACGACATTATGTCAACTCCTCAAATAATAACCCTGTGTACCCCCCCAAGCATAAACAGTAATTGCTCACAATCTGTAACACATGTCACTTTTTAGGTCACTGGACAACAGCCCACCCAGAGCAGAAGGGATCGAAAATTAGTGCTACTGCTGAAGAGAAAAAATACAAATAAAGCCAAGAAATGAAATGATAATGCTAGGAAGACACACAATAGCCTATTAAACAACAATTCTTACCAGATTTTATTAATTTATTCATTTTTGACTGAACATTTCAGTTTCCTCAAATATACAATTTGCAAAAAGAAAATGAAATAGTTTCTTATTTGGAAAAAAAACAAAACCAAACCCTGTTTCTATAGTGGCGTGGTTTTTTTGGGTTTTTTTTTGGTTTTTTTTTTTTTTGGGTTTTTTTTTTTTTTTTTTTTGAAAGCATTCATTGACATGCTAAATAAAACCAATGCTAGTTTGTATCAAAATCATCACTACTCATTCTCTGTTTCAGGGGAGGGCCATTTATACTAATGAAAAGCGAGAACTACCAGCCCTAGCTGGTAGAGCATAGATGTTACATGCAATAGTTGTAAGTGGTTGTTTTGAGGCTGGATTTTTTCCTTATTGTCTCAAGCAGCTATTGAAAGATTATGCTTGGAAAACAACCAGCTGTTACTAGATTTAGTGTTTGGTTTTGTTCTGTGGTGGGGCTTTTGTTTGATTGTTTTTACGGGTACTCATCATGCCTAGAATAACTTTCAACCTGCAGTTAAATACTTACCTCTCTGCTCATAAGCTTCAAAGTGGTTCTTTGAAAACAGAGGCATTAAAGGGTATGCCCTTTAAGTGCTTCTTCTGTAACTACAGACATTTTGTTTTCCTCACACAAGCACAGCACATGTGAACGCACAGACCCGTTTTTCCCTGGCTGCCATTCCCACAGTCACATCTCCGGCTCTCCCTCTCTTGTCTCTCGTTTTTCGCTCTTTTAATCAGTCCTGATGTTTTGAGAGACATAAAATAATGCAGTGGATGGTTTTATCAGAATTTAGAAGCTAAGCAGAACCTTCTCTGGCACAGCCATCCAGTCCCAGGCAGTGGCCATGCTCCTGCTGCTACTCCAGGGGAGAGGCAGCGAGCTCCCAAAGGTGCCCCCGTGGCACCTCTTGCTCCCAAGCACTGTCCCGATGGAAGCACCTGGAGCCAGGTGGGATCTGTCTCTCCCTCTGCTGTTAGCACACCTCTGCCTTTTCTGTGCTGCTGTAGCAGTGCTCCCCCTCCTTCCAGCTGGGCAGGGGTGCTCTGAGCTCCACTTGAGGATGATGCCTCTGGAGCCCAGCCCCTTTTTTATAGATGGGATGAGCTCCTGTGATGCCAGGCCACCAGGCTGACAGGAACTCATGACCAGAGAGAACCTCAATATTCCCGTGAGACAAGATGTTAGCACAAGTCCTCCCTCACAGGCACAGCACAGCTCAGACACCAAAACACCAACCAGCTGAAAAGAGGCAGTGCAGCCCCGCACTCCCACCGCAGCGGGTGCAGTAGCCAAACATGCCAGGCAAATGTGGGGCTGCAGCACAGCCACAGACACCTGCACCCCAGAGAGAGAAGATGGTGGGAAAGGGCAGAAATCAGGCAGTTGCTGCTTACAGGCTGAGTATTAAACCAAAAATCAACCTCTCACTGCTAGCACCATTAGAAGAGCGTTCATGATCTCTGTGGGGAGCCATTTTCATCTCTTCTTTGATGTGAGAAAGGGGAAAAGTGATAGCACATTAGAAACAGGAATGAAAGGGGCAGGTTTGGAATCATTAAGTAAACTCCCCCTCTCTTAAAAATGAAATGTTCTTGAATTTATTCATTTCTCATCTCATCTGGAGACATTAAAGCGAAGTATCCAGGAAGAGAAAGAACTCGTGTGTTTCAGCTTCACTTAACTTCCAGATACACACCTAGCATTTCAGTAGCCTTCAGGTTTGACCAACTGCAGTAGTTTAATTAACCATTACATCTTTTACAGGGTATAATTGGTCTCACAGCTAGTTCATTAAAGCCACAGCAGAATCATTCTGACAGTCCAGCCACGAGCAAGTTCATACAGAGCATTAGCAGCTCAGCTCCCTGCACATTAAGCTGGTGAATGTTTTCTGAACAGAGGAGATGAAATGGTACCAACCATCTAGTCCCTGTCAAGTACGTACCCAGAAAAATATTCTAAAGAGAGATGACCAGGAGCAAAGAGACAGTCTCCAACCTCATTACTCCCTGTTCTGCCCAACATATGTCAAGTATTTGCATTAGGCAAACTGACATTTTAGCTTACTGTTGGTCTAGCCTGGAAACCTGATATTTATAATGTAGTCATTCTATATCTGGCCCCTGGAGCAGCTGCAGTTAAAGGAAGATGAGTTATTAAAGAGAAACTCTCCATTTGGTGGCATTTTGTAGGTGGAAGTCTTTTGAGACACTCCTATTACCTGAAATAGTCACTAAATAGTTTTACTTGTCTGGGATTTTGAGGTAATCTGAAATATGACACTTTTCGCTCTGCCTTTCAAGGTGAAATTCACAGACTTTACCAAGGTGTAGGTTTCTGCATGGATCTCAATATTCCCAGATGTAGATTTTTCAGAAGCATGTTCTGCCTATGACTCAAAAAATAACCCTTGTCCTTCACTCTATTACTCTCACCTTTTTCTTTGCTGCACTTCTAGCTTTTCTCCACTTGCCCGTACCTCTCCATCTTCTGACTTCTTTGTCCCATTTTCCCTTTTTAGCTCACTTATCATTAGGAGAAATTCCAATTCTATTCTCCAACAAGAACTATTTTTCAGGAATGAACTCCACTGGCCTTTGTTGTCAGTGGACCAGTTTTTAAATTACTTTTTTCTTAGTGCTGACAGGCAGAGCTCAAGGAAATTCACTTTCTTGAGGTATACCAGCAAAGTCTTCCAAGGCAAACACAACCCCCTGCTGCCTGCTCTCCAGACACACACAAACTTGTTCTTCCAAAGCCCTCAGCCAAATGCAATTTGTATGGCCCTGGTGAGTAGCTGAGCCACTAAAGTACAAAGCCAGTTAAAAGAAAGAAGTGTTAAAGCCATGGTACTAAGTCTAGTAAAATCTATTTATCATTGTGTTAGCATGCCCAGGTTTTAGTGCATCTGCAGCTTGGCCAGAGTAAACAAATCTGCATTCAGAGTACTGACAAAGGGAGCTTATATCTGCCTGCAAAAGACAATTGAGTAAGAGGCTGAGGTTATTGGCAATAACCATGCTGAAGCTCAAGAGGGGCCCATGGGGAAGTCCAAGGCTTGATGGCATACTAATAGTTTTATTCTAACTTTCTCCCAAACAGTATTTATCTTCAGTAGTGTCTTCATCAGCAGAGTTTTAGGTCCAGAGACATTTCTGATCTTTTAACAAAGCCTGCTTCACAACAACATTCCTATATTTTCTCCGCACACACTGAGCTTTCATATACTCAGGGGTTTTGCTGATTCAAGTATCAACATGAGCTCTGAGGAGCAGCAGCAAGCAAACTTTGGTCTCCAAAGTCTGGTTAAAGCAGCATCCAGCATCAAAATACAAATTCCAGGACAAGGAAAGCAAACCATGGTGCTGTTAACTCTGTTGGTCCTTAAGCTCTCAGATATCAGTGAAATTCTTTGCCAGTCTTTTTTTAAATTAAGTGCCCAATCATTAGAATAAGTACTAGCCAACAAAGCTGTCTATTATAGTAACATGAAGAGGGGTTTTTAATTGATAATAAAATATTTTTAATTACTAATAAAACTCCATTAACACTTGAAACATGGATATTGAGATGCTA
Source organism: Pyrgilauda ruficollis (assembly GCF_017590135.1). Taxonomy (NCBI): domain Eukaryota; kingdom Metazoa; phylum Chordata; class Aves; order Passeriformes; family Passeridae; genus Pyrgilauda; species Pyrgilauda ruficollis. The sequence continues at coordinate 15,895,942 of NW_024524266.1, forward strand.
AAATAAGCTTAAAGATTCATGAACTAAGTCTGTCTCCAAGACAGACCACCCACACCCCTCTCATGTTTCACTTACCATTGTAAGTGGGAGATGTGGGAGAAACAATCAATTTAAAGAAAGATGAACAGGATGCAGTGGGCAACAGTAGTGAGTACACACAGATTTTCAGATTATCTTCTGAAGCTAAAGGAAACTATTTTGAAAAGCCACTTCTACAATGAGTTGTAGCAGCAAGAAATATAAAAGCATTGTGTAATACATGGAATTATGAAAAATACCAATATAAGAGACTTCTCAGATTTGTCTGTGTGTGCATGAACGTAGTTCAAATGATGGAGATCCAATAATGACTTAGATACACCTCAAAAGGTGGAGGGAGCCGTGGGCTAATGTGCAGATAGACACCGGAAGAGACCAGGAAAACTACTGAGCTATTAATCCAAGACCCATACCTTGAGTGTAACTTTCTGAAAACAACATCTGTTTGTCCTTTTAGGAATTATAACATTTATTAAGAAATATGATAATTCAGATTTTTTGTCATCATAAACCCTTCCATTCTCTCTTCGAAAGTAAAAACAACCATGAAATGGAGTTGCTTCTAACCACTTCAATCAGTTAGTTACAGGTCACAGTTTCCTGATGAAAAATTGTTTTCAAGTACCAGTTTCAAAAGCGTGTCTCAAATATAAGGTCCGTAATTTTATTATTATAAGAAGTGTTTGTATGCACAGCTGAAGAGGAGGTGCAAGGCACTGCTCACTGTGTAGCTAACACAAAGGGAACGCCAGAGGAGGAGAAGCAATACACTGCAAAGGGATGGGAACCAGGGAAATACACATTTAAAAAGTGAAGACATTTGAGAAATGTACTCATGGAGAGATCACAGAAAAATGTTGGCCAAGAACATGCAAAAATCACAGTCATCAAACAACACATCAATTGACAAAGTCAATGAACAGATGAAGCCAAGCAAAGTCGAGCTAAAAATTAAGAATGAGAAGTTTTGTAGTGACAGGTAGCAGAGCATGCCAGCTGAGTAGCTGAAGGGCTGAGGCAAGTTTTCAGCTAGGGAAGGCATATTTGTTTAGAAAGGGTGATTAACCAGTACAACCCCACTGCCAAGAGCAGTAACACACACAGCAGTTGTTGCTGCCTTCCTGGGTGTCTTTCCGAGAGCTATGCTTCAGCCAAACCAGGATCCAAACCAGGATCATCAAAGGGTACCTGTGCAAAATATGCATATTGCATGCATATGACCTTCTGTGAAACCCATGAATCTGGGTTTCACAGAAGGTCAGATGGAATGATCTAACGGTCTTCTCTTGTAAAATCAGGCACAACCCCAAAAATGGGAATGATTGGCATCTGATTCCATGACTTTGGAATGCTGAACACTCACTTTATTAAAACTATATTACATGACATTATACTATATTAAAGAGAGATACTATACTGTGTCATACTTACTTCTAACTAACTTCTAACTTCTCTAACTACTGAAAAACCCGTGACTGTCAGCCGACAGTCAGGACACAGCTTGGACCTGGTAGGCTAATTAACACAAACAATTCCACCAGAATCTAATCAAGCAAATTCCTTCAGGTAAATCATCTTCCAACACATTCCACATGTTCAAAAAACACAGGAGCAGCAAATGAGATAAGAATTGTTTTGATCATTCTTTTTACTGCTTCTCTCTGTTCAGAGGGCATGTGATACCACACTTCCCTGGTCTTAAATTCTCTGATTCACACAGAAAGAGGCTGACAGAGCACAGGAAAAGGACACAGCACTGCGTGAGCCCCCACCTTGCACGTGCAGTTCAGATCAGTGTGCTTCAATTCAGAAGGAGAAAGGAGAGTGTGTTACAGAACACACATTCAGCAGCAGGGACCCACTGCAAATGCTGGTGGCGGGACACTGAAGCAAAGATTATAGAACTTACTGAAATTACTGATGATTTCCCTTCAAGAGGAGCCTGTTGAAGGGTTTTTATTTGCTTAAGAAAAAATGTAACTATGAAACTTCTCTCCATATATAGAGAACACCACTGGGAACCAACAGAGAGCAGATTATTTTTCAATAGTACTTTGGTGACACAGAAAACCCAGACCAGAAAATATTTAGTAACTGTTCTGACTTCTCCACCATCGTATCATCTTACTTACACCCACAATATAGGGAGAAGATAACAGTATTTTTCTTCACAAATTATATATATTTAGCCTATTTTTTTTGGCAGTCAACCACAGCTCAGACAAATCCGATCTTCCCTCCTAGAAGGATTATACTTTTTTTTTTCTAAGACCAAGAACATCACACAATACCAATACAACTCAATTATTTAGAAAGGCAGATTTGGAATACATGGTCTCTGTGAAAGCACTAACTCACAATTAAGACAAAAAAAAAAAACATGTTTAACACTTCAATCCAGTATTTTTTCTTTTCTACCATATTTCAAAGATTTTTACCTACTTTTGGCACTAAAAGTATTGGCTTTCCCCCTAAAATATTGCAAAAGAATAACTACCCATGCTACAAAGACACCATCAGGTTCTCAGGACATTTAGACTCAACAAATATTACAGAGGCCTGTTGTGAGCTATGTATAGCTGGAAAAATCAAATTTCATCTGCCACTCTGTCAGGCTGCATTCCAAAATCATTTTATCACTGCAGTGAATACCAAGATATTTATCTTTCCTGGCCAGGTTAATCTTGTGTTTCATAATTATCATGACTGTTGTAAACACATTCAGTTCTGTTTCTGCACTTGCAAGTGGTGCCAATTTGAGGGGAAGCTGAGCTTAAAGATTGAGTTGCTTTTATTTACTTTTAACTTTAAGGCAACAGCAGAAACTAAGAAGTATACTGCATTGGAGATTTATTACTAGACATGTATGATAGCTTTCCAGTTATTTTTTTTAGCCTCAAACTAAATTGCAATCTAATTGCAAGGCTACCACATTTACAGTGTTCCAGGCAGGAAACGGCTCAAGAGTACTATGAGCATAGTTGGATGGCAGTATCTGTCTCTCTGTTTGTGAGCCTGTGTTGTGCACACACACGTAAGTTTTGATGAATTTTCCAGAGCACTTCCTTGGGATTCCCCCACACACCCCATTTCCTTTGATTATATCACAAATCCTTAGGATGCAGCATGTTTCGTGAGCCTGCAGGCCTGGCAACTTCACCATCCTCCTGTGCAACACAGCTAAACAGTTTGCAGCTCCAGATTTGGCTCATTTGGAGTTGGCATGGCTCTCTTCACTGCACACTGTAGTTGTGCCCTAAAGCAGTGGAAACCATGGTCAGCCAGGGATCTTTCCTACTAAACTGCCATTCCTACAGCAGATTATTAGCACCATTCCTATGAGCATCTGCTCTCCTCCTGCTTTGAGTAGGAGAAGACAAATAGCACCTTTGTCCCTGCTTTCAATAGCAACAACCACGCAAAATGCAAGGCTCAGAAAAATTGGAGAGACACAGAGAGAAAACAAAGAAAGAACATGACCCTGCCTGGGGACACTGAAGGCTTCTGTGTACTTGTCAAAAGGCCAATCAAGATTACAACCTTGAACAGTTCGTTATCAAAAGCCACAGTATGATGTATGGAGCTCCAGCAAAAGATTGAAATGTGTGGTCTAGAGGGTTGAGCATATCCTTTAGTTCAGAGGATGCAAAGTTGGAGCAAAAGCCAGACCGCAAATCCCCTAGATTTTGATTGCATTTAGCTTATAGGAAGTTGGCATCTCTCACTGCATCACTTCAGAAAAATGAAGGTGAAGACAATAGATTTTGCCTAAACTTAGGAGAGGTGAGCTATATTTTGTGGTGTAAGTGCAACCCAAGCAAAAGCTGAACAAAGTAGTAAGGTTCTGGCTAGTTTTTATTCACAGGGTCAGCAAAGACATATGGAGTAAGCACAAGAAGCAGGGTTTCCAAATCTTGCTCCTCTCCCTCTTTAGCTCAATATTCTAGAGGGAAACAAGAAGATACAGAAACAGACAGAATACACCCATGATTACAGATCACCAGAGACTTCCAGAGATAAGATTCTAGCATAATATGAAATACAATTATCTCATAAGAAGAGGGAATACATGTGCATATAGAGAAGTATTTACATATCAGTGCTCTCTTATTTTGTTTTCTCTAGACTTCCAGAATCTCCATGTAAGTCTTAACATCGCTGGAAGCGTTCAAGGCCAGGTTGTACTGGGCTTTGAGCAACCTGATCTAGTGGAAGACGCCTCTTTCCATGGTAGAGCAGTTGGAACTAGATGATCTTGAAGGTCCATTCCAATCCAAAGCATTATATGATTCAAAAAAAAAAATTCTACTATTCTAGCAAGCTTCAGAGGACTTCATCAGAGAGTAGGGAGAATAAATTGGAGGCTGTAAATCCATGCTCTTATGAGGAGATTGAGACAGTCTGACTTGAAGAGTTCTGGGGCTACATCACAGGAAAAGCAAAATGTGCTTAAAAAGCATCACAGTTGAAGTGGATAAAGTCACCTTTGGCTTCTGCTGCAGAAGTGACAATATGGCAAAGTGAAGCAAAAGCCCAGTGCCACAAGCCTCATTAGCATAACTAACAGCAGATTAAGCTGAGAGAATGTGACACAATGACCCACATATTCCCCAGCTGTACTAAAAATAGCTACACAGAAGTAGACAAGATATCTTCCAAATGTGGAAAAAACCCTCCAAAAAAGAAGGTGTTAGGGAATCTAAACCAAAAGAAAAATTCTTTCTCCTTTTAAAAATTGCTCTTAGTAACTTGACAATTCAGTATCAATTAACTACCTCTATGTGTGACAATAGGCAGGACAGCTCAAAAAAAAGCCAAATTTTAGTGAAGGGCCAAAGAACGTGTTCAGTTAGAGATGTCTTTGCTGGAGAGAGTCCTCTGAGAGGGGTAATTCCAGCCAGGATGTCAGCAGCTGTAATGAGGGCTGATGAGGAGGAGAAGGTGGTTCAGTATGTAATAGAAATTACACAAATTTGAACTCAATCCAAGAGCTAAGGAATGACTAATTTCCACAATTATATTAATAACAAATTGGCTAGGCTGTGGAGACTGGTCAATTTTACAGAGCAGTAAATGCTACCACAGCTATTGAGTGTTGTTGGGAGGTGACCAAGACCACATCCACTGCTTATTTTTCAGTTTAAACATATCTGACAGAAGAGTCAATGTGGTACACACAGTTCAAAGTGGCAGCAACATACCTGTCCTGTTTGCTTTGCATGGTTTGAATTTAATCTTGCACAGCTTCAGGTAGGATGACAGTAGCATGCAAAACAAGTTGATGTGATGCATGAAATAGGTATGTCACTTTAGCTTTTATCTGAGAGCTTCAACAGCCAAACAATTTCTTTTACATCTCTAGAGAACGATACACATTAAATTTAACATGATTATTAACTACTGGCACCTTCAATCTTCAATATCACCTACAGCCCTCATAAAATACAGCATAAAAAACAAATAAAAAGAAGAGTCAAAGCACATGGAAGATGTAGCAAATATTAAAAAGTAAAAAAAGGAGGTGAAAATAACAGGAAAGACATGAACATATCACTAAAAAAATGTTAAGTATTGATTAACAAAATGAAAACATAAGATAGCTATACAAAAATAAATAAAATTGATTTAATTTATACATTTTATAAAGAACCTGAGACCATTAAATTAGTATGTTTAACAAGCTTTAGAAAGAGAACATTCATAAGGTTAAGAATGGTTTGTCCTTTCTGTAGGAATTGCTTTTCAGGTTCCCTGGATGGAGAACTGACACAGGGAGAAACCTACTTGCCCTGTAAAAATCAATATAAAATTAGTTCACAGAGAAGAGTCTTGGTATTCCACTACTAATGCCTAAAAATCTTTGAGACTGAAGATGTAGGAAGTGAACTTAGTAGTTCTAACACTAAGTCAAGTTATAGCTAAACTTGGGATGAAACTTGGGAGGGGGGCTCTTCCCCTGTAAGCCCCAATCTTTCCTGACTTTCCAACCAGAGAGCACAGATTCCCAGATGAACCTGGTGACCCTCAGACACTAAGCACAAGATGCAAGGCTGCTTCATACAGTGCTGTGACACTGTCAGCAATCACAGGCACGTGTTGCAGTGTGGTACAGCATCTCTCTGCCCAGGAACAGCGTTCTGTCAATGTTCTTTCTCAGTCTAGCTCCCCACATAAAATCATGCTGCTTTTCTCAACACAGTAAAGTCTGAATTACAAGGACTCTTCCCCTGAAGGACATGTAATGTTCAGTGTTCAGAAACACAGAATAAAATACTTGACTAGGTAAAAAGGAAAAAATTAATTATCTTAATTATTTATTCAAGGTTTTCTGCTCTCTGCCTATCCACTCTCCTGAGGGGGAAAAGCTCAATCACTCTCATGCTGTTTACTTTCCAGGGTTAACAACATTTACTTTAATATTAAACTTCAGGCTTGATCTTAAATGACTGCAGATAGGTTACAAAGGAGCAAATATTTGAGGGCTCAAATCGTAATTTTTTTTTTCTCTGAGCTGAATTCATGAACCATGAGAGAACCATTCTGCAAGTCTCTTGAAATGCATGGAGAAAAACAAAAATTTTCTAAATATACACAAAAAATGTATTCTTTGGTGTGTCCTCTAGACCCAAGCAACTTTTCTTTCCTTCTGTACTCTTAAGGGACTCAACCAGTGGTTACAGAAGGAAATAGAAGCTGTTTCATTTTAGGTGTGTCTACCGCACCCTTATTTCTCCTGCCAGGAAGAAAAAAAAAAATCTCACTGCTTCATATCTATTGTGGCTTAATCAAGAAGGTCCTTAAATCCCTACTCTATTCCTGAAATAGTAATAGTATTAATATTAGCAATCAAAATGTTCAATAGTGCAACCTGGTAGGAATACAGTATCAAAAAAACTTGAAGGGATAAGCCAAAATTTAGGAAACTATAATAATGTAATTAAAGAAATTAATCCTGCTTCATGTATAGATGAATTTTCTCTTGCTCAATTTCAGCTTTTGTAGTAACTCAGCACATATCTCTTACATTGTTCTTGAGCAATGGAGCTCATTACTTACTACAAGGAATTGGACTATTCCAAACTACTTGCAAGCACTATCACCAAGACAAACTACCTCCAGGTGCAAAGCAACATGCCAGAATGTACAAAGAAACATCACAGATCTAATCTAAAAATGCATCTGCAATAAAGATTAACACTGTATTCCAGTTATGGGTTGGGGTAATTTCATTTCTTTGGTTACAAGGAGAGGAAGTACTGCTAGGCTTCCAGAAACGCACTTTGAGTGACCTCCAGAAGGAACAGATGAAGATGTGAACCTGACCCTTTCTAATCAGTTTGCTACCTCCTCCTCACGTCCACTTCACTGAAGGTAGGAGAGATAGCCAAGAAAAGCCAGATTTCCATGTGTGTCTCCACTGAACCCTAATGTTCACCTTGATGTTTAAGACTGTTCTCTAACTTCCATAAAGAAGCCAGAAATAACATTCGCTTCACAAATTTTGACAAGTGAGCCAAAATAACTACTGAGCTGTTGTACAATCCAAAATCCAACAGATAAATAAAACTAAATAACAAAAACTGTCTTGGCCCAAACAAAAGAATTGTGGCTCCTTACATTTTGCAAATCATTTGCATTTTCCTTGTGTGGAGTTAGGCCTTCAGAGGCCTACAACCTCAACAGTTAAAATAAGGCTTTTCCCATTTTTAGTAAAATCTTTGAAGAGGAATCACTGCAGTTTTCCATGCAGAAACATGTTTGGTGCTATCAGACTGTCAATGTCTGAAGCTCAGAGGGTCAACAAACAAAGCTCTTTAATTCTAAGTCACAGAGCTGAAATTATTAATGAATAAAATAAGATGGTCCCAAGGCAATGCCTGTTGGGTATATATATATGTGTGTGTGTGTGTATGTGTGTGTGTGATTTGTTTTTGGTTTTTTTTGGTTTAAAGTTTAAACAAGTTTGTTTTGCAATATCATCAACACAAGGTTTCTGCTGGGTGCTCCAAAGTGGCTCCTGAACACGTCTGGACAGACTCCATCCCACCTCCATTCACTCTGCAAGGGTACAACCTTCCTTTTACAGGCAGCACTTCCACTGAACAGCTGCATTAGTTCAAACCTAGATCATGTTAGCAGTGGTAGAAAAGGAGCAATCAATCTCCAGAATACAACCTGTTACAGCAGACAGCTTCCAACACCTTGTAAAGGACATCCTGCTCTTCCCTTATCTGACAGCAGCCCCATAAGACATTTCTTGACACCTTCTCAACTTGAAGACACAATGTGTTTTTCCTTCGCTGATTATCTCAGAATGATGAAACAATTCAAATATGAAATGAATTCAATTCAAAAAGCATTTTTCCCCCCAAACACTGTTAGGAAAAACAGATATTATCTGTACAACCAGTGTGTTGTAAAATGCCACAGAAACCCATTTGAGTAGCACTTTTCTTAAGAACAAAAACACTTCTGTGATTATTTTTATGGCATATCTTTTTCTAATAAAGCTTTTTTCCTCCTTTTACCCTTTTGAATTAATACCCTGTCACAGACACAGAACCATATCTCTTTCAGTTTTAAGTACTTAAAAGTGATGAAACATCCTTAGAATTGGTTAAATTCAAGATTTGATTATATGTTATTAGTACAGCCAAGGAAAATTTTTGATACATTAAATCCCTCTCTAGCAGACAAAAACATTAGCAATGCAAGGCTCAAATAAATTGAGTTGCTCAAATAAAGTCCTCATGCCCCTAATCTTAGTTCAGGTGTACACAACTTACAGCAGCTGTAAAATAGTAATAATGCCCTTTGCATGATGTATTTTCATCACCTTTTCAGGGCAAGTTCTGGATAAATACCTGTGGAGTGACTCTGCTTAAAATGGAGAGTGGTTTAATTTTACAAACTTTCTTGTTTTACAAAGTATCAGCTGTGGTCCACATCCACACATTCTAATACCAGTTATCCCTAAAAATGACCATTATGTCCTGTCAATTTGGAAAGCTCTGGTGGAATAATTCTGTTTAACCTAACTGTGGTGGATTGACCCACCCAGGCTCAACAGGACAAGGATAGAAAGCAGAATGCAAAAGCTTGTGTCAACACACGGAGAGTAACTAACCAGTTTTGTCATGGGTAAAACAGACTCATCTTGGGGGAAAATAATGTAAATTATTGCCAATTAATTTAGAATGGGATAGCAAAAAGCAAAGACAAAATGATTGAAACGATGCCTGCCCCCCATGTCCCTCCTTTTCCCAGGCTCTTACTTCCCAACTCCTTCCCCACCACTCTGACTCTGCAGCACACAGAGTGATGGCAATGGGGCCTGTGCTCAGTCTGTAACAGCTCCTCTCTTCTGCTCCATCCTCTTCACGCTTTTCCCCTGAGCCAGCCTGGATCCTCGCACAGGCTGCAGCCCTTCAGGAACTACCCACTCCTCTGTGGGCTCTTCACAGGCTGCAGCTTCCTTTAGGGCAGCCCGCCTGCTCTGAGGTGGTGTCCTCCAGGGACTGCCTTGTGGGTAGTTGCTCCAGCACAGTCCTCTCCAAGAGCTCTGGGGAATCTCTCTTCCAACACCAGGAGCATCTCCTCTTATCCTCCTCTGACCCTGGTCTTCCCCCTGCTGTTCCACACAGTTTTCCCCTCAATTTGTGCAGGGCAGAGCTTTCCCCTTTCTCAAACAGGCTTTTCCTGAGGCACCACAAGCCTGGCTGTGGGCTGGAGCTGGCTGGATGCAGCTGTGTCAGGCACAGGACAGCCCCTGGCCTTTTCTCCTTGAGGCAACGCCTGCAGAGCCTTCCCCATGGCCATCAACCTTATCAAATACATTCCCCTAGGAAAGAGGGATCACCACTGCCAAAACCTCTGTGCACTGTTCTCCCTCCACACCTCCATCCAGGGGAGTGCTGATGTGGGTGAGGCCAATGCCTCCCAGTCTATACCTATACTGGGGGCACAAAAAATTACTTTTCCAGTCTTGTCAATGCAGCACTATCCAGCTGCAACTATCAATATGAGTTTATTTTCCCTTTAAACTAACTGGAGAGAGATGGGACTTAATAAAATCCCAGAGAACAAAATAAAACTGATGATTTCAGCTCTGACACACCTCTCTGTAGTTTCTTTGTGCTTTCTTGTATTTCTACAGCTTCTGGGGTAAGGTGTTAAACCAGAAAACTGTGCTGCAACACAAACCAAATACCTTGTGTTTTCTCTTCTGAATTATAATAATGCTGTTCTGAGATGGTTGTTCACTCAGGTAAAAACTTATCTCCTGGCCTGGCAGACACCAACAAGTGGCACAAAGCAACAGCAGAGTAAGTTAGTCCTCTAAATTGAAACCACTGCATTTCCCTCATCTAACTGACCTGGCTTGTTTTTTCTCTCTTTCAATGCAGATGTTTCATTTCCCTCTCTCACAGTTTTGGTGTTTCTACTGAAGCACAGGCTGTGGAGGATTCCCAATGACATACCTATCTCTGGATCACACACAAACTGCAATGCCTAATAAGAGTACCTCTGTTTCCATGGCATCTCAGAATCATCAATGGGTGGCTCATCTCTGCACAACACAGTTTTCATTCAGTGTAAAATCCTCAAACTGTGAGTATCAAGAATGCCATAAAATGCAATCCCTTTTCTGCTTAGGGTATTTACAGCTTCACAGCTGGTCAAGGTTTGCAGTCATCATTCTGTGCCTGGTTTTCAGGATACAATGCAGACCCTTCACATTAATTACATATTGTTCCCTAGAGCAAAGTCACATTTCTCTATGATTTCTCACATGCCACATACACTGCTGTCACAAAACAGATAATAAAGCGTCACCATTAGATAATAATAAATTAATACATGTTCTGCTCTCTAGGCTTAGGCAGATATACAAAACCGTGTGCTACAACAGAGCTGCTTGGGCTACCTCTTACTTGATGGGTCAGCCAGGTCACACAGAATATCACAGTAAAAACCATTTTCACTAAGGACTCATTAAGGAAAAATTCATTTGCTTGGTGCTGGAGGAATAACCCTAATTGGTTCTCTTCAGCAGTACACAACTTCCCCACTGTTATGGGGCCCTTATCATCTGTACTAACACTTTGTCTAGGGCTGATGATTCAAAGTCACATTTAGGCCCACACAGTTCAACAAACAGTGCCTGTGAGAAAAGTGTAGGATTAAGTATTTTGACAGACAATCAGGTATTATTACTTCAAGCATTTTTACCTTGCTAAAGAAACTCAACAGGAAATTAAGAATAGATTCTCTGAAGGAAGAAAAGTATATTTGATGTTTCACATTCTGAGGGCATTTGATTGTGCTGGTTTTACCTGGCATACGGGCCCAGAGTATGTCAAGAATTTTCAATTTTTGCTTCTTCATTACATCCTTAAATTAGTAGCCTGAGTCTCTCCTCATAACCCTCACTGCCTTAGGATTTGTTTGCTCTTGGTTCAGGTAGCATAACTGATCACTTACCTAATCCTCATTATTTCTGAAGTTTTGAAAAATAACACAGCCTGGGAATAAATACAATTAGGGATTTATCAACATCTGTGAGATGCTTTTTGTTCTTGGCTTCTGCAGAAATATCTGAAGAGACTCAGATTTAATCACACTGGGCTGACAATTTATTTCACTGTTTTTGAAATGTTTTGCTAAGTACCAAATTCATTCATAAGATAAAAATCCCTTGTGCCTTTCAGTAGTTGAAAACAAGGCCACTAAGAAATGAGAATCTAGTAATTTTACTATTAGCTTGAGAGTTATCACAGACACTGAACAATAAGCATCTTAAAGTTCTTAATACACTTAACTTCAATCTTCAGTCACTGAAGATTTCAATGGCACCAAAACTACTTCACTAAAGCACCCTGTTTCAAAAATTCTTTCCATTGGGACTCAGAAGACTATAATTATAACATTTTCCATGTACATGAAGTCGTTTAATACCTTTGCTTTTCTACCTTGTTATCAAACAATCTGTCACAATTCAGGGCCTGCAATCATTACTGAAGACAACAGGTTGAGTATTTCACTGTTTGCAGTCCTTACCAACAGTGAATGGAAACCAGCCTGGGACTGGAAAGTGAAAAGTTTTGGGGTGTTTTTTTGTGGTCTTTTTGGTTGTTTTGGTTTTTTTTTTTTTTTTTTAATTTTTTTTGGTTTTTTTTTTTTGTTTGTTTTTGTTTTGTTTTGTTTTGTTTTGTTTTTTTGTGTCAAAACCCTTAATTTAAAAAATTGATGAAATTTCAGCTTGCTCTTTAAAAAAGTGGTCTTTGCACCAAGGGATAGTTGTTAACTACCATTTGGGGCCATTGCTATAAAATTACAGAGAAATTCCCATTATAAATGATACTTTGTAATAATAAGATGTCTTAAATATTAGCATAGTGTGGGAATATTGTTGCAAAAAAAAAAAAAAAAGATAAAATGAACTTCTTCCCAATATCTGTGCTTTATTTTTTGCAAAAGCAAGCATGACCTGCATAATGGATGTAAAAAAATAACAAGCTAGTCATAAAAAGAAAGTCTACAGAAAGCAGCATGTGGTGGTTTTATTTAGTGTGGCTTTCAAGTTTCAGGGAAACAGATCAATATAAGTGATCAAAAGTGAATGCTAAAAAAATTTGATGCCATGAAGAAATTCCTCATACTCTTTATTTCTAATTACCAGAATGACACAAAAACAGGTGAAGGTGAGACTAGATAGGAAAACAGAAGTTTCAAGCATCTCAATTTTTGTTGAAGTTTTGTGTTAACTTCTTCTGATCTTTGGCTTTCCCCAGTTGTGGCAAATTTTGGGTAGGAGGGAATGGAGGGAAAGGAAAAAAAAAAAAAAGGAAAAAAAAGAAAGAAAAAAAGAAGAGTCTTGTCAGCATTGGTCAAAATCAACTGTATGTCCTTGACCATTTCAGTATCTTGAGCCTCTGTATCATCAAGCAAGTCAGAGAACTTGGTTGTGCTATGTGCAGGATCTTCAGGTAAACATAAATGAAGGAAAGACCTTGCAAAGAACAGCCTCATAATGTAAAACACTATGCTGGGTAACTTGAGGATACTAACAAAAAAACCTGTTTGACTAATCTTGATTTACTTTTCAGATTTTCTTTTTTTAAGACTAAGACCTATTCTAAAGATAACAAAAGCCAAATAAACTGCAGTGCATCCAGAAGTTCCTAATTTTTATAAACAGGTGCATCTTGCATCCTGATTCTGATGCACAGATGCTCAGACCATAAAGAAAAATTGAAAAAGATGCAAGCAAAACTATTATTACTTCCCTTTTTCCATTTCTGGTAAAGCCCTGATTTCTCTTCTTTCACATCTCCATTTCAGCTCTGCCTGTTTCATGACTGCATCACTGGATCTATCATGTCCAGGACATTTCTGTAAGGAACAGCTCCAGTGTTCATATCCTCAGTTCTGCAGTGAATCTCGTGGACATTTTGGAGCTAGTGGCATAGAGCAGGAAAGATCCAACACCACCGGTACCTTGTAGTTTAAGAAATCATAGAATAGTTTGAATTATTAGGGACCTTTTAAAGGTCATCTATGCCAACCTCAACTAGATCCAGTTGCTCAGAGCCCCATCCAACTTGAATGTTTCCAGGGATGGGGTAAGCATCACCTTTCTGGAAATTTGTTCCTGTGTTTTACCCCTCTCACTTGCTTTTTAATCAAAACTTTTCCTCCTTCAGCTTAAAACCAGTCCCCCTTTTCCTATCACCTACATAGCCTTGTAAAATGTCCCTCCTCAGCTTTCTTGTAAATGTCCTTTAGGTACTGGAAGGCTTCTCTGTGGCCTCTCCTGAGCTTTCTCCTCTCCAGGCTGAACAACCCTCTCAGCCTGTCCTTGTAGCAAAGGTGCTCCAATCCTCTGATCATCTTCATGGCCCTCCTCTGGACCCAACCCAGCAGGTTCATGTCTTTTTTGTTTTAGGAGACCCACACATGGACCCAGTACCCCAGGTGGGATCTCACAAGGGCAGAGTAGAGGAAGAAGATAAAATATATTATTTCAGGGGTATGTGGTTTAATATTCTGTAAAAAAAAAACAAACCAAAACAAAACAACAAACCAACCTCAAAACCTCCCAACCTCTGCAAGGGGTACAGAGAAAGGACACCCCTTAGTATTTATTATCAAATATGTCCCTCTCCAAATTGTTAGTAATCTTAATTCTGTTACACAGTATGAATAACTAAATTAAAAACCTACAAAATGTGAACTCTGGTTTTGAAGGACAAAAATATTTCCCCTTTTACTAATAGCCTTAATTTATTAATACATTTTGCTTAGATAGAATATGTTTTTGTGTAATGTTTTCTGGCAGTACATAACCAGCTGCTCACTAACATCCCTTGGACAATTTGACTTCCATATGTGCCTTTCCTTATGGTTTTCTTCCAAGGCAATTACCATTCATTCATCAAATGACTGTCTCATGGAAAACCCAAAGCCCTTTCATTCCTCACCTTATGTGCTATTTCCCCTCCTTCTGCCCTTCTCCTCATTCCAGTGGATTTCTAAAGGGACAGCTTTGACTGACAGAGAGAAGAAACATTTCTTTTTTCTTCTGGCTCAGCTTCTCATAACCCTTGCCCAAGATGGTCAGACACTTCCCCAAACTGTGTTTCTCAACTAAAATTTCAACTTTCTTTTGGAGGAACTGCAAACTGACTGAAGCAGCAGGTGACCAGCAGCAGAAAGCTAAGAGTTGCCACACTACACTTCCTTTTGTCAGAAAGAAAATTCAGGACATGTCAGGATGAGTTCATTCAAAGCTAGTCCTGGGGTTCTGGTGGACAGAAAATGTACAGAAGCAGATATGGACGTACTAACACGATAACACATTTCAAAGGTGTTTCTGCCTAAGACTATCCATTAAAATAAATCTAAAAAAAAAAAAAAAATCATGGTCTAGCCTCAATAAAATATTCAATGATTTAGAAAATAATAATCTTTGTCTCCACCATAACTGCTCTCTTCCCATGCTTCTGCTGTTGAGCACAAACTGCACAGCTCATAACAAAAAAGATCTCTTAGGGTTGACAGAGCAGCATTTCTTCTTGCAAGGCTCCTCCAAAAAGCACTAGGTCCATGCACAATTTGATTTTCTATTAACAGGACCATTCTAACCTTCATGTCACTACTAAAATTATATGTTTCTATGGATAACATCCGAAAAGGTCAATCTCCAGTCTTCTAAATTTCGTTACTCCTGGAGTGTTAGGCGGCTGTCATTTCCCTCCTCCACAAGTTTTCCTCACTAATTTGAGTCTCTCCCTACCCTAATTCCCTCTTAATACTGTAAGAAAAAGGCATTGACTGAACTTGCAAGAGCTTCACTTAAAAGAGGCTGATGGGAATTGTCATTGTTCTGCCAGACTGCTCCAGCCCACATCCTTAATCTCTGTTTTTGCCTGTCATCTCACACTTCTTATTTCCTGTTTTTTCCTCTTCAGTTCATGTAACCAAGTATCAACATACACCCTGATTTTTTATCTCTTCTTTGCTGAATTAATATATGTACCACACCTGAGGTACATATCTGTGTATCTGTGTGGAAGTGAGTGTATTTTTCTTGTGTTGTCACACTGCCGAGGACTACAGACTCCTTATCCTTGACTAGGATTAATAACCAGAATTATGTGAAGGAGCACATGCAACCAGATTCCATCTCAGTCAGAAAATAACCTTCCAGAGTTTTCTTAATTATGTCTGGCCAACATATAAGTGACAACTCTCTATGCCCTTGCACACCTTCTAGGATGCCCTCCCAAGAAGAGATTTGAAAACATGCATCCCATATCTAATTATAAAGTGAAAGATGTCAGCTCTGTAAATTACTTCAGGAAGACAGAACGGAAGGAAGATTGAAATGTAAGGATGAGAGAAAATCTGTGTGCATCAGGCAAAGGATGTACAGATACACAACTGGATATCTGTATGTATCTATAGTAGAAACATCTGCTGGTTCTTATTGCTGCTTCTCTCTTTTTCTATTTCCGTTCATTTGCTTCCTAGCCCTCTTTATTGAATGTAGATGCTCTTTCCTTATTATTATTTTTCATATTTGATTACAAGCTTCTAAGATAATAAAAGGAAAATGAATATATGGTTTCCTCTAATTTCACCAGATCTACACTTTCATGACTAAGTTTCAACTCAATTACTAACATTTTAAATTGTTATTTTTAATAATAAGCATTGTATATCGGAGCTTGCTCATTAGACAGGCCTGTATTACTGTAGATCTATTTATAATCAACAGCTGGCTCCACCTAGTGTCCTATTAATTCATCAGTGAAAGAGAAAGCTAAAACCAAATACCAGAGAGAAAACAGAAACAAACTATAAAATCACTTGTCAGCTGGGTGATGGTCACAGACAGCATGAAGTTACAATTACTGGTGTCAGAGGGAAAAGACCATTTTAAGTAACTACTGCATGATGATTGCCAGCCAGCACTCTGGAGACGTGAAGAGACTAAGCAGCTTCAGGAGTATACATACAATATATGCAATATAAACAGTTTTACTAATACCCTGAAAAGGAGAATGGGGGTTTATAGGGCTTACTCTCTCTATGGTTTCACCGTGATCAACAATGAGAAAGTATTGTTAAATTCAACTGAACTTCTATAAAATAGAATAACATTTTATTGTCATCAAAACTACAGAACTATTTCTGGCTATTCATACCCCACGGTGATCCTCTCTGTTAATGAGTACATCTCCCCTCCCGGCAGTTACAAAATCATTTAAAATGTCTCTTGTAGATGATCAAAACAGGGAAATGCTCAAGCTAAATAACATTAGCTATTAGTTTTACTGATCCTTACATTCAAACTTTCCAAAGGCTGGTTCACTGCTGTGTATCTAGAAACATCTATTTTTCTAAAACTGTTAGTTTTACTCAGCAACATTTAGTGTTTAATAGCCTGAACCCTCTTGACAAGACAACACAGAGTACTGCCAACAAAGTAATTTAAGATAAAGTCAGAAAAGTGAATATCCAGTTTGACAAGAGATTTCTTGATTATCACCTGTGAAAAAAAACTATAAATCTAATAAAGAATGGAGTTTACATAGAAGAAAGCATTTTGTAAAGCAAAATAATGCAAGTAATTTTACAGAATCATAGCCTGTGAGCTATCAAGCAGTGTTTGAGTGGTTGTTGAACCTTCAAATAGGAAGAAAGAATGCCTTACATTTACAAGGCACTACTTTCACTTCTGTGATCGAGGGCAATCCACTCTGATAGAGCTGACATCTGTTTTAAACCTGTTCCTATCACCTGTTTGGAGCTGCTTAGCCATTTCACCCTAGTGGTGATAAAATATATTTCAATATGTACAATATATACTTAATGACTGCTCACCGTGACAGAGAGGGAGAATATATATGTTGTGGGGGGAGAGGTAGACAGGAGAAAGGATCATGTAATAAGACAATACCTACACCAAAGAAAACACCTGTAAATTTTCTCAAACGCTCTCAAAATATTCAGTTAAAAGTTATGTTTGTGACCCATCTAAAGTATTCACAGCTAAATTCAATTATTATATTAAAACCTCACAGTACAACACAGAACATGAATTTAATAAAATGCACACAGAAATGCTCTCTAATGTTTCAAAAATAAGAGAATACTCAAGTTCTCAACAGTTAAACAGTTACTGTCATTTCTCATTAATAGCTTTCAGAATCCTGTCTGAAACAAGTTGATACAGAGAAATTAAGAACAGTAATCAAGCAAGAAATAACAGACCAGCTGGGTAGGCATCAAGTTGGCAAAACGTGAATACAGTTCAATAGCTGAAACAGATGCTGGAGTTTTTGAGAAACCCTGAAGGAGATATTGATATATTTTCTTTATATAATTCTGAACAACCGGATAAATGTCAAGAGCTAAAAACTGATGGGGAATAAAACCTGTCGTAAAAACTAACTGTAAAGCAGAGACATGCAATAATATCCTTTCATTATACCAGAGCATTCAGTACATGCATCTTCATTTCCTTGGAATTCCACAATATGCCAATATATCAATCAGAGCTTGCTAGTGAATCAGAGGGAGCTTTTCCCAGTCTTGTTTAACATTTGTTTGTTTCTATCTACCTGAGGCTTCAGACTTAGAAAATACTTTATTCTTCAGTCTCATCCTAACAGAACACTCTCTTTCAAGCAAGCAATTCTCCGAGCTTGCAGGCAAGCAGGAAAGAAAGAGTAACACGAGCATAAATGAAACTGCAAAATCCATTTTGCACGAGGAATTTTGTTTTCAGAGTTTCAAGACCTCAGCAACAAATCCTGTCATCAGTGACAGCTCATTCTAGCATATGCTTTGTCATGGTCAGTTTCTAATTACATTCATAATGATGCAATAGCTTTGATAATCCTACCTTCCATGCCAGCTGCTTTTCTTGTCACTCCATCATGCCAATAAGTTGGCTGCCGTAACAAATCAAGATAGTGCAAAACAGCATCTTTCCCCTGCATCTGTCATCTTCCTGAAAGCATTCTATTACTGCCGACTGCTGGGAACCAGAAAGTCTATTTGAATTCCAGCAGCTCCCCTCTCGCATGATTCAAGTTAGCTTAGGTGGGCATGCCTAACATGATTCTCTCCATCATTTATTATGCAGCTGCTACACCGTCGGTGTGGTAACCACTCTGACTTTATCTGATACGTCAGTCTTGCAAACCTCTACCTCCGTGCAAGCCCACGAGCCACAGAAGCATCTTGCATTTAATGAGCACTCTCCCTGCCTAAAGAGAGTGCATCTGTAAATCTGTTTCAAATCCTGCTGCTTGTATTGTCCTCTAAGGCTGATGCAAATGTTTGAAGATTTTCTCTTTTTTTTGTTCTTGCGTTTTTTTCTCTTCAGAAAGCTCTTCGTGCACGCTTGAATTATTCAGCTTCAGCTAAACGTTTGCTGATTTGTGTCCAACCAAACAGCACCTTCCCGTTGAAACTCTCTGCTCGAAAGCTACTTCTGAATAACAGTGCTGTGCGTTCAGGCTCTCAACTCTGTTTCATTTTGAACATGGCTTTTATAGCTACACCTCGACAAATGCATTTAGTTCTTTTCTTGCAATGAATGGCTGTTTAATGAGGGAGCTGTACATTTTTAAGCAATTTATCTAAGCCTATCTGTAGGTGACACTTGCTTTTTGTTCTTTATACATTTTAACAGTAAGTGGATAGCTCTGTCACAGCATCTTGATATTCTTAAAGTGGTAAGAACACCACCATAAGCTGATTTTGCCAGTCCGTGGAGGACACTTTCAAATGACAGAGTTTGCTTAACTGCTTCTGAGTATCGTGAATTAAAGGGACAGGGTTGTTTTGTTGTCTTTCTATTTATATTTTCTGTTGAGTGGGGGAAAAACACGCTTGCGTCAGTGATTTCAAAAGAATATTAATAGAAATTGACATCTACACATCAATCATCCTCCAAGTCAAATTAGCTGAGTCTCCTCCCACCACTTCTGCCTGCAGTTCAGAGTCAAGTCATTTCATCTTTAATGCATCTGGTTGCTCATAAGCTGAATAAACAACCCCAGCCCCATGGTGGAAAGTTTGAATACCTGTGAGAGAAAAAAGGAACAACTCAATAGAGTCAACAGCCTGGCTTAAACCTGATAGTTAAGTGAAGTAGTGAGGGGAGAGCAAGGACTATCACTGGAGTAATACCTCCTTCCTCAGCCTTTGCACAATGGCAAAGGAGGAGAAAGGAAGGGGAAAAAAGCCAGAGTCCCCCAGGAAAGCTTCCCTTTGCGACAGCTGCCAGCTCATTATCACTCACCAGTTCTCGTACTCCCAGCTCAAAAGACTCATAGGGTTTTACTTAAGCCTCATTTCTTTACTCAGCTTATATGTGTTGAACTTTTTTGTGATTTGCAATCCCTCCCCACCCTGATAGCCCCTTTCCTCCTCCACAAGTTTCGAATCTCAGTAAAGTTCCTCAGGGTCTTGGCTGTGAAAAAAACAAGCCTGAAAACATGAGCTCAGGGGAGATCAGTCACAGAAAGTAAATGGTGAGGGGGGCAGGTGGATGGGGAAACCAAATAAACAAAAACCAACCCAAAGCAGAAAATAAAACCCAAACAAGCAAAAAAAAAACCCCAAAACAAAAAAAATCCAAACCTAAAACCTAAACCCTAAAAAACAAACCAGGAAACAAGGTAAGAGGGTTTCCTATTTTGAAAAACAAGTAGAAATAAAAAAATCAGAACATCTGATATCTTCCTCTAGGACTCCCACAGGGGTGTTACCGGTGGGTGCCTCCTGCACAGCACTCAGCAGAGACCCTGGGCAGAGGTGCAGGTTGCTGCTGGGTTGCTGAATGTGAGAGAGCTCCCAGCCCTTCTGGGAGGGATCTGACTCCCTGCTCTCGCCCACATCCAAATGGCACAGCTGACACCTGAAGGAGCTAACATAGCATGGCGCCGTTTCTATATGTGATACTGTATTTATTCCTAGCATGCTGCCAGAAAATGCCTTTTTAGAGATTTCATGTAAATAAAGTAGAATTACTACATCTGTTCCTCTGTCTGTAGCAGCACATATCAACAAGCTAATTTTGCATTCAAGGCAACAGAGACAGTCCTATCATATAGTTGCAAAGTGCACAACTATAAAGCGCCTATCTGAAAATACTGTCGGCTCCTTCTTGTTCACAGTTCAAGTCACTGCTGAAGTGAAACAAACCAGGCAATGAATGAGGACTGACTTTGAAGTCGCCATCAATTCCAAGTACATAAAAGGATATGCTTAATATTTCACACTTCTAGCTGCATTACGATTTCTAAATCATAGACACAGCAAGAAGGAATTTACATGGTATTTCACAACAGATGAGTTTGAGCACATAGATCATATAGCTTGTATTTGCAGGGAAGATGTAAAGTACCCAAAACTCAACACAGGTTTAATCTCTACTTCAATGGATTTTAAAATGTGCAAGATTATAGATTAAAATATCCAGAAAAACATTTAATATGATTGTAAGACATACAATAATGAAAAGAGAATGGGAACATCTGGTGTGGCAAAATATATTTTACCAGAATCCTATCCCACCCAGATACCTAGAATTGCAAAAAGGAAGAGGGGGACATGAGGGAATGATGAAAAGTATTTCCAGATGAATAAGCCTGGCATTACAGGAAGGACCCACTGTAGTTTACCATTCAGTATTATTGCCCTGCAACACAGCACACAGTGGATGAGATACAGTTCATCCACACAGACATACCCAGACACATCAGGTCTATAGGGAGTAGCCATTTTTGTTCCGGTGAAAAAAAACCCAACAAAAACACAAAAAAAAACCCCAAAAACCAACCAACCAACCAAAATAAACAAAACAAAAAAACCCAAACAAACAAACAAAAAATAAAACACAAAAAACACCCCAAAATGTTTTAAATTATCTTTTTTGGAGAAGAAGAAAACTGCAATACACCAGTATTTGTATCTTTTGTGTGCACTAGGTGTATAGAAAAACAGCCCAGAGACAAATGGAGAATCTGGGAGGAGAAACCAGTATCAGTCATTCTGTCCACATACTAATAGGCCAGATTAATAGCTGGCTTTTGTCTCTAGCTTTTTCTGCATTTTTCTGCAAAAACAACAGCCGTGGTTTCTGCATATTGTA
This sequence comes from Pyrgilauda ruficollis, assembly GCF_017590135.1. Taxonomy (NCBI): domain Eukaryota; kingdom Metazoa; phylum Chordata; class Aves; order Passeriformes; family Passeridae; genus Pyrgilauda; species Pyrgilauda ruficollis. The sequence goes on from NW_024524266.1 coordinate 15,917,657, forward strand.
AGTGGATTCAGCATCTGCATAGATATAATTATAGCAACCCACCCATATGGAATGAATTGCTTTAGAGAGAAAGCTCCATGGGTTGCACTCCCAGAATCTACAATAACACAAATACATAATTTTTTGTCTTATACAGAACTGTCCTCAGTTTGTAAAAAGCAGAAATAGAGGACAAGTGGAAAAACACTCATCAAGTGGTATTCTGCTTTTTACAGTACTGAAAACTCGGTAGGCAAAGAAACTTCAACTTATTTGGGTGACAACTCTCTTCCTATTCCTCTACACCTTATGGCAATGACATATCTATTTGTTTTAATTGTTTCATTGCTACTGAGGGACTGATTGCTGCATTCAGGGTGTTCAGGGTGCTTGAGTTTTCTGTGGTGGTGTGTGTACGTGACAGTGACAACTAAGAGGCTTGTAGAGCCTCTTCTTGATGCAATTTCTTTTTTTTTCTTTTTTTTTTTGGTTTTTTTTGTTTGTTTGTTTGGTTGGTTTTTTTTTTTTTGTTTTGTTTTGTTTTTGCTTTTGTTTTGTCCTCCTCTTTGGAAGCACCAGTGACTCTGACCAAGCAAGAGTAAATAATGGACCACTGAAAAATAGGAAGCAAGCAGATTGGCCTTGACCTTCAGCTCTACATGATGCTCTACATAATGCACTCTCTCCAGTATGTAGAAATGAATGCTGATTTTGCTTAGCAAATATTGTTCATTTGTTTTGCTAATATATCTCCTGAAGAAAGTCAATTTCTCTTCCCTTTTTCCCTGCCTCCCCTTATACTTGGGTACTTCATGCCTCTCCCAGTGAACAACTAATTCAATCGATCAATCATGCAAGAAAATACGTTAATGATATACTGTGCATGTTTAGATTAATAAATGCCTCCAATAAAAGCACTGGGAAGTTTGTTTGGATAACACAGACAGGAATTATTATTTCTTACTGTTAATCATTCTATATTAACCACCTTTCAATTATAGGATTTCTGATGTATAAGAGTAATCTGCACATAAACAGCCACTTTCCAATATAGTTAGACACATCAGTACTTTTATTTTTATGGCAATGTTTCAATCATTTGGAGATGATAACTTCTGACAATTTCAGCAAATGTAGCTTCGACTGCTCAAGACTTTAAAAAATTACTACAGACAAGTATATGAAAAATTGAAAATTAAAAATGCATAAAAGTCGTGTCTCTATAAACCAAAAGGCCAGTGCCACCAGCCTCTCCATATGGATGCTTACAAGCCCTTTCCAATGGAGAGGTTCAGAGTCCTCATCATGCAGACAGGACCACGGTGTTGGCCAGAGAGATGTTTGACATGTGTATGTCTTAAGTCATCCAGCCAGGAAACTGACAGAAATCCCAGGAGCTGAAACTTTCAGGGGTTTAAAAATATTTACTCCCTTGCACTATAGTTTATCCCTTTATTTTTGTGCAGAATTCACCTTTGTTTTTTTAACTGAATCTCAGTTATATGAAATTCAGCTAGGTTCAGGCATTTGTCATAAGATGAAAGCTCAAAACACACTGATCTCAAAATGTGTTAGGAGGACTCATGATCAACATTTTGAAACAAGACTGATCATGTTTATAGTATTTTTTTTCAAAATTTTATTACGGATGTACTTACAACAATAATAAGCAGTGATTTCCTTAGCAAGAACAGGATTTCATATTACAGGACATTAAAAAGTTATTCACAAAAAATGCTACAGAAACAGTTCTCTGAGATGCAGAGCACGGCACACTAAAAAGTGGATACTCTACATTAATTCTGAATATTGCTGTGTGATATAGTCATCTGAACACTGCTGCAAATGTGGATAATATAATCTCTCACATGCAGTAACTATTGAGGATTTTTAATGTCAACCTCTGCTTAAGTCGACAGATAAGCCAACACACAGTCTACATTTGGTTCTCACATAGCATATGTATTTCAGTGACACTGAATTTAAAATAGTAGGTTCTAGCAAGAAAAAATAAATCTGGTTAACTCATTCTCCAAATATTTAACACACATCAGGAAGCAGAAACATACAGTTTCGCTATTTAACACTCAGAGAATTAGTGACTTTGAACTCTTCAGCAAATGCTGCTAATCTTCCTCTTTAAGCAAGGCTTGTATGTTCTGTTAGCACAAAACTGAACAGTGACATGAAGTTCATGCTAATTACATAAAACATGTGTTTTGTTCTCTTACAGCTCATTTTAAATCAGACTGATGTGAGATACACAGTTTCAACCTTCTTCCATTTACACTTTGACTTCAGAAAAATACATAGTTCAGCAGTACTGTGCTTGAAATAATTACTGACTTAAGCACCTTAATTTGTTCATTCTTTCTACAGTTGCAGTCCATGTACAAAATTATGTATAACAGATGTACCAGTAATTTTAAAAAAGTCAACATTAATTAAATTCAAAACAAAACCAAGCCACCCAGATCTAGCACACACCTTACAGCCTGCCCTTCTGTGCAGCCCATGGGCTAGTAGTACTCAGCTCGCTGTGGTTTTGACTTCATCAGCACTCTCATCTGGTATAGCTTTCCAGCAAAGCATTCTATGTTTCTCTCAATTTGCACCAAATGCAGATGATTGTCACACAAGATAAATTAGGGAACTAGTTCAATAGCAGTTGGTCAATAAATGTTTTGGAGATCACATGCTTTGAAATGTGTTCTATTAGCTACTTCTACTGCTAGTGCAGATATATTCTGCTTTAGTGGTATTTCCAATTCACTGTATTGGTTTTCTGATGGATCATTAACCAGCTGGCAACATGCATATGACAGCTATATATAACAAAATTAATTAAAGCAAATTCTGCCATATTCCCAATTCCTGTAATAGCTCAAACTTATTTTTCCTTTGATAATTTTTTCCTGAATTAATTACTTATATTGTTTGGCTTGCATTAATATTAAAACCAGATTAATATTGCTGATGAGACTGCAACTGCTAACACAAGTCCAAAATCTCCAAAGATGGCAACCTAGAGTTCTTAACAGGCGACACTTCTAGGGTTTTGCTTTTCAGTTGAGGCTTTAAATTAAAATCCCAGGCAACTCTGTGACACATGCTCATTAAACACGAGTAACTGTTTCAGAAAAACCCAAGTCATTCCCTCAAATAACAAAGCAAACACCTCAAACAGAGAAAACTTATCCAAACCTTTCAATCAGTTAAATGTTCCCAAAACCCTCAAAAATATAGGATGCAGAAAGCAAATTCCTTAATACTCAGTGAACAAGCCCAGCTAAAGAGTCTTGGGTTGCTGTTGTCTGGATTTCTGTGCATGTCAGCAGTTGACTTTGGAACACTTTCTCCCCTTCCTGGAATAAATACCATAATGAGAGCTCAGAATATTAAAATCTTCACATTTTCTTCTTCCCATAATAGGAAATGAAGCTACACAGCAACATTAGATGTTTCCATATAGATTCTAAATTAAAACAAAATAAAATCCATGGTGGTTGCCTTCCACTTCACAGCAGACTTACTGCCTTAGAAAGGAGAGTTCTCCCTGAGGTGCCCAGGGCTCTTGCCACAATGCAAGTTAACAGTGGGGGCCACAAAGGAAAACAGCTTACACCTTTCCTACCCTCCCTTGTCAGCAGAAATAACACACTCCATAGTTTCTACCCCTGTCATTGAATAATTTGTTTTAGCTTTGGATGTTTAAGACTGGATGTCTACTCTTTTGTTATATTAAGCATAAAATGTAAAACTGAACTAAGCCATCTTGGTTTCTCTGGAAATTAATGTATACATAAAAAAGCGCTTGTAGTCACGGGTTCAGGGGATTTTTGTGTGTGTTTGTTTTCATATGGGATTTGAAATAAAAATCTAAACGTGAAACAGAACTTGAATTCACCATTCACAGCTGTTAGTGCTCAATAACTTTCTCAACTTCAGCACAGAGACCTTGAAAGTCCATTTTTCAATGAATGTCCTTTTCTGTTAAAAGTTTGAAGGAGACACTGTGCATATTTTATTTTTTTAATCCCCAGAAGAGTCACAGAACAGTGAATTATTTGGGTTGCCCTATAGGCCCTGGTTAAAAGAGCACACAATAGTAACTTAGCAGCCACTTCAGCAAGAACCTTTTCTCCCTCAGCCAGAGCTGAAAGCAGATTTATGAGAAGGTGAGACCCTTAAAGAGTCAGTTCTCAGGCAGACAGGAATTGGGGAGCCCCATGGCCTCAGCCCTCCCACCCCCACACCTGTGGTGGCCTGGAGCCACATGAGACCATGAGCACCTTCCAAAGAGACAGGAGTGACAGAGGAAGAAGTGACTCTCTGCATTGTGATGGGGTGATTGATGCATAACTCACAGATTAGTTGAATTAGTAAAACTGTGGCCTAATTAAACCCTCTCTCCTGCATCTTGTCAAACTTCCAGCGTATCTGGGACACTGAATGGCACCAGAGAGCAGGGTGGCAGCTGCCAAGGATCACTTTGCCTGCCAGGCTTCATTTTTAACACTGTTTTGCATAATATCAGAGTGCAATCAATTTTGTATTGTATCAGTACAATAGCTGAGATTTTGATTATATCAACAAAGTATATAAAATAGCTCAAATTTTAGTTAAAACAATTACCAAAGGTGAATTCTTAAACCAGGTATTGCATATGGAATCAAGGTGTTGTGTGAATACATGTTCCCTGAGCAGTTAGTTTATTTTTTTAAACTAATAATTGAGGGCATATTTACTAAGATTGCAAAACATGCTATTACACTACTTGATTCAAAATATTTTACATTTCTGATCCTTTTTATGCAAAAAATTCAGAATTTAACAACCTCATTATCACCAGAAAGTATTTATCTTGCAAATTTCCCAGAAAAATATGAGTTCAGTTGATACAAACAGAAGACCAGTTCCATTAAAAGTGACAGACATCTGATCAACTCCCACTTCAGTGGGGTGATGTGCAACATGTGGAAGCTTCTGGAGTTACTACATCTGGTCCAAAGGACAGAAAATTGTACAAAAAGACAAGCAAAACAGTATCCCAGCCAGCAAACACAGGGAATGCATAAAGAAAGGTTCACCACACCCATGGTATGCTAGCCCCAGCATGCAGTCCAAAAATGTTAGCAACAGCAGTGGCACCTGAGAAGTTTTAGTGCCTTCCTCTCATCCAGATACTCAGCAATTCCTGATATCTGTCCTTTAGAAAACAGCAAGTACTGAAATTTGCAGTGAAATCAAATTTGGCCAGAATGCCAAGGCCATCACTGTCACTGCGCTTGTCTGCTTGGAGTGAGACAGAGGACTCACTGTTAAACTTCTCTTTTTATTCTTTTGTCTGATTTCATAATTTTAGCTTAAAACTCCATGCAATTTTTTTTTCTTTGTGTAGTTACCCAAAGACACTTTAGGTTTAATTGGGAAAAACTGGAAGAGAAAGATGTTTCAACACCATGGTGCACACAGGTTTCCTGTCAAGGAATATTAACTGCCCTTTCCCATGATGTCCCACTCACATCCTCTCTCAACAGGAACAAAAGCTCAGGAAAGATGTTTCCTTGATGCAGGCACAAAGCTTCTTCAAAACCATTTCAGGCTTATCCCTGTCTGACTTTAATATATGCACAGTTGGAGTAACAATAGTTGTTGCCATCAATATATTCCTGAAACTGTCTCCATGTCTGTCAACACTTCCCAATTCAACAGACTTGAGTAAAAGCACCATTCTTCTGCTTCTTCTCTGTCTGGCAAAATGGGGCTACATCATCAGTGAAAAAAAAACCATCCTTTTGATGGAACCACCAAGAAACTGTCATATGAGAACTTCTGACAGGAACAGAAGTCAGCTCTTGACTTCCAGGAACAGTTCTGGCCACAAGCCTAAACTGGCATTAACTCCAGGCAGAAAACTGGGGAGAGGGGAAAGGGAAGGAATGCCATAAAGCAACTCCCTTCCCCATCACAAGTAGAAAAAGGAACTAAGAAATGCTCTAAGGCCTAAATCATGTGTGTAGTTTTACAGTTAGACCCTTCAGCAGTATTGAATAATACCAAAGCTGAAGGTTCTCTCTACACCTGCATATATTTCTTGTATAATCTTTTCCAAAGATGGTTGCTCAAACAGAGGTCTACATGTGCCTACTAAAGCAGAATGAAAAAAAAAAACCAAAACACTTCATTAGTGATGGCTAAGGCACAACCTGAGTTAAGCCAAAGGCAGAAAAACAGTTGTGAAAATATAAGTCTTTAATGAAGTAGCTTAGTTTTGTCACAGTTTATCACTTCATGGAAAGTACTGCTTAACTGAATGTATTATGTGAGTACATCAAAAGTTCTCTTAAATTTTAAGCACACTGTGGATTGAGAGTGACTCATTTGCTGTGAGTATTGGAATACTTGATCTTTAAAATGTGTGATGTGAATGGGAAGATATGACAAGATATAGTTTCTTTTTGCTCTACGGGATAAGTGTAACACAGTCACTAGAACTTTACAAAAAGCCCTAAGGCTCTGAGTCTCTGTGTGAAAGGACTTGGAATTTATGGTGAAGCAATAGATAAAGAGAATCTTGAAAACATTAAGGGACTTTTTTTTTTTCTGGGATACTTGTATGCTTTGCCTGCGGCATCATTCCAAGAAAAGTTAGGCAGCTGTAAGATTTATTGGCTGGGACCAGAGCTTAAATGCAATTTTCTCTCATCACATTCACACAAAGATATTGCATCTTCCTGTACCTTCCTAGCTAAGAATGGCGTATTTAATTGCTTCTGTGACAGGTTCTGGTTGGGGGTTTTGGGAACTCACTTCTATCTCTGTGTCAAGTAATACCACTGCACTGTGTACAGTTCCACTCCCAGTGTGCATACTGAAGGGTGGAAACTTAAAATTTGTTTACAAGGAGCACTGATGTGAGCAAAATTTGATTGCTTGAATGTTTTCAGAAAGCAAAACACAGAAGTTACACAGTGCCTAGAGCAACTGGGTTTAAAATCAAGGAAACATATCTAAGAATTAGAAAAACTTCTAATTTGGGTAAAAATACCCAAATTCTAAATGACTTTTAAACCAAACTTAGTAAATAGTATCAATTATGTCCTTCAACACACTGAGGAATGGCAGTTTATTAAACTGTAGCTGGATAAGGCCTGTAGCCGTAGGACAAGGAGTAGTGGTTTTAAACTAAGAGGAAGCAAATTCAGACTAGATAAAGGACAAGTGAGACAGTGAGACACTGGAATAGCTTGCACAAAGGTGTGGTGGGTGCCTCATTACTGGAAACATTCAAAGTCAGGTTGGATGGGCTCTGAGAAACCTGTTCTAGTGGAAGAAGTCAGTGCTCATTGCAAGGGGGCTGGACTAGATGACCATTAAGGGTCCCTTCCAAACCAATTCTATGCTTCTATAATTATAATGTCAATTGTTAATAATATGCAATTATAATATTAAATAATTTCATACACATACATACAAATTTAAAATGTCAACATTTCTAAGATGGACACATTTCTCCCTTATCCTTCAGAGCCTTTGGCTTCACTACTGACTAGAACATGGTTCACAAGAAATGCTGCAAAATTCTGACTGGCTGCACCCCCTGGCAACCCAGGACACGGAGTCTCACATTTCTGTTCTTAGCTGACAGTAATAAAAAAAAAAAAAAAAAGAAATAATTAAAAAAAAAAAAAAGCATAAATCCAGATGTCTTCATCAAAAGCTCTGGCAGCAGCCTCCTGACACCCTAACTAATGAAATTCAAATATTAGAGTACAAAGAGCTAAGAACTACATCAGTTTGTCAGCCAATGCCTAAGCTATTGGATGTGTTCAATAAATTGCCTGAAAGAGGACTGGAGAATTTCTTGAAAATAGAAGAGAAAGTGAATTTCCATTAAAGTTTTACCTAACAGGTTTATTAAAATGTGCCTCTTCCTTCAAACACTGTTCCAAGCTTCCCCACAGGTACCAGATAGCATCCAACTATTTCTGATATTTTCTGTTGATCAAAACCCAAGGCATCTAACCCTCTTCCCTGCATTTAGTCCCATTCACCTGGAGAGAACATGGGCTGCTGACTGGCCAGGCAGAACCAATGACATTTATAGGTTTCTTCCTCTATTTGTCACATCTGAATGACAGCAATTAAAATTTTATTTTTAAAAATCCCCCAGTATATCTCAAATAAAAAGTTGACTACCAGAAAATACACAATAGGAGGAAGCAATTTATGATTATTATGTTTAATCCTTCATTCTTCCTAATAACTTACTGCCTTCCCTGACAAAATAAATCAAAGCAACATCTACAAATTCTGACACAACATCTCTGCAAGATGATCTTAAAGGTTTGGTTTTTTTTTTTCATATGGAGTGGTATTATGTCAATAACTGTCCTCTGAAGTGAGTGTTTAGGAGATTATTTCCTTGATTTCTAATGAGATGACTGTCTCCATATATTCTCATCTGAAAATACGTGTGAGTTATTATTACTGCTGCTGCTGTTCATGCCTTGAGAGCAGCTGGCCTCTCGCTGTTGTGCTGCACACCATGAGCACAGCAGTCCTGTGCTTTGCCTTTCTTCAGAAACCACAACTGAAAATTTGTTCCAGCCTTAACCTGCATCTTTCTTCCTCTCATGCCAGAGGAGCACATTTTCTGTGAGAACACTGCACCCTACACAGAGCTGCCTCCTTAGCAATGCTAACGAATCACTTGCCACCCAGCTCAAGGCTACCTGTCTTTTTCCCAGTGACACCTTCATGCTCTCAGTGCTCTGACTAGTCCAAATGAAAGGGAGGCTTAAATGAAGTATGGATTTTCCTTCAGAGGTTTTCTGAACAATACCTTCACATATTAGTAAGAGTTTGGGTTTGAAATTGCAATCTGAAAAAAGAAAAATGCTCTGAAGTAAAGAGCTACACTACTTGTACTCCTGTATTAAGGGCAGGAATACAACATGGTTCTGTTTAACCCTGCAGGGAAAGAATGTGAAATATGAACAATTTTTTAAAAATCATATTTTGATATTCATAACACAATAAGAGAACAAGTAACACACTTTCTTTTCCATAACCCGGAGTAGCCAACATATGAAATGCACCTTCTCGTTGGCCAGGCACTGGTGATTTTAAACAAGAGGAGAAGGAATAAAAATGGCTTGGAAGAGGATGATGCCATATTGTGCTGTTTCTGATCTGGTTATCTCAGGAGTAATAATGTCTCTAGGTGCAGTCACAGCAATGCAGGCAGGAAAAAGAGATTAAGATGGGTGAAAGGAGATGGGCCTGGACTAGTTCCTTTTTGCAGCTTCTCCTGGTTGGCACAGCCACGGGGCAAATATTATGTCCTTGCCATATGAAACCGCATCATTGCAGGCTCTCCTTCAGCAGCTATGGAGCACTATTTGGATAAAAGAATGCACCCACCTTCAAATCACCTACAGGGGAGAGCTACAAGCAAGGACCATTGATGGAATCATGCCCAAAACATTGCCACAGGGAAAGCTCAGAACTAGGCTGAGATTAAGCACTGAAAATTTACTACAGAAAAAAACCAAAACCAAAACAAACTAAACAAATAAACAAAACAAACAAAAAAAGGTCAAAGACTTAAAAGATCATAGCTGAAAAGAAAATCAGGTACTTTTTTTTAGAAGATAACAGAAGAAATCAGTGCCAGTTTTCTGAAATGAGCTAGAAGCTAAGTTTTTTAGAAAACATTCTGAAGGAATGATGATTTCCCTTATTCAGTAATGTTTCTTTTTCCCAGAAAAATACCTCAGGATCAATTTCTACTTCACAGTTGTGGCAGTGGGATGACAAAAAGGAATGACCATGCACTTCTAAAAGAAAGCATCAAAGACATCTTTGTTTCACTGAAGCATTAGTCACATAATAATGAATGCTTATTAGCCTGCAATTCCAGAGCCTAAAGTTTATTCCCATTTATAACAAAATACTCTCCCACAAACTGCATAATAAACGCACCAAAAATTATGGGCTTTGAAACTAGAGTGAAGATTCATTGAAACATGAAATAACTCATCTGCCATGGGAAAAATCTAATTGAGATTAGGGAAAAGAAGAGCTTAGTAAGAAGTATTGCATTCATAAAAAAACCCAAAAACCAGAAGACAAATCAAGATTGATTAAGGAAAGGTAGTCTTAGAATTTATACTATCTCAATTTTTATGTTGCTGAGTGTTTTGGTGATCAGACATGCTCTCACCTTTATACGAATAACAACTCCATTTTTACCAGAACTAACCATAAACTTTTATGCTTTTTTAAAATATATATTGCCTGCAAGAAGTAATACACTTAAAAGTACCAACGTATTTTCAAAAAAATACAAAAACAAATAAACATTGACCTAACTGATTTATCTTGATAGCTAAAACCATGTCTGGAGCTTTTCTTCATGGTTTAACATGGTAATTTTTCATGTTTCAATGGGAATTTATAAATCTTCAAAATGAGAGAAGGGTGCTGGGTGTTGAAAGAAAGAGTAAGTAGAAGGTTTAAAATTATCAGTCTATGACTTTTTTTTTTGTTGTTTTTTAACAACATATATACAGGGAAAAAAAAAATTCAACACCAAAAAAGCCCAGAACCAAAAAAACCCTAAACCTTAAAAAAGTAGAGGAAATAAAGATAAAGTTCTGACACAACTCTGGGTCTAGTTTTGGTCCAGTCACTTCTGTGGAATAGGAGCTCCTGATGTTGTCTGAGTCAGAAAAGCAAAGACAACCCCATTCCTCCCAAGATGTTTACAGCTGAAAAATCCTGAACCTGGCATTCATAAATCCATCTCAAAACCAATGGCACGATATATAATTTTAGTCAGATGACAGTTATTACAACTGCATACTGACAAGATTCATGCTATCTATAAAATGGCAGCCTCCTTGTAACATAAGCCTGAATAATTAAGTTAAAATACAACATACTGAAATACTTATCTTTTTTTTTACTGTTCAACAAAGGCAATGGATCTAGTGAAAACTGGGGGGAAAAAAAAGACAGTTTCATGCAGATGTTTAAATAAATAATAAAACTTTGTAAAATTGAGTGTGTAAAATAAAATATGGACTCTTAAAAGTGGTGGAAGTTTTTTTTAAATTTTTCCTCTGGAACTATTTTCCTCTACAACATCAGTTCTTACCTTTTAACATTTTGCTACATATTAACATTTTTGCTACATTGCTACATTTTAAATGGAACTATTTTCCTCTACAACGGCAATTGTTTTCTTTACATGATATAATTACTCTATCTTTAAAATTTATTAAATGTTTTGCTTATGTTTTTTTTCTCATTACTCCTGTATATATTTTGAAATTCTGTGATTACATCTTACAGAAGAAAAATCTTCCTAGGAGAACTATCTAGAACACGAATCAGTGTCTTCTTTGCAGCATTAGTCTTATGCTAAGATGGAAATTATGTAGTCTCCTTCTCATCCTGCTGGAGAAAGCCCAAACTTGAACCAATTTCAAAATTTAACAAACATAATGTAGACTAGGAAAGATACAATGCTTTGTTACTTTTAGAATCATATCCCAGTAGTCACACTCTATTTGCAGAGAATATTTATTATTTTAATTTTTTTAAAATAAGAAATCAGAATTCAAATATAAAATTTACTCAACAGTACTACTAAAAATTTGACTTAGCAACCAAAACCAGATTTTATCCCAGGAGTCTTAAGTGTTCCTTCAAATTACAGTGAAATGCCTTTTATATCTGTTCCCTAACAGATATAGCAATTGCAAAGCTATAAACCTGCTGCAAACATAACCATGACACCAGAAGGCAAACTGATTGCATCTTAGGAGACCCACACTTCCATCTAAATGTGTTTCAGTAGCAAAACTCACTTAGGCAAGTGCTGAGCCCATTTCCCCTGTAATTTCTCAGCAGGAATCAGCATAAGCAATGCTTTGATGATCATATTTCTACAGGATTACCTGCTACAGGCATTACCTTTCTTTGCCTCTGGACAAAATAAAATAAATTAACACATTTCTCAGCGAGGCAATTCCAAAGGACTGAAGTATGTCCTGTGCCTCTGTGGGGATCTATGCCTGCCTAGGTTTTTCACGTTAGGTTGTTGCATTTTTCAAACAAACAAAAAGGTAGAAGAGCGCCCCAGTTTCAGCAACCCTTACCCCTTTGGGGTTTTTTCATGCATCTTTCTTTTACTACCATCCTTTCATGACAAATTCTGCAGTTATTTTCCATTGCCAAAAAGAATTTTAAAAGCTCCTCTCATCCCCAAGAAGAAATCCTAAATAGTGGATGGCACACAGAGCCTGCACACAGGAACTCTATAATAACGTGCACCGCTCCATCAACAAATTCCTCTAAATCTGGGAAGTCATTCTCTGCCTCATCCCAATCTGACTGGGTCCTTATAGTTCCCATTGATTCAAAGGGTGATTGCATCCTTTCAACTCAACCTCCAAACCAGGAGTTTATTTCTCTCCCACACTTTCCACTGTAGGAACTGCAGAGGTTGAATTAGCCCTTGAAGATCAGCAGCACTGAAGTGGCGATGCCCTTCTCCAACACTAAGGGAAAGTACAGCTCCTGTTCCCTGTTTATGTCACATTTTCCTCCTTTTTATTGGCACAATAACACTAAAATGAACAAACCTCATGGGTCATGCGCATGGTAAAAGCACAGACCCTCCCTCTCCACCGTGCTGGGGGAAGGAACCTGCTGTGCCAGAGGAGGGTCTCCACAGGCTGCCCCAAGGCTCGCACAGAGCTCCCCAGCCTGGCATCCCTGGGACTGACATACAGACTGTAGAGACTCCTCTGATCTGAAAGTACAAGTACCCTCAGAAAATTAAGTGATGGCATTTGACCCCTATATTGGCACAATACTGAGAATTTCAGATTTTCAGAAAAATCAGACATCATGGAGTTAGAATTCAGTTTGCAGTGTGAGATTCACCTTTCTTGAATTATTCAAAAGTATATCTTAGAAAAATGTCATAGTTTTTTTTCCCCTTTAGATGCCCCCATATAAACTCAGAACAATCTTTTGATCAAATTACTGGGAAAATTTGTTCTGTCATGGCAGGAAGTCTCCAACATTAGACTTGATTTTCCATCTCATTGACTGTATTTAAACAGGCATTTAACAAGTTGAGAAAACTCTTGGAGAATACAAATCTTTTTTCTTCCCAGGGTACAGGAAGCTACATATGAGTACTACCAAAATAATTTCACTGGGGTTATTTTGGAGTTTGTACAACTATTTGTAACTGAAGCTAGACTCCTGATCACAGAGTGGTTTTGAACATGAACAAGATTTGAGGGGCCTTATACAGGTCCTATTTATCCAAGTTCTACAAAGTGTGAAAATAAATATTTAGTGAATAAATTCTCAGTACTAATATCTCAAGATCTCAGTACTGGGAAATCTTAATGGCATGACATCATTAACATTCAAAAGCATCTATCTTTCCATCTCACATAATTAGTACTATATTTGGAATTTTTGAAACTTCAGTTTCACAAGAGAAAGAAATAACAATGTTAAAGAACAAGTCCTGTCTAGGAACAAAATTCTATCTAGGGACAAAATATTAATATAAATTCACATAATATTTTTTCTGTATTTTGCTTTTCTTTGTACAAATAAATGTAAACATTTTTTATGTTTTGGTTTTTAACTAGTTAAAACATTATTTAATATAATGCAATTCTAAAGCTTTACTGCACAGATTTAACTGTATTTAAAATAGTCTTTGCCACCGAGAAACAAGTTACAAAAGAAATAATGAAAAAGCCTAACTTGTTATTGAAATTCATTTAAAATATGTTACTCTTCAGCTATATACCTTTGTACGGATTTGCTAAGAAAGATGTAGCCATCACCAAGACCACTGCTAAACACAATGAGAATTAAACATACACATGGTTTATTCTGTTAGTCAAATCATTTACAAGTGACTTAGAAGTGATAGAATTAGGGAGAATCTGTCACTTAGAAAAACAAAAAAAAAAAGCAAAAGCAAAAGCCAACATGAGAACAAAAAACCAAACTAAACCAGTGTCAACCAAAACAGGGTACTTGTGCTGTGTTGTCTGTGAACTGAATGGATGGATGATTGGAAATACACAATGAGAAAATTGATTGTATTAATTTTGGATGCAGCAGTTAAATATGAAAAAGGAATATTGGTTAAAACTGAGGCTGGTTCCATTAGCAAAAAAATATTCTGAAATCTGAAATCTGTTTTGTTTTTCCCCATGGCTAGCACTGCACAGCTCCATTTTTTTTACTGAGAGTGATACTCTCCTAAAAAGCAAAACAAAACAACAAAAAAAAGAAAACCAGAAAACAAAGCAAACAAAACCAAAACCTGTTAGTAAGGAGACAATTTAAAAAAAAAAACCTATTTCTAAGTATATTATCACAAAGTCAGAAGCCCTGTACAGATCTGTACATGACTTTTGATACTCGAACTTCTAAAGTAAATACAGTAAGACAGAAAATGCCTATAGCATAATTGAAATACCTAGCAGAACTTACAGGAACTGTAAGTAAATTTAATGTATTTTTCATAAAAGTTTTTCAGGGATACAGAAAAACAAGTCTCAAGTTGACTTTTGATTTTAAAAAGCTTATACGTTTCATCTATCAGAAAAATATCAAAACTGAACAAGAACAATCTTACAAATTAAGAGACAATGGTATATTCAGAATAATTTTCAAAATAAGCAAATTGAAAACACTTCAGAACACTCTGGGCATTGCGAAGTATGACTCTAATATACAATTCAAAAAAATCAAGTTTGCAAAATTTCAGGTTTATTTTCTCCTTCCAACCAGGCTGATCTGAAGCAGCTTTTCTTCTATCTTGCTCTGATATGAATGTTTAATTCACATTCCTTTTTAATCTCTCTTTCAGATAATCCCTTGAACATACATTATATGTCTGAAAGTTTTCCCCACTGTTTGGTTTTGCTTAAGGTGTTCAAAACCACACAGATATTCGACTGAGTCTTAAGGAATTTATAGCTACAAAATGATGGAGCCAATTTTTCTGGTCACTTGGCTTAGTTCCCACAGCAGCAAAGCAGCAAAGCCAGACTGAGACAAAATTCCTTGAAGCCAGCAGAGTTTATTCTCAAAGAATTCACATTTTCAGGGCATTAGGATAGCTGGTCTCAGGTTTCTGTAAGGGTTTTGTGTTGGCCGTCTCACTAACAGGTCAGGGGGATTGATTCAGACAGGTTCCCTGATTTCTCTAAGTGAGCAGGGAATAAATGGCTCAGAGATGTGTGAGAGATTTAAATCTACTGACTGTCAGGTTAGTGGTAGATTAGACTGACACAGCTCAATATCTGTTAGCTTTGTAAGGTTCATCTCTGTCCAGTCAATGAAATAATTTCAGAAAATCACAAGTTTACTTCTGCAAAAAGCAGCAAACAACATCCCTTAGTGTTATCTACCATCACTGTACCAATATCCTTTATGTATGTATCTATTTTACATATTATTTTACCCTAGTTACAGTTAATACTTCAGCAAAAAAAGGGCCAGCACATGTTCTTCTTCAAGCAACTATCCACACCTGCAAGGATCTTCCCTCCTTCCCATCACAACTTCATTTCCATAACAGCCTTTGATTGAGGGGAGCTACCTAATTACTTGTGGAAATCCCAGCAAGCTGTATCAAATGGCAAACCCAATTCGATCTAAGCATGAATTCCCTGTACAAAGACTCCTCCCTGGAATACTGTCCTTAGCTTCTGTGTTCACTATTTGCTGTGGTTTCTCCACATTTGGCATTTCTGCAAAGATCAAAACAGAAGTACTTGAGACTTCCTATCCCCCTGCTCCAAGGCCAGTATTTATTTGAGTACAACCCAATTCCTAGTCCAGCAAGTTTCTAATGCTTCCTGATAAATAAGATACTTATACATCAACCCAAAAACTTATGAAAACCACCACATCCAGAAATAAAATCCCTGAAAAAGGATTGGCCATGAACAAATCTTTGTGAGCTGTGTTGTCACCTATTGTATGAAAACGCTGAACTAGAAGTGAGGCAAACTCTTTGTTTGCTTGTAGCAATTTTGGGATGATCAGGCAACTCATTCAAACCCCGTAGTGTGCCATGTTGCCTTCCAGCATTTGTTTGTTCCATGAAGACTACTTGTCCTCCTTGGACTATAAATAGCTTAAAACAGGGAACACCTTGCAAATAAGCCATGCGGGTATTGTGTGAGCACAATTTTCAGAAATGGATAATGATTTTGGATGTCCAAGTTTAGTGGCCTCAGAAAGGACTACTTTTCACATGGCAGGCGCTTAACTTCTTAAAGTCTTTAAGCCATCTTAAACTGACTTCTGAGACACTCAAACTTGCCATTTACTTTCAAAATGTCAGCCTCTGTACTCAGACAGCTTAATGCCATAAAAAAGGAGCCTTTTTCCTTTCTAAAGCAGCTCAGATTAAAGTTATGTAATATAGCAGATAACCATGAGCACTTTGTGAACCAAAAAGCTTTGTAATATTTCAATATACTGTGAATTTTGTTCACCACTGACACAACTCTGCAGTGCCTTTAACTCTCTTTTGTTTCATGTCTGAATCAATGGTATGACAAATCAAATCTCAAATTCTGTTTTAATAGTTTCCTGAAGGCTGAGTTTTTTTCAGTATTGTGCCTGATACAGTAGAAATAATCACCATCTAGATATCAAAACAGTTATTTTTCATTATTATCAATCCATTAAAGATAGGTAATTAAATGAAATCAGATACAAGTTGAGAGAATACAGACCATATGTAGTAATTTACCAGTGGATGGCAGGTTGAGAATCAGTCTGAATTTCAGATGTTACACCAGAACTGGGATTCCTTCTAGTAACAGAAATGGAAAAAAGCAAGTAGACAAAGTAAAAGAAAATGGATTATTTTTTTTTGTTGTTTAAATTGCTAAAAAGTATGGGAAAAATCAAGAGAAATCAAAGGAAGTCAAGTCAAAAGCTGAACTGAACTTATCCAATAAACCAAGTAGAGTTACCAGATTTATATAGGAGTTAGTTTTGTCAGACAAATAATTATGCTATCCTTAATTCTAATGCTTAAGACAGTCTGCATATCATCTTCCACTTGAAATACTCAACTCATGAAGATAACTACTCCATGGATGAGATTCCACCAAATGTCATTCCTAAAGAGGAAGGAATTAGAGGCAAAGTACCTGGAGAAATTCAACAACTGAAGAGCTTATGGGCCAAGCATGTACAATAGAAAGACCAAGGAGTTGTTTGGATTTAAAGGAAAAACACAACAAAACTCTGGCTGATGGGAAAACATCTTGAGAGAGAAGGAGATACTTTCCATGAGGGCCTGGGAGTCCCACCCTTGCCGGAAGCTGATTTCCAGTATTGCATGAGGAGGAAAGGGGGAGAAGGATGCCAAGTCCAGATCCAGCCAACCACCACAGACATTTAAGCTGAGATTCCCCAGGGTCCATCCAGGCTTACAGGCTGAACAAAAGCAACTCATACCTTGAAACTCTGAAAGCAACACTCCATTGTAATCAAGACACAGCACTCCTTTTAATCCTCCAGTCTATTAAATTCAATTATTGTGGTAGGCTGTACTCTTAAATAAAAAGAACACATACAGCCTGTTTTTATAGGAAATCATGTTACAGGATATGGTATCAATTATCTGTACCAAAATGAAATAAGAAATGTAATCAAAAGGTTATACACAGATCTGAAAGAGAACTAATTACAGTAAAACCTTGGTATTTTTGCCAGTAGTCTCAGTCACAGAAAATAGATATTTATCACAAGTATACTCCTGGCAGGTTGTTCAGAGAGAAGACGTTCACAAAAGAAACTGTGAAATAATTAATACACAAAGGACCTTTTTGATGATACATAAATAGACTTTACTTCGATGAGATGTTGCTTCCAGATATAGCAGTGGGATACCAGACCAATTTAACATTATCAGCAAAATCCTAGACTAGATTCTAAATTATTGTTGCTTTAAGTGAGAGTAGACAATACCTATGCATGTACCTTTACTGAACAGGATACAGGATACACTATTCCAACACAGCAGCAGCAGTAAATTTTTTTTCTTATGGGCTCACAAATACAATCTAAAGACAATTTCATCTGTGTTATTAGGAACAGTTTTAAGCAGTTGATACAAATGGCCATCCACATCTAACTCGTGGCTCCAAGCAGTCATTGGCAAATAACTAAATGGAAGGGTCCATTCTCTCTTTATCATCAATAAAGATATAGAATCCCCTCCAATAAGGGATTCCTGCTATTCTCACCACTTTTCAAGATATACACCTCCAAGACAGCACACTAAAGGTTTCATCAGCACAATTAAACCCTGTATATTGGTTTTGTAATTCTCTTAGCCCTGTGTCTCTCAGGGTTGCATTCATCCTGATCAATACATGGTCCTCTGGTGTAACTGTTGTTTCTCTCTCTGTGCTTCCAAGGTCTCTGCTATACTGTTCAGGCTGTAACATATTCTTCCCCTACAGACCAGCAGTGGTTTCCTGCAACCATATGCACAGAAAACATTCAGCACTTTCTCAGCTATGGCTATCAATATCTAATTGCAGAAAAGCTATTAAAAGCAGTTTGAATTTCTCCCTTTCTGGTTCAATATGGAGATAATATTTCTAGAGCATAACAAGCAAGATTGGGGCCACCCATCCCTTCTGCCTGCTCTATGGGACCACTTAAGGCATTAGAAAAACCTTCTTAAATAGGGCACAGCGTGATTGCTGAAGTCCATAAGGATAGGAGAGGGCAATTCTATCCCTAATGGCAGCATAATTCCTGTGCAATAAAAAGAAACATTCAAATAGAGGTCATACTTCCATTCTCCATGAGTTGCTATGAAACATGGAAATGAAAAAAGAGGCAAAAGCAGCTACTTGTGTGCTCTTGAACTGGTGAAAGTAAACTACAAGGTCTAAATTCTTGGCCCCAAAACTCTGTTCCTGTCATTTTCTACCTGTGCCATCTGTGCACTCCAGCTTTTGCTCCTCCCCAAATCACAGATGTCTCTGGAGCACTGCCAAGAGGGAGCCCTTCCAGGGCTGGGACCACAGGCTGAGAGGACTGCAAGTAAATGCCAAGTTAGGAGAAGTGGTTTTGGTTACCTCAGATTTACTTCCTATTCTAAATAATGTGCATCCTCACCATAAAGATTTGCTCACAATTTTCCTATTGCATGGTACTACCTTCTGATTTCTGACTATACTACTGACAGTACAAAACAAAAATGAACCTTAGGTCGTTCCACTGGTAAATAACAGTGTATTTATCTGATTACTGAATTGAGAAAAAATGCCAAAATGGGGGGAAAAAAAAAAAAAGTAAATCAGTATTTCCATATGTGCCAAGCAATTTGCTGCATAACTCTTCAAAAAGTCATGACAATACTGCTACATGGGTTATGTCCTCTCTGATTAAAAAAAAAACCCAAACCCCTAATGTCAGGCTCTATGAGTAAAATCTCACCAAAGTCTTGTTGGAGATGAGTTTTACTATCAGACCTCAAATGCAGCATATTGTATCTTCAAAGATTTTTCCTTATTCCTCCCCTGAGATCCCAGAACAGGCAGTGCTGATGGTCAAATGAGGGATCCTGTAAGTGGAGATAACACCTCAGCAATGCACCTCAGAGAGCTGCTGAGTGCATGACAACACCAACTAAGCACTTACAGCAAGGCAGCACAGACATTTGCTGCCTACTATTTCTCCTCCCTCATAGGTTATTTTCTTCAGAGCCACTCATTTGTCTCTTTTTTTTTTTTTAGTCCATGAAAAAAAACATACCAAATGAAAAAAAAAAAAAAATTAAAGTGACCTGATCACTTTTTGTCTGTTGCTCAACAGCCAGAATGTTATAACATCTGTTTTGAGACTGTGTCTGATTTCATACTTTGTACATCTTTTTGTGCAAAAAACAGGTTTATTGAAGAAGTTAAAACTTAACTTTCAGTAAGCCAAGTACGTCATAAAAAAAAAAAAAAAAATCTAATACCTACAGCAGAATAAAACAAAAAATGGCTGTACATAAGTAGTTATATCCAGCTCTCAAAATCACAATGGTCTCATGTCAGGTTCTGTCAAGTTGTTCTGATCCACAGCAGATTCCCACATTTTTTACTCTTAAATGGAAACAAATCAAGTAATTACACATGATAAAGCAGTTATAGGTCAGTTTACAGCATAGATGTTTTCTGTAATGTGTATTTTGGTTTTAAATGAGGAATGTAAAAAGGGAAGAGAATACTTCAGATTTTCCTGATTATCCCATTCATTTTCTTTGTACTTGAGTTCTAAATTAGGCAGCTGTTCAGATCTCTAATCATAACAATAAACCTAATCTCCAAACATAAAGCACTCAAAAAGTATTTTAATATCCTACAAAGATGCTTTCTTGGACATTTTGTATTTTTTAAATCATGAATTACACATCAAAGTAAAAAGAGGTAATAAAATCAATTTATGCTGTCTTCATCAATTATTAATATGAACCAAGACATATGAGAACATTTTTTTTTTCTTCTCACTATATGCTTTGATTCCACTTACCACTCATGACACAACTTCTTCTTGGAATGTATTCTGCTTTTTTGCTTTTATTTTTTTGTTTACACACTGCATAAGGATTTCATGAAATTGCAGCTAAGATAAAAGCCTATGCAATCTTTAGTTCTCTTTTCCATCTTTCTTTTCCTCTATTATTCCAACATATAACAAATTATAGTGACCATGAAATCAAGATACTAGAAATAATTGGCCTCTGTAGTACTTTTAATATATACACATATGCATACAAATTTTAAACACATACAATGCACTTGCAGATAAATCACAGGCTTTCTATACTGTACTTCCAGAAGAGATGGTTCAGCAGATAATATTTTTATAGCTGCTCTTGCATAATAATAACTATGACAAATATAACGCTTCACTCAGTAATTACTTGCTGCACAAACACTGTTGCAGTCAAAAACTATTCTTGAGAAATGACAGAAATACCCATCAAAAGTCCATGCTCTGGTGTTTCCCTTGCCCTCCTGTTGGTTTTGTTAATTAATCTTTTTTTAGCATGCATTTGCAGGAAAAAAACAGAACAGATACTACCAAAGAAACTATTTGATCTGTATCTAAACCAGACATAATTCAGACCATCAGGCACATAAGAATTAATGAGATGTTACATTTTGTTTGCAGAATTAACATGAAATAATTATGTATAATATCCTTGATCTAGACAGATATTCACCACCACTTTTCAGTGCAATAAAATGAAGCAAATCCTGACAATTAGGTTAAGACATTTGTTCTCATAAATGTCCTTAATTGTTCCTTACAAATTTCCTGTTACTGCCTAGCTACCTTATTTTTTTTTTTTTAACATTTTTCCTGTTCTCTTCTGGTTTCTGCTTAATTCAGTTGAGAAGGTATTATATAGGAATCCATAGTGAACCTTTAGGTTGAATCCCATGTGTTCAAACTTTTCCTGCCAACTCCAACATAGTCAAGGTACCACCTTTACCATCTCCATGTGGCTTCCTAATTGCCATAATTTCCCTAAGCAAATTCAGACAACTGAGAGACCCTTCACTTTGTTTCTTGAGGAGGTGAATACTAACCTGGCAGTCTGAATAAAGAAAAGAAAAAAATAATTGAAGTTATTTCAGCTGTAAACCACTGTGTTGTTCTATTCTTTTAGCTTATAAAAAGAATCAACTCAAGATTTTTTATCCTGCAAGATAATTGAGCTCAAGGGCTTTTGTCAATGGTTTTATTTTTCACTCAAGTTCCCAGAGCTAAGAGCTGTCCTGATATTTAGTGAGAGGATACGGCTCTGAAATAAATAAGCACTTATTTGTAGATCCATTTATATTATTTTGCTACTAAGAAATAATCTTTTTTATTTTTTAAATCCATCAAGATGCCATTTACACAAGAATTTTTATCATGCTGTTACTTCAGAAAAAAAACCTCAACAACTATATCCTTTCCATCCCTTCTCTCTTCAACCCAGAAAGCACACAGCCTTCTTCTGAAGCAAACTTCATTTATGGTTGATGTGGACCCCAACCTCATCCAAAGGTAGAGGAATAACTTATTCCCAGGACTTGAAGCAGAGGTGGTTCCCACCATGTGTACATGGCATGTACCAAGGAGCACCACAGGGCTCACAAACTTTCTGTCACCCACCCAAGTACCAGGCGGAAAAAAAATAAGTAAAAAAAAAATGACAGAATACCCTGCAGAGTCCAGTTTTACAGCAGAAGGAATCTCTAATTTTATGCACCAAAATTCTAATAAATGCATTGGAGTATTTCCACATTATTCTGTAATTTATACGTGGTTTGGGGGAGTTTTGTTGTGTGGTTTTTTGTTTGTTTGTTTAGTTTAGGGTTGGTTTTTTTGTTTTTTTTTTTTTTTTTCTGAAAAGGAATAGTTATTAGGTGTGACTGTATCCCTCACAGCCCTGTGTAGAATTATTATGTCAGCTCAATCTCCGTCTCCACCCTACTAATACCATTACACTTTTTCAGGAAATGTTATCTATTCAACAACTTGCTCCAGTTATCATAATACATTTAGCATTCAATAAAAAATGGGACATTATTAGATAATAACATACATGGTTCATTTCCTAGTGTGCATAAAAGAGTATCTTATGTGTATGCAACTCTTGTTAATTAGGGCATTCACCTACCTCCATAATTCACGCTTAATAATTGCCACTTTGAATATTCTACATCTTGGCTTGTGCCATACCCATTTCAAATGTCTCTTTAGTGGCTGCCCAAAAGTAGTTTTTGCACTTATTAGCAATTTATGCAGGATATATAGCTGATGTCAGTATATTTGTCTGCCATATACCTTTGGCAGCAGGATACCCTTGCAGCACTCATCCTCCTCGCCCTATGATATACTTCTTAGCCCTTCTTACTTCCATCCAAGTTTACAAGTTTTACTCTCAAGGTTAATGACTCACTCCTGTGCAGTCAATTTTACACCAGGCATTTGTTTGTGTTTCAAACAGTGATTCCTGCACACTTGTATTACTTAGCATTTTCACGGACATGCTAAATCAACCTTTCTTGACTCTGCTTAGATATAGTTTGGGGACAGGATTCAAATTCACACCAGCTTGTTTCAGCAGCAGCACCTCTGAATGCAACACTTCCATTCCTTTCTCAAAAATAATCTCTAACATCATAAAGCATCATCTCAAATATGCAAATAAATGCCACTTAAATAATATAAAGAATAATTTGAAAAGTCTCATCAGCAAGCAAAGTAAAATATTTAAAAAATCACCAACAGTATATTTGGCTATTTCTTGACAAATTTTTTTGCTAATATAGAAAAAATACCTAAAGCAATATACAATTATGCTTGAAAGTAATACAATCTGAATTTCTAGAACCTGTGATTTCAGCACTTATATTGTCTGCTGAGATCATCACTGAAGAAGAGACCACATTTTCCCACAACCATGCTTACAAAAGGGATTCCCTTTCCTGGAAATCCAGGTGAACAATTTCAGCAAGAATCATGTGTAGTGCCTTTGCTGGATATGGGGTTTGGTTTTGGTTTTTTGTAGGCAGGCCTAAAAATATTGTTTGTTCTCCCTTGTTTATTCACAGTGGTTCATGAGCAAGATTTTTAAATAACAAAATCAAATTACTGTCATATATAGGTCATGTGGTTTATAAAGTAGCATCAATTAAACATGCTAAAATTATATTCTCATTTGCAAGAGAAAATGAATCAATATTAGCTGTGCTTCTTGTTTTCTAGATGAAAACAGTAGGATTTCACCCTGAATAATGTATGACTGCTTGGATTAAAACAAAGGAAAGTGCAGACATGCTTTTTTTTGTGTTCTATTATCCATTTGGTGTTTTGTAAGGAAATCCCATTGCACCTCACCCACCAAAGGCTGAAATTAATTATAAAACCACATATATCTAAAATGCTGCTGCATTTATGCAGCTTTAAAGAAGACAATACCATGGATCTCTACAGTTAACTACAGGACTTGTACCATATTTTACTTATTAAGAAATGCTTTTCTAAGAACTTAATCTCTGAATATTGACACTTTTTCTCCTCCCTGCTTCATATACAGTTTGGCTTTCAGAAGAACTTTGTATTCCTCCTGAAGCAGTGGAAATTATCATTTTCTGATACAGAAGTGTGTTTTGGGGCATTCACACATGATCTGTGGCTCTGATGTATACATGCATATTGGGAAAGTGAAGAGTTGAAAGAAGGTTTTGTAAATCCTCACACATGAAACATTTTCAGCATGATTGCATCCAGCTGTCATTCATGGGACGGACAAAACTATAAGACCCAGGAGAAGAAGGTTCCGATAAGACCCAGAAGGATTCCTAAGCCATCTGTGTTTTCAAGTACAGGTCTCTTGGAAAACCATTAATTGACATGAAAAAGCACATAGAAACGATGCACACGAGTAAATACTGCAAATGGTACAACAGTGCATAATTGTAACAACCTCTTAAATGAAATGTTCTGCACATAAAGAGGCTCTAGGCAGCCTCTGTTCCTCTGTTCTCAGAATTGTTCATAGTTTATTGCTGAAAGCTTGCAAGTGTCATGTATAGCAGTTTCATGTTTATGACACCCTAGATAAGCCACTGAAATTCAACAGGGATTCTTATATCCAGCAATTTTAATGAAATGTCATGTCACTCCTTATAAATGAGTGAAATAATATTTTTCACATGTCCATAGGCACTTAGAAGTTTGCCTCTCTACCTTAAGAAATGCTGTGAGAAAGGATGCCATCAACCATCCACCACCCTATGGTAAAATTTTTATTTTAAAAATACACTTCAAGTAAAGTGCACATTCAAAAAAGGTCCCAACAATGACAAACTATACTGTTTAGGAATGTAAATATTAAGTATAAGCCTTTTTAGTAAAATCCAAATTAAGCATGGCTTGAATCCTTTGTACCACAGATTTCAGCAGCCTCTGGCATACCTGCTACAACTCTGAAACCCACTTACATATACAGAAATGACTACATGACAGGCAATAAATGTTTTAATTGTGCTCAAGAGCTTTGGTCCATCCAGCTTCCACTAAATCAAGCCAATCCCTTTGAAGGACCACAGGCCTTGAGTACCCCCACAGTGACATTCACTACTTGCTCTTCCTGCCATGGGACAAAAAGGTGGCCAAAGCTGCTGCCGCTATCAAAGCTCCTGAAGGGCCACTGAAGCATTCTGGCCTTTTATTGGGTATTTATTTATTTCTCTAGATCTGGAAGAAGCCAGACAAATCTCACCCCACTCTGCTCTATGGCACCTGTGTTTTCCGGGAGGGACAAAGGACCATGCAGCCACCTCCACCTGCAGGGTGGCACCAAAGACTCACAGAGGACACCACCAGGGGCAGCCTGGACTCTGATGACAGCAAGTCACAGCAGCAGCACATCACCACAGCCACCTCCTGGCACGAGCACTCTCTGGCCAAACTGGGATTGAATGGTTGTCTCTGCTCCAGGACAACACCACAGAACCCAGCACAGTCAAGAAATATTAGGGGACAACAGTCTCTATTTCCTGAGGAGATGTTAACAGGTACACAGTAAATGTCACATGTTCCAGACTGCTCTTTCTTTTTGTTTCATTCTGAAGATAATCAAGTTCTTCAAATCTTCATTTACATTACTGAATTGCAGATTCAAGTTATCTTACTGGATTCAGTGAGTTATCCACAGCCTGATACATGCCTACCAATCCCAAAATGAGATGTGCATTAAATCATGCCCTTTGCAAGACATATTTTATACTTCCATGTAATTTGTACAACTTATTATCAGCCTTACTGTCAGAGACAACACAAAAACTGTTCAACTGAGAAAATAATTCATTTTCCCTTGATTCGGAGAGGGAGGAATACCAAGAAGAGTATGAGAAAGGTGGTAAGCATGTGTTACTGATTTTAAATATTCAAGAAATTTATTCAAGGACTTTGAAATGTCATGGACATCAGGCTGTGAAATTATTATTTTGATACTATATACAGTAAAATATAAATGTGCATTAGTGCTGTGCCATATGACATTTCCCAAGCGATTGCTTCCCCATTTTCTATGTCAATTGGGTAACTTTTTGTTAAATATCATTTACAGATTTTGTTTCTTTTGTGTATTTTTAAATGAGAAAGCTATTAGCTCTATTTCTCCAAGTCCATAATGCTCAAACATACTAAACATTCTGATTAAATACATGCTTTCTTAAATTTAAAGCATTATTAGAGAATAGCTTTTTATGTGTTTTCTAAATTGCGTCTAAAAGTTTTCAGTCACTAATATAAAGAAGAAAATACAAGTAGAAGGTAATTTTTGAACACATACTAGACAATACTGAAAAATACTTCCACTCATTACAGTGATTGTGTTTCAGAATATGTAAAAAAGAAAGAACTGGTAAAAAAAAATAAAGAACAGAATGTTCTGATTTCATTTGTAGTGTAAGGTGGAGGAGTGGCACAGGCAGACTCTGAATGAACCATCCTCTAAATGGACATGGCACAGCAGGAATACTAACAGTGCTACATCTGCACACCCCAGTGAAGATCACTTAATGTCAATCCCCTCAGTAAAGCACCCCTTGGCCCAGAGGGGGTCCTGGGACACTGTGGGGGGCTCCAAGGGCAACACCCACCATTGTACCCAGCCCTGCACTGCCACTGACATCCCCCACTCAGGGCCTAGCCCACACAGCCCACTGTCCCCTTAGGTGACATTAAGAGGGGACCATGGATAGATTTGAGCTCCTTGGTCCCTGTTACATCTCTGTTTTTTAATCTGCAGCTTCTGGCTCCCAGGCTGATGTGATTTTTCAGTGCCATGATTTTCACAGAATGGGTCAGGTTAGATGGGATCATGATGGGTCATTTGCTTCAACCTCCCTGCTCAAGCAAAGTCATCCCAGAACACATGGCACAGGACTGTGTCCATATTGTTCTGGAACATCTCCAGTGGGGGAGGTTCCACACCCTCTCTGGGTGTCTGTCCCAGTGCTCGGTCACCGCACAGTGAAGAATTTCTTCCTCATGTTCAGGTGGGACTTCCTGGCCATCAGTTCCTGGCCATTCCTCCTGTCCCATTTCTGGGCACCACGGAGCAGAGCCGGGTCCATCCCCTGCCCCTCCCTGCAGGCACTGACACACAGGGATGGGGGCCCCTCTCTGCCCTCTCTTCTCGAGGCTGGACAGGCTCAGCTCCCTCAGCCTGTCCTCAGTGAGACACTCCAGTCCCTCCATCATCTTTGTCACCCTCCACTGGACCCACTCCAGCTCCATGTCTGTCCTGTCCTGAGGAGCCCTGCACTGGACACAGCACTCCAGATTTGGCCTTACCATGTCTTAGTGGAGGCACAGGATCACCTCCCTCTGCCTGCTGGCAGTGCACTTCCTAATGCACGCCAGGACCCCAGTGGCCCTCTTGGCCACAAATGGCACTGCTGGGCAGCTCGTTAACCCCCAGACCAGCAGGTCCTTCTCCCCAGAGCTACTTTCCAGCAGCGTATTCTGGCTCACTGCTCTTCCCCAGCTGCAGAACCCTGCAGCATTTACCTTCAATGAGTTTCAGCCAGCTCTCTGCCTGTGTTTCCAACCCACCAAGGTCCTTATGAAGAGCTGCACAGCTCTGGTGTATCAGCCACTCCTCCCAACTTTGTGTTCTTTTGTCATGCTTGAGTTCCTGTAAGGCCTTTCCTCAACACCTTGCACTCCTATTTATGGGTTTAATTAAGTAATAAAGGCAAAAAGAATCTTAGACTATGAGAAGCTCATATTTACCAATAGAATATGAGTGCTTTTATGTAATTTATTATGGAAGTGATTAATATATTCAATATGCATTTCCTCCTAATGAGTGCTTCGTAATTGATTCATAACACTATCACAGTGTTTTCCCGCAAAATGTTCAAGAAACACTGGGGAAATTGACTATTGCAACAGAGCTCTGTAACATGCAATCAGTTAGAACTGCTTTGCCTTCCACTTAGGCAATAAGCAAACACTATATTGTGTAATAAGTCATGCCTGCTGTGTTGCTAGGCACTATACTAATGACTATGCTTAACATACATGTAAATTATTACACCCTTACTCAGATCCTGTGGTGCCTCATTGCAATTTCTCATTTTTAAGTACAAGTGGAGAAAATACAAATTAAAGGAATTTTTTTACACAAAAACACGGCATTTGGTTAATAAACCCCATGAAATAGCAAAAAAAAAAAAAAAAACCCAAAAAAAACAACCCCAAACCTAAAGTGGTACCTCTTTTTATAATTTGTGAAAAACACACAGAATTCGACAGAATAATAATTCAAGTACCTACTGTCAGGATTTAATAACAGCTGTCAGGCTGGGACTCCACTGTCCTAGACACAACTAATGCACACATGCCCTTATAGTCCCTACCACAACATATTAGGAAAAATTTCTACATGGAATGGGTACTCGGAGGCATTGGAACAGGTGCCCAGGAAAGTGGTGGAATCAGTGTTCAAATGTGGCTCTTGGGTTTATGGTTTACTGGCACACTTGGTGGTGGCTGAGTTAATGGTCGGACTCAATTTTGATTTTATAATTCCACATTGTCAGTAAAGACACAGTCCTAAGACGAAGCAAAATTAACCTCCTGTGATATTCCACCCTTAAGGGGAAGGGAGCACCAAAGATTCATAAAAGCTGGTGGTTAAAAGTATAACAAAAGTCAGAGGATCCACAAAACCTCATGAAATTTTAGTAGTAAATTACACACTTGGCATGGAAATTGGTATGTTAGTCCCTGACCTACTATATAACAGAAAGGCAGGTGGTTTTGGATAAAGGGGTAAGATCAAGAAAGAAGGAAAGTAAAGAAAAAGATGAAAGGAAGAAGAGAGAAAACAACATCACCAGTCCTGGTTCCGATGCTGGTACAGCCAATGCCCAGGGTCCTGGGATGCATCATCAGGCTTAGTGGGGTTCTTTATATATAGGCTTTCCCTGCCCTGATGATAAGTTTCTTGCTTTCTATCCAAATCAGTTGTCATGTCGATTCTTCCAGACCTTTCTGGAAATGGGTCAGAGGCTTTGGGTGTCTTGGGTGGTCCTGATCAGCTTACAGTCCCTGCCCACTTCTCAGCCTCATTCCTTCTCTTGTGCTGTATTGGATTGTGCTCATCTCCAGGAACTAGAACAAGGATGTTTGTCCCAGAAAAGTGCTACCCTACCTCCACATGACCCCCTTCTCCAGGCTTTTCCCCATGCATGGGGCATATTATTACCAACAATTCTTGTCTGTTGCTGCCAATAGTCCTTGGTTGACTCCACGGCCATCCAGCTATCAGTGTTTGAGACATATACATTAATCTTTTGGGATTCCACACCCCCACACTTGCCATGAACAAAGGAGCAAATATAGGGAGGCATATCAGTTGTTCAGCTGGAGCCATTCCCTCCTCCTGTTGTTTCACTTGCCCAGATTTTGCTGAAAGAAAATTTAGAGAGGTGGGAAACATCAGTAGAAGTCTGCCCAATGTTTTTTGATGTTAGAAGAGCCTGTTCCACCCCTCAGTATTCATTAATACTGCAGCTTGTCACTGAAAGCATTCCCTCTGCCTTTAACTTTTATCTCCTCCACAGTCTAATTAATAAGGCTGGAGTTTATTACTGTCTGTAACTGTCTGGAGCAGTGAGACAGCTGTAGAGAGAGTTACTACAGCAGGAAGAAGCAGGTAAGATTTCACCATATCTTTTGAACAAAACAAACCCAAATCACCTCCCCTGCCACACTCAATCTGTTCAGGCACTCAAAATGGGAACGGTCACATCAAAAAATCCACCTTGTCACTTCTATTAACTGGAGCTGTGATGCCAAATAAAGCCGTGTTAAGCACAATGAAAATGAGGCCTGAGAGGTTTGGTGCTTGGGAGATCAATGTGTGAATGCAAGACAGTCAGAAAGAAATCTGTACTGCAGTGAGAGGGAGCATCATGCATAATGCATCTGTTACCCTTCCGTAACAGCAGAAGAAAATTGCTTAAAAAATGCAAAGCTTTCTTCTTACATAACAGGTAAACCAGTGGTTTCCAGGAGCTTTCTTAGACTGATTTATTGACACATACAGACTGCTATTGATAGATTGCAAAAAACCACTAAGACGATTGATTTCTTTGAATATCAACATCAAGCCAGAATTAAATTCAGTTAAGCACACGCTCATGTACGGCCATTGTCATGCTGCCATATGGAACCCTTTGAGAAACAGGAAAGAAGGCAAGAGCAATAAAGCAAATTATTCCTACAACGAAACAATAATGGAACAGTACACCTACTTTCTCAGGAAGCATCAAACAATGCAAGTGTTGTTGTCTATGATTTTGACTCTCAAACATGCTATATATTTTGCCTCACCAATATATGTGTTGCACTATATGAGATAAACCAAAATAACTAAAAACAAACACCAAAAAACCAAAAAAATCCAAACTGAAAAACCAACCACCAACCAAAAAAACTGAAATTGTTCTCAAAAACCTCCAAAAAGTTCAAATAAAGTTATGAAGTAACTTCAACCAAATACTTATCCACAAGAGAGAATGAAATATGGAGTTGGTCAGTGGATAAGGATTATTAAGAAATTTTTGGTCAGAGTTCAACAGCTTATTTCTGACAATAGAAAAACATTTTTTTCTCTGACAACAGAAAACCACATTTGTATTTACTGGAAGAGGTAAAGGAATTATCTTTTCGTCAAACACACAGTAAAACACCAGGAATAGAATATTCTCCAGAACACAGAGCTGCTGCAATAAGAAAAAATTAGACTCTGAGGAAAAGAAAACCACCACAAAAATAAAATTAAAAAAAGGAAAAAATAATAAAAAAAGAGGGGAATAGTTATTATGAATCAACACACAGAAGAACAGAGGAGCTATTCTGAAGATGGAAAGCATATGAATATAATCCGGTGATGATCAACAGATTTCCTTTGGTGCAAGACCTCTAGGGAAGAGCAAAAAAGCAGAAAGTGGCTGATGAAATAAACACATCTTCAGCAGGAGGCCTATATAAAACATAAACCAGCTTTCATAATATTGAAAACTAAGTATGACTAATGACAGCCATGAAAGATTTCCTCTGTGCGCCTTCTGATGTTCATGAAGTTTGTTTCCTACTTTGTAGTAAACAACCTGATTTTGGTAAGAGAGAGATGCTTCTAAGTGAAAGTCCTGTGGGCATTTATCATAACCACCTTCTAAAGCTAAGACAGGCATTGTAAACCACCCTTAAGTTTCCAGCTCAGACATGTGCTCAAAATGTGTACGTTGAGTCAAACCACTTCCTATTCTCATCGAGTGTTTTTTAAGCTACAGGTCTTTATTTTACATAGCAGAATACATCCTTTATTTTAATGGACTTCATCAAGAGTTAAGGGTTCCCCACAATTTTAAAGATGAAGTGCCCATCACAGAGGAAGTGCCAAACACATTCTTGCCTGCACAGCTCCACCGAGTTGCACAGCAGTGCCAAGCAGCTGCACCAACTCCCCCATCTCCTCATGCTTCACACCTTCTAAGAGCCTCACTGCCCACTCTCAAGAGCACTTCAGCATGTTTTTCTGGGAGTGTTTTTGTCACACAGCATGGACAAGCAGCAGGAGAATCTTAATATGTACTCGGCCATTAAGATCACCTAACACACAGATGCAACAAAAAAAAAAAAAAAAAAAAAAAAGGAACAATAGTGGGGTATTGCTGACTTTTCTCTGCTACAAATTTTTCTTAAAAAAATCACAGATTTGTGTCCTTCTGCGGTGTTTGGTGTTGTCATCCCACCAATCTCTTGCTATTTCTAAAAGTGTATATAGTTTTGTCCCAATAGCTATGGAAAAAAAAGGCATTCTGATAAAGACTTTCTACACAGGCAAGCTATGCTTGTTTTGGTTTTGGGTTTTTTATTTTTTAATTTTTTTTAGACAGAGCACTTTGAAAACATGTCCTTTGCATCGTAGACATTTTTTGTCCCTGGAGCCACAAAATTTGACATCAACTTGTCAAATAGTATAAAATAAACTATTGCAAGTACACCAGCTCGCAGAGTAGGGAACCTGCTAAAACATTATTTCCTAAGCATTTTAGAAGAGTTCTATGAAACCAAATATTTCTTGCGACTGAGTTTGCAAAAGATAGAAGAGAGGCTCTAGTCTTCGAGTTGAAAACATCAGGTAGAGAAAGTTAAGATTTTCTTAGGAAGAAATAATAAACTCTACTCAAATACTGTAAGTGCAATATCCTCAGAACATATTTTTGAAACATTTCCAGCACTGTAATTTTAGTTCACCAGAGTAATTAAAGATAAATAAAAAGCCCACAATAAAGGAAATTTTTCCTACCTTGAATTTAAAAAGGTAAAATATTCAACATGTTTGTCAAAACAATTTAAGACTCGTTTCTCACTTTTCTGTATGAGGAAGCATGATGTCACTCTGCAAAGAAAAAGACAAAACCAAAAAAAAACCCAAAAAAACCCACCTAAAGCCTCTGATTCTGGGAAAGCATTGATGGAAACTTATTTTTTGTATCCTGCTAAAAATTGGGAGGAAAATTAGAAAAAAGAGAAAAGCATGTAGCATCACATAACCAACACTCTTTTTGCTACAACAGAAATTTCTGTTATTTACATGAACAGAAACCACTATCTTCAAATCTGGTTAGGAGAAAAAAAAAAATCTAAAAAATTATTTTTCCCTAACAATTTTGTAGAACCTTTTGGCCAAAACTGGCTATAAATTACAACTCTAAATAAAAAAGTCAGCACATATTAAATTTCTCTAAGTATATTTTTTATGGACAATGAAATTTTGAATATCAAAAAAAAGCTACAGTTTGAAACAGAATTACATTTTTTCTCTTCCCACCCCATCTTGACAGCTCTAATTCCATATCTGTAAAGCTTTAGACGTAGCTCTCTTGAATATTGGGACTTCGTAACAATTCTCTTATTTTAAGTTTATTGGAAGATTCTTTTATTACTTTACTGAGTAATAATATTGAATGAAATATCTGAATCTAGCAAGTAGCAAAGGCAAAATATTCTAGAACTCTAATACTCTCTAAACAAAACAAAACAAAAAAATTAATCCCTGGTCATCATTCAGATTTTTCTAATCCTTTGTCAGATTTACTCCTGAATTTTATGCCAAAACATTTTACCATCTCAAATTCCAACACTGTCCCTGAAATCCTTTGTTCAGCATTTTAGCATCATGAGCTAGGAAATTAATTATGTAACACACCAAAAAAGAAAAATGGTAATCAATATAAGTATAAATACAGGTATTGGAGTATCCATATTTTTCATCAATGAATGCTAAATTCAAGAGACAAACTAAACAAAAAATAAAAATTGGCAAGAGTTACAGTCTGGCATTTCAAAAATAACCTCCAGTGGAATGTGATAACTCCACTGTGGTATATGAAATATTACTTCTTTAGTTGTCTCAAAATGAGCTAAGTCAGAAATAGCAGTTAATGAACAGAAATTAGACATGAAGATTGATATAGCAACAGGTGCCACAAAAAAAAACAAAACAAAAAAACAAAACAAAACAAAAAAAAAAACCCTTTTTTTTTTTTTTTGGTAACAGACTGTTTCAGAAACCAGCCTCTGCCCAAGTGTGGTGACACTTCCCAGCTTCAAGGCTGGATTTCCAAAGGGCATTGGTTGCCCCAGGACCAACTGGGGGCCACGTAAGCCTGGACTCAGCCTACCTTGGGACAAGCATAGACAGAGGCTGGACAAGGGAAATGTGGGACTCCCATTCCTCATACACAACTGTATTCCTCATGCTTGAATATGAGGGCTGGGGTTCTCCAATTTTGATCAGTAAATCATATCAAGGTGCAGGTGGAAGGTTCAGCACCAAGATGTGCAGGAACAAACCCCCAGTGCTGTCCATGAGTTCCAGCAAAAAGATGCTGCCCATGTTAAATAATGTTTATGACTCCCTGTAGAGGATTTAGGATGCAAATCAAAATCAGAGCAAGGTGGACACATACAAATCATTGTTACTAATGATGACCCACCTAAACCCACCTCCAAAATATTTTCTGTAAGAATCATGATATTGGGGGAGCCAAAGAGAATGATGGAGTGGTCAGTTATGGTAATGTTTTAAGGGTGTTCCCCTTCAGGAGAGGGATAAATACAGGCTTCTGGCATTTGGCTGTGCCCAGGAAGATGCTGACAGATGCAAATGGAGTGACATAAGGTTCAAGGTAGATCTAAAGAGATGTCCCAGAAAATACATTGTCCAATTTAGGTAAAGAAGGGAAGTAATTCAATTATCAGAAACACAGATGCACTCAGTGACAAGATGGAAAGATACCCAATGATACATGAGAAATTGTAAAACTTGGGTTTGTTTGACACTGGCTGGGGAGGGTGGTAATGGTAGTTATTTTGGTTTTGTTTGCTTGTGGGTTTTTTTGTTTAGTTTTGCTTGCTTGCTTTTATGATTTTTTTGGGTGTGCATTTTTTTTTCATTAACACATTGCTAAATATTTACTTTGAGATGCCCTTTGATGTAAAGATCAATATACATGAGAATGTGAGAACACAATCACAAGAAGATGGATAATTAGTAAATAGCAGTACAGGAAAATTTAAAAAACAATGTAAAATATAGGTGAGTGAAAAGCAGGTTTTATAAAAGAACAATAGGTTTCATCTTTGCAAAAGCCCTGATCCTAAAAATGTCTTCTCAGGAGTATGTGCTTGCAAATATTCAGAGCTTTCTACTTGGTACATGTTTTTCCTCAAACTGTAACCAATGAACTTTAAAAGCAATGCTAATCTTTCTGTATGTCATCTTATTCCTACTGACAGGTGTCCAATGTTAAGAACAACAGCAAAGTCAGACCCTAAAACCTAACCAAAAGAATGAAGAAAAAAAAAAATCCCTAAGGTTTTAGGAGAGACATGAAATTTAAAGGAGTAAAAAGTATCATCCCCATTTCATATATCTCTTTCAATTTTATGGATTGTATTAAATCATCACCAGTATTCAAAATATTACAGTTAACAGATTTATCTGTTCTTCTGCCACATCCAATTACTAAACAAAAAAGTACTGCTATAAAATGCAGTCTGTGCTGAAGACTACAACATCCCTATGGCATCAAAAGAAATTCCCCTTCGCTCTCTGACAGCTGCTGCTAAGTTAAATCTGTGCTCCTGTGGATCCTGAGTTATATACCATAATATCAAAGTCAACATTCTTCCTTATGAAGTCAGCAGCTGGAAAATCAATTTATCAATCAACTATTAAGCCCCTATTACTCTACATATGTACTTTCCATAGATATTTAAGAGGTGAGGCAAAAACGTGTTTCTGCTAAATATTCCCCTGGACAGTTTATACTTCAAAGTGCATTTCACATTATAAGGAATACATAATCTGCTTACAGTTTTTTAGAGTCAGAAACCTTCAAATCACTTCATGGAGATTTTTCACTCTCCTTTACTCACTTTTTAGGCCATCACAAGTATGATGACATGAAATCTACCAAGCACTGCTGTCCTGAGCCAGCTGAATTCCCAGTCACCTGCAATGCCAGCAATTAATTCCAGTGACATGAACTAAAGTGATTTTAATTGTCACATTGAAAGTGAGTACAGGACTAAATGCCTGTGAAGCACATAGAACAAGCTGCTGGAGACTTCAATCAATGTTAATATGTTCTGTTAGAATCACAGAGGGAGAGCAATAAAGATGGTGCAGCACGCAAAAGGTGCAGAGGACTAAATTAAAAGCACAAACTTGCTCAAGACAAATCTGATCAAGGTTACAAATACTGCATGAGACGGGGAAACCAACAAGTAAGAAAAAGTAGCAGAGATGTGACAAACATGAGGAAGGAAAACACCTTTTTAGGCCTAAGATGTAGCTGCTGTACACCTTATTCTAATATACTTCATCATCTTGTTTCATAAAATTCATGGTGATTTAATGCATTCTCAACATGGTCCCATTCTGCCTATCTGCTGATTTGCACTACACTTTTTATTACAAATATGAAACCTGTAAAAATTGTGTCCATCCCAATATTATCCAAATGGCTATTCCCTTCACTGTTCTGAAGAACTGCTAAGGAAAAAAGCCCAAAGCAGCATCACAGGTATTTCTAATACATCTGAGAGAGATATATTAGAAAGAGCCTTTCTAATACATCTGACACTTTGGTAGCTCAACATGATAATGAACAATAATTACCTTGCAAGCAAATCTCATACTCCTCCCATCTCACTGGGTGACAGAACAATGCTTTCCTGTCAGCAGTAGTTTCTGTCCAAGAGCCCCATCCACATTATTTGCCAGATTTCACCTTAAGACATTTTCATAGAGATTAAATTATTTATTTCTTTTTAAAGCAGAATCTTCAGGGACCAGGATCTGTCAACACTATGTGCAACTGCAGAGTAACATTAAGTCTGGAAAGCTTAATGCAATCACAATACATCCTTCATTTAAAAAGTCAGTCTGGAAAACTTGGATGAATTAATGTTGAGGAGGCAGCTAGAGGGTTTAACTGTAAGGAATGCATAGCACTACCTGTATGTTGTTTTAACACAGAAGTCAGTGTTTCATGGTTTTTAGATTTTAGTCAAAACTCCCCTAGAAAAAAAATTTCTGCAAGTATGAACTGAAACTCCTCAAAAACATATTCTGTTATATGGAGATCACTCACCCACATTAATGTAAGCAAAGAATAAGACTGTAGTTTCCATTTATGTCAAAGCCAGTAGTAGAGTCAATATTCAAAATAAACCAAAAAAAAAAAAAACAAAAAAACTCAAAACCCCCAGAATTTGCTATCATCATTCATTAGATCACTACTCATACTCTGTAGGCAGGTGGTTACTCCTCAAATGCTGCAACCACAATGAAAAGATCCTGGGATTAGCTCAGCTGGTCAGAGTGTGGTGCGAATATTGCCAAGGTTGTGGGTTCAATCCCTGTATGGGCCATCTGCTGAAGAGCTGGGCTTGATGATCCTTCTGGGTCCCGTCCAACTCAGATTCTTCTGTGATTCTGTGGGAATAATTGGTTCTTGACAAACTGTCAAAGTGGTGATGTCCCACACAGATGGCAAGGGAATTCTCATAAAAAAAAAAACTGAAATAAAACTAAAAAACACAGTGGCACAGGTACTCAACTGTACCCATATATTACACCCAGTTATTACCCACCAGAGAGGGATAATAAGCAAAGTGACAGGAGCACTTACTGCATCTCCAGTCAGCAGTCCCTCTGTTGCATGATTAATAACTTGGGTATTTATCACGGCTATCTCTTTGTTCTGCCCATCCTTACATTAACAAGATCATAAAACAGGTCCTAGAATGCTGGCTGGGAACATTTTTATTTTGCTTACGAGTCCCCTGCAGAAGCAGACCTGCCCTGCTGCAGCCTGCTCCTGGCAGGAAGCCCCAGGGCTGATGAAGGGGTGGCACAGAGCAGCAGGTCCTTAGGCCAATGTCATGGGGGTCCCACCTGGGTTTAATGGGCTACCCCAGGAACAACTTCTGCCACATTTCATTTCTACTGACTTCCACGAATTTTCTAAAAGGACCAAATCTAGACTTAGTCTGCAGCTGCAGCTTAAGCCTCCAATACTAAGATGGAAAAGATTACAAACAACCCCCCTGCCCCACCTGTCCAAATGACACCACAAGCTTGAGGAGATTTTATGGCAGATCAAACCCACACATCTTCAGTTTATACCCAACTTGCACAACTGATCTGCACTGAAATATGTATTTCTCAAAATCTCTCTAGAAACAGCCAATCTCAAATCATAAGGAGGGGAGAGAGCAGAAAGAAGGGGCAGTTTACAGGGAGAACAGCACAGCCATGCTGCATGGATTAAATTCAAGTTTATGGCATTCCCTGAATTATGTGAAGCAGCTGGAAAACAAAGTGACCTGCAGCACCACCCACTCAAACATCCTCTCCTTGCCTTGCAGGTTTCCATCAGGTTTAAGTGTTGCTGCACAGCCTACATCTTCTAAATAAATATTAGGACATTTTGATGACAGGAAAATAAATCTCTCTTGAACATGGTAGAGTTGGAAGCATGGCTACTCACAAGATTTCACACTTATTTACAAAATAAGTCATAGATAATAACAAGGGGAAAGAAATAGATGACCTAAAGGTTAGCTTTACATTTTTTTACTTTCAGTAATTCATCCACTTCTCTTACTACCTCTTTAGTTAAATATAATCTGTTCAGTACTCTGAAAGTGTTTAATAAAGTTATTTTGCATTATTATTATTATTATTATTCACATGAAAGAAGGAAGGCAA
Organism: Pyrgilauda ruficollis; assembly: GCF_017590135.1. Taxonomy (NCBI): domain Eukaryota; kingdom Metazoa; phylum Chordata; class Aves; order Passeriformes; family Passeridae; genus Pyrgilauda; species Pyrgilauda ruficollis. The sequence continues at coordinate 15,956,106 of NW_024524266.1, forward strand.
CTGACAGGGCAGTCGCGACAGATTACTTGTACAGATAAACTTGAAATTTAGCAAACATAAACTTAATAAATTACAAACAACCCAGAAATAAGCAGAAGGAAGACCTGGGAAACTTTGCTCTGCTAATGGGAACCTGTGTGGGCAGGGGTCCAGTCTGGGGACTGCTTTGGGCTGGCACTGGTGGCTGCGCTGGGGTCACTTCAGCACAGCCTTTAGCCACGAGAGAAGTGTGCAACAGCAAGGGACACCTTCCCCAAGCCCTACTCCACTGCTTCTGCAATCAGGGATGAGGGCAGGAGCTGCAAAAGCAATGAGTCACTTACACCAGGCACACAAAACACACCACGTGCTGCTGCATAAGGCAGGGATGTGAGTAGATATGAGAATGCAGTTATTTCAGGCTACCACCCACCTGGATTGTTTTAGAAGCAGCAGCTCAGAGGCTGAAAAAAGTACAGTACAATACAATTTGTCCCTCATACTTTAAAGGAGAACAGCTAGAAAAGTACACACAGAGAAAAAATGTAATTATTACAAGTTATTATTACATTAGTTTCTATTATGCCCAGCATCTTAATATTTTTATTATTAACATTTGGGGGGATGTGGGCTGTGATTTGGAATTTTTTGCTTGTTTCTTCTTCTTCTTTGAAAATTCTTCTCTTTCCATAACCGTACTGGAAAAAAGAAATGCTACAGCTTTTTACTAATATGCAAAATGCTCTTTTTTTCAAAGACTTGCAGTGTTGTGTTTACAGTTGGATGTGAGGAGCCTCAAACAACATTTTTTCTCTTAAAATATGAACCCTCTTTATCATTAAAAAAAGTCAAGATTCACTTAATGTACATCAGATATTAGTAGTACCAGTGTTGTGGGGTTTTTTTTTCCTGCAATATATTCAATTATTCTTTCTTAATACCCAATGCACCTTTCCCACCCCAAGTGGATTTATTTAAACCCACATGATCACTTCAACTCCTCCACCACCTGAGAGAACACACATTCCTAGATAACCCTGATACCTATGACTATGAATGATCCAGAGTTCCCTTTTTCTTTCTGAAAAACATTAATCACCCTCATTTCCCGGGGGGAAAGTTTTCTTTAAACTTCAAGAAATACTACATTGAGAAAATTTATCTCCTGTTCTTATCATTAAATAAACAAAATTTATATTTTCATAACATTTCTATACCCAAATAGCCTTATTCACTACCATAACCAAAAGACTGCTTAAATTCTTCACATTTTAAAGTATTTTTGGGGTGGAACCAATTCAAGCCCCTCCTGCATGCTCCTGCATATACATCAGGTATTGCAGAGTGTGCAGTAAGAACCACCAGAGAAGCACACAGTGCCTGCAAGACACATGCTTGGTCCTAAGGAGGTTTCCTTTCCTATAGAAGGCTGCAGAGGGCAGCTCCTGTGAATCTCTGGGCTCAGGGGCACTTGCTGCCCTAGGGTGGCATCTCTGCACCCCACTGGGGAGGGCACAGAGAAGGGAGAGCCGGCCAAGAGCCAGCAGGGAGATGGATGGAGAAAGCTGAAGGCCATGGCTTGGTACTGAGGGACGACAGGTGAGGACACAGAAAGCTGGAGACATGGAGTTAGGTTGCTAGAGGATGCAGCAGAAACACTTGGTGCTTTTAATTTTGACCCTTTAGTAATTTAGGGCACACTTTCTAAAACTTTCTCATCATTTAAAATGGCCCTGCTCCCTTTCAGTAATTTAGGCTGTTAATGAGTGTGAAGCAAGATGATTCAGAAGATATTACATATGTTTTATGGCACCAACAGACAAAGTGGCTATGTAGTGGGAACACTGACATAGTTATTTTCAGTATTTTATTTGTGTTACACATAACAAAATCCATATTTTTCTATAAAATAGGTAACGCAGGGTTGTCTTTAACTGGGGACCTTTTAGTCTAATTTTAGAAACATATACAGATTAAAGTTATCTTCTCAGAAAATAAGGCTACATAAAAGTCCTCTGGTGAATGAAATAAAATGCACCAGTTTAAATGCAAATTTTTGATCTAATCACCTCCACCTAACCTTATATATGTGCTACTATTAAAAGGAAAACCTAGCTGAAAACTAAAATTCAGCCCAGAGAAACTGTATCTGCAGAAACACAATTCTGGAGAACAAAAATTTACAGCTAAAGTCAATGACCTTTCTAGAATGTATCAAGAAACCAACATAAAGAAAGCAGCAATAGATTTTCTATTATTCTTGGTAGCTTAAGTCTTTAAATCAATTCTCCACTTAGTCTGGTATTTTTCCTCCAAACACAAAAAAAACCAAAGAAAATTAACCATTATAAATAATAGACTAATTAATTGACTTTTTTTTTAAAAGTCAGTCCCTGTAGATTATCTGGCAGATAAGTACCAAGAAAAATACATAACTTAAGACAATTAGCAAAAGGTGCAAAAGTTCATTCCTGCTTTGAAACAGCATTTAGTACTCTCCAAACCATCTCCATCAAAACTGGATGCTTTATAAATCCATTTCTTCATGATTTCCCATAAGGACACTAAAGCTGCATCTCAGCTTGGAAGAGGCTAAACTGAGCATGTTCCACCTTCACCATGGCCCATCTGTGTACTGGGAGGAGGAAAAACACACCCCAAGCACCTCCCAGCTCCTGTCTGTCATAGCCTTGGCCCTCCTAAAGGAAACCATGGTGTTTGAAGAACCTCGAGGGTCCTCAAGACCAAGAGTGGCCCCTGGCACCCAAATGCTCCCCCTCCTCTCTGCTGTCCAGGACACCATAGCTAGAATGAGAAACCATGGTACTCTGATCCTTCATTTCCACAGGATCCAGAAAGAAGTAGGTGAGGAAAATGAGACAGTACACAGAAAATATGGCTAAAAAATAACCTGACCACAGTACAGGCTGGATGCTATTTTAGCCAATCCTTTCTGTGCCTGCACGGGCACCCTTTCCCCAGCAATGGATTACAGTACCTGCTAGTTTCAGTAAAGGCAGTGAAACATGACACCATTCTGTTTGAGCACGAGGCCAGACACATGCCCAGGTTTTCAGATAGGAATATTCATATATGCACATCTGTTAGTGCATAGGGTTGCATTCAATAGTCAATTAGAAAGTACAAAAGCAAGATCAAGGGTATGATGATAATTCTGATTTTAAGAGTTCCATAAACACATAAGGTGAAAGGTGTAGAAGTGCTTTTTCAAAAAAACCAAGAAAACTGATGCTGTATAAAATACCAGAGACATTCAAGGATACTTAATACTTCAGAGGTCTGACCATTAGCTTCCATTTGAAAGTGAATACTTTGAGAGTAATCACTTAATACGCATTTGTAAATCCCACTGGGTACCTTGGAAAATTTTGGCCGAGTGTGCTTATGGATCAGAAACTTTTGACTGAGCAAAATATTTCTGGCACCTTAAAGAGGCACTTCACTGCTGAGTGGAATCTACAACAGCATCTAGACTCTACTGCTCATTGATTTATTTAACTGCCTCTGCACAGCTTTAAAGTCTCTGTGGTATTGTTTTCCTTTTGATACCCATGGATGTAAAATCAGGATCTTTAAAGATGATCCATCTGGACTAAAGTAACAATTTTGTATTTTATAAATTATATGTATTAAAATAGGTTGAACATACATAGATATACCATTATGCTTCTTTTCATATTTAGCACTGGTTATTCAAGAAATACACAAGTTACATGAATAAAACAACAGCAGAAATAACCCTCTGCTGAAGAGCTTACAAGCATGAATTCTGCATAGAAAACAACATACAAAATTTTCAGTGTAAGCCAATCTCACAGTGATGACATTAAAATACAAAGTTGCACTCAGACATAACACTGTAGGGGAGCAAAAATATAACACTTGTATGACTTTTAGGGAGAAGAGACAAGAATGAGAGCATTTGTCAATAACCCTCTCAACAGCACACAATGGGAGCAAGTTGCTCCCGTGTCTGACCTTCCCATGGTTTGGTTCACAAAGCACAGAACACTCTGACAAAGTGAACTTGACTCAACTGGACAAAATTGGATAGGGCATCTTCAAATGCTCCCTATTCTAATTAGGTGTGTGCAGTGCAGCCTAGAGCTCTTGGCATGGTGTCCCATGGCACAGACAGAAGGGATCTCAGCACCCAAGGTCTCGACCCACAGATCTGCTCCTGCTGGGCTGCCCTTTGTGCTCAGGTAGGCACTGCCTAACATCCCTTGTCATGGCAAGGGAAGAAGATAGTCTGCACATTTTAATGGGAAATCTATTGTTAAAATCCCTTAAGCCTTATAAGCAATCTGTAAGAAGCTTTTAGAAAGAAAAATAATTGTTTTCTCCATACCTCCCCAAAGAAAGTGTTGGCTTCAGCAGTCCATTAACAGAAGTGACTGCAGGTGCCTTTCCTGCTAAAATTAAAAAGCTTTATGCTTACTCCTAATTCTATTATTTTTCATCGTAAACATTATCTCTCTAATGCGGAATTGTTCTATCTCTCAGTATCCTAATAACAGCTCACATTTTCTCTGCTACACATTTTTTCCTCAAGGTCCAGGATTTTCTTATCTGGTGATTAAAACTGTTTAACCAATTTAACTACTTTTCATAGTAGCAGCAGCACATCAATAAATGGGAGAATATTGTTTTTTGGGCTCCTACTGAGAAGATAAAACCCAGCAGTCTCTCAATACAATAAAGATAAAACACACAGTATCACTCAGGCCAGAATGCTGCAGAAGAAATTTGTATTTCATGCCTTTCACAAACTCTGAGAAGTTACTGCCCAGGGTCACACACCCAGGAGCTGTCACCGTTAGCAAGGGCACAGCTGGAAAACCACACATTATCAGGAGGCAGTGACTGCTAGGAAGTCTGCAGTCAATGTGGAAAACCTTGAGCATCAAGGACTTCTTGCAATCTGCCCAACAGATTACGGCCATAGTCATCCAGATTACAGGCAAATGTGATCAGGGAAGTCACAAAGAGGATTAATACTTTAACCATAGTGGCAAGATGACATAGCTTGCAATGGAGGCTTAAATATAGGCATGGAAGAAAAAAATCTACTTAGTTATACAACCCATAAAATCACTTATGAAAAGGTGTGAAGGGCAGAAAAGCAAAGGTCCAGGAAGTTGTTGGGTGGGTGATGTTTATATTCAGCTCCCTTGAGACGCTCAGGCAATTGTAATAGCAGCCAGGCATTTCAGAAACAGCCATCTGAAACCAAGGAAGCCTATAAACTTACAGTGAATTTACAGCAGACTCCTGGACTAAAATGACTTCTTTTAACCATGTCTATGGAACTGTTTACTCAGTTATTTTGAGAGACAACTGTAAATAATACATTGCAAAGAGGAACACTGCCATAAATCCTGCCTGGTGCTGTACATCCAGGCATCCACTACCCAACTCTCTGCTAGGTAAATATCAGTCATACCTTCCACTCAGAAACAGCAGAAAGATGGGAGGATAAGCTTTTTTCTGCCAGAACTTGTTCGTTAGGAGGTCCACGATGTCAATTAATGAAGAAGCCTCACCGATGGTGAAGTACAAACTGGTGTTTCCTAGAGGCTACCCTTCTCCACTGTAACCCAGAACTAAGGCTGGCAAAATAAACTCCAGGGTGAACAAAAGAGAAGGAGATAAATGTGAGACTCACCAAGACAACAGGAAAATCTAAACTCAAAAACAGAAGAAAAACCCATTTTTTTCTGTAATTTAACAGAGGTTGAAGCTTCATAAAAGAGTATGTATTATATACATATACATACATCTTTAATAATATATATATAAATACAACCCTTTTATTTTCTGTATTTCGTAGACAGCTCTCAAACCATGGAATGGATTGGGTTTTTTCTTTTCAAATTACAATTTATTACCTTTCAGTTGTTATTGGCCATTAGATTGAGAACTTCAGAAATCAATACACTTTACCTAATGTATCAGAAAGAATGAAAACATTCCATTCAAACAGAAAGAGGATTAAATAAAATAAAGCATGCCTAATTAATAATAAATTTGTTTCAGGGTTTTATAATTTTTTAATGTGAAAATCAAAGCTGCATAACGGAAATAATTTTCAAACATGCAAAATAATAATGAAAACAGCAAGCGGAGAAAATAAGAAATAATTTACTTAATATTATTGTTTATCAAGCTAATAACACTTATCTCTCTGGGGCACAATGAATACAAGTTAATGTTTATATAACTCACGGAAGCTGAAAGTTGCTATTTGAAGTAACAGGTATTAAAATATAGGTGTAGCTAATTCTTATTTTAATTTTCCATTTACATGGTAATTTTTTTATCACTGTTGCATCCAAATAGTCTCACACAATGCTGAATTTGAAGCAAAAGGAAAATCCTTTTGTTCAAAAAATGACTGTTGCCTATGCTCAGTTTGAATTGCCATACTGCTAAACTGACCTATTCCAGAAGAAGATGCCAAATAAGAAGCCAGGACATTTCTTTCCTGCTTGTTTACACAGACTACAGCCATGCCCTGCAGGTGTTCATTCTTCACACTTTGGGTTTTCATTTTTTCTTCTGCATGTACATAAACTCCTGTGGAAGGGCTTGTGCCCTGAGGGGCTAAGAAAAATGGCAACCTTTTCAAAATAATCTGTAGCAGACTTTGCAGGGGTGAGGGCATGAGGGAAGCCAGCAATTCCAGCTGCAGGGAATGTTTGTCCCAAAGCACATGCTCCTTCCACTTTCTGAGACAGACCAGGGAAGTCCGCAAAAGTCCTTGTCTTCCAAAAACACATTCATCAAGTCTCACACAGAAGCTCTTCTGTAAGTACATCAGACACAGATACATTTGGACAATGACTGAGACGGCAATATTTAATATCATTGCATCTTATTTGTAATTTTTCAAACTACACCATCTTACATGTGCTACTCCAGTGTCAATGCCCTCCTGGTTCTGCTCCCCAGGTTCCCCTGGAAACCAAGTCCTTAAAAATAATTACTTAATTAATTCCTCCTCCCACCAACAGTACCTGCCTAGCTTTACACACCAGCAAACTATGAAGGCAGAATTTACCTACTAAGAAAAGTTTCTAGACCAAAATATAACAAGCAAACAAATAAAACCCAAGATCTGTCCCTCAGCAAGTCCTCCCAAACAGCCTGTCTCTCATCTCAGGTTCCCACCACAATCTGCTGGAAAACCTCAGCTCAAGACACCATGCTAGTTTTGATATGAACTGCCTTTGGAAAACTTTTTCTACCCATCAATTCATTCTCTGTTTATCTGCTTATCTTTATTTTCTCTTTCCATCAGTGTTTGTTTCATAATGCTGTTGAGACAATAGCAAAGGGTCAAAGGTCGTATCACTTTCCAGTTTTCCATCCCTCCTTTGAGAAGAGAAACCACATCTGCTAGTTCTCGGTGGTGTTTCCACACTAGCTCTGGTTGTGCCATGTGGAATAGCTGCCATTGCTCAGCTCACGCAGGGCACTGGACCTTGGGAAGTGTCCCCTGGCACTGCTGAAGAGCTGGCAGGCACCACCTCCCCCTGCCCATCCTGCCACAGCCTGCAGAGGGAAGCTGCTCCGTCCTCTGGGCTTTGACTCCTGCAGAAACCACCCCAAAAACATCACCTGCCTTTCTTGACTTGCAAAGGCATGACAATAATAAACACCTAAGACCAGCAAAGAAAATTGGGCAGGCTTTGAGAAAGCAGGGCTGACACAGACATCTGTGCCACCCATGATAAATCAGACAGAAGTATTCAGAAGTACTGGCTCACATTACTCACCCAAACCAAATAAAATGAGAACTTGCCATGGAACAGGATAACCTTTAGTTTAAGGACACAACCATAAATCACAAAATGAAGATTTCTTTTTAGAAAAATATTTCTACATTTTCTAGCTCACCTTAAGCCTTTTCTATGACAATCACTTGTGGATTGAGAGGAGAGGGTAGAGGATTCATTCCTCCTTATTCTTATAAATATAGCCTTCTAATTTTTCGAAATATCTTGGAGTTAGGGAGACAGTGAGATATGTTTCGTTATTAAAACTGATTTGCCTCACATTGACCATGAGTGCCAAGGGGAATTTAAACTCCTGCCTTGCAAAATAAACCATCAAACACAGAAGTTACTTTTCTTGGATTTACAACAGAAAAACACCAAGGCTTTCAAAAAAGCAGACTGTCTACCTATTTTACTTTTCATCACAGTTTCTAAAATTAAATTTTACAGTCTGAACATAGCAGTCTGAAACTGGGCAAAGGCCGGATATTAAATCTGCCAGGTCAGCCCAGGACTAACAGTAGCTCAGTAGCTCCATTCAGAAAACAAGGATTAGAATATCTATCACCACAGGAGAAATCTTAATAAAGTAGAAATCAAGAAATTCCCATGGTGCTAGTTTGGGAATATGTGTATGGGCACAGGAAAAATTGCCCACAACACAGATAAAACTTTTTTTTTCCTTTTCTCAGTAAGTCAATTGACATAATCACAGTATTTCTGACCTGGCATGTAATCAACAGGATGTGGATTAAAAACAAAACAAAACAAATTAATGAACAATCAACCACAAACAAAACAAAACAAAAAAAACCCAAAACCAAAACTAAACAACAAAAAAGTGATTTTGTTTCTGTGCAAACTAAGGTCTCCACACAGGCTGAGCAAAGGGCAAAGCACATGGATGCCTAACAATGGCAAGTGGGAATTTATTCTTTTGTTCCCAACACAAGTTGGTCAGCTTAGCTTTCTGCAGGAAAAAGCCTGCAGAAATCACGGCAGTCTAGAAGTTCTCTTGGGTCAAACAGGCATTGTTTGCATCAGGAGTAAAATAACTCAAAGTACAATCAAAACTACAAAGAAAACTGCAGAAAGGACAAATATGTCCTGCCGTTTAAAAAATGCCTTTTACCACAGAACCAGAATGGATCAAAGAGAGGATGTGTTCTTCTCTCTCCTCTCTCTTTGAGGATATAATAAAAGAGTCAAGTACAAAAAACCCATTGGGAAACTCTGCACATTCAAAATTATTCTACTTCAAGTCACAATGTGTACTACTGAGGTGCTTAGCTTGATAAAGGTGAAATCTTGTCTCTAAAACTCTGCATGTTCTTCAGACCCAATCTTATTTTAAAGTAATTGACTGAAACTTAATCTCTGGATTCAGTCATGTAGAAAATAAGTTTGGACTACTAAAATTAGCAGCAAGTCTTCCCAGAGCTTAATGTTTTAAAATATTTTAACAAAAGTTTTTGATATTTCATCTCAGTAGCATTTCCAGTGCTACTTTCTAATAAAAATTAAAATACATTCTTATCCACAGCAGAATAAGTAGAAGGTCCACATATTCAGATTACTTGCTCCAGAAAAAAAGTCAGAATAATATGTAGCTTTTCTTTTCCTTTAGCCATAATACAACAAATGATATTTAAACCAAGATGATATTCAATGGGTAGATTATTGTGCCTGAAGGGGCTCATATGACACCAGGAAAAAACCAAATAATGTTATTTAATAGTAATTTTTTTTCTTCTTACATAATAAAATAAAAATAATTAAAAGTTCTTGTACCTTAGGGTTTTTTTTTTCCCTCCCTTAGGAAAGTTATTATCTTCAGCTGTTTATAAAGGAGTTATGAGATGAGCCTAAAGATAATGTAAAACTATAATGTAAATTAAAAATTCAAGGCATCATAATTGAGTTTATAAGCTTATCACTCATCCTTGCTATCAGGAAAAATAAGTCAAAAAATTACATGGTGATTTAGCCCAGAAGGACACCACTTCTCAAGCCTGAACAAGCTAACGAACATTTTCTCTCCCCAAGAAACAAACCAAAATCACCAAAACAAAACCAACCAACCAAAACTCCAACCCCCCAACATATTTTTACCTATCTGTTAATATGAAAGGAAAATACAAACGGCACAATTAAGGTATTATGATAACCAAAACAGAGGAAATGCTGGAGCTCTGGAAGGCATTGCTTGCGTGAAAGAGCAGGAGCATAAGGAGCCACTCCAAAAGTGCCTGGGCTCGCTCAGGAGCCTGAGCTCAGCCCCTCGCCAGGCACACAGCCCCTCCTGGAGCCTGGTTCCATGAGACAGACACTGCCCGGCACCCCTGAGAACAGACATCGCAATCAGATTTCCGAAAGCCATGGGAAATCGAGCCTAAGTAAAAATTACAGCACTAAATCAATTACTTTTCAAACAATTCCGCGTCTTTGGAGAAGACCAGAACATAGCTTTAAGTCAAAAGACTGAAACAAATCAAGTTATTCGGCATAAACCACTGACCTGGAGAAAACCGATTATTTAAGCTCTATTATACTCTCCGTAGTATTAAAATTTCTTGCATTATTATTAGTAACACCTGCACTTCCCCACGGCAGGAGCTGCTCGCAGTCTTCAGCATCCCCGACAGGTGGCGTCTGGAATCCCACGGCACAATTCCATCGAAAACTTGGGAGTAATCAAAAGCTTCTTATGCAAGGAAATTAATTTTAATTATTTTTACTGCTTGCGTGCTGAAACTGCTCTGGCCAAACCGTCCAACCACACAGAGCAGATTAAATAAATGGACACAGAGCAGGAATTTACATTTAGAGAGCCTCAAAGACATGCAAGTGCATGAATGCATTACAGAAAAACAAATACACAGAATAATTACAGATTTAAAAAGGGTAATAGAACTACCAGGCAAGCAATAAGTAGCCAAAATCTGATTAAATAATTTTACTTTGCAATTTCAGACACTCTTTTATTCCTGTACGAAATTCAAATACATAATTTAAAAAAAAAAAAAAAACAACTAATTAAAAAAAAAAGGAAAAAAACACCAAAAAAATCAACGGCTTTTTAAAACACTTCCACCTTTTGTTTTTCCTCTGGTAAAGTAATACACTTTTTTTTTTTTTGAGCCTGTGCCATTGGTGTATAGTAAAAAAAGGTAACAATATCTATAAGCCTAATTTCATTTCACATTAAATTTTTATTGTGGTTCTGTTTATTACACAATTCTGCAAGCATGACCTGCTGTGAATGAATGAAGAGGAAAAAAAAAAAAAAAGAAAGAAGAAAACAGTTCCAGGACTTGATGTATGCAGAGTCCTGTGGACATGCTACCTGTTACACCAGCACTCTCCAGGGAGAGGTAACTCAGTGCTATCTCTGCAGCACAGAAAGCAAGCACACATGTCCAGCAGCTTCCCCAAAGGCACACAACAAAGCAGGGAACGACCAAACTAGAAACCACTGTATTCAACTTCCCAGCATTATACACAAGCCTGGAGATTACAGCTCTTCTTCTCGGCATTTTCCCCTAAAACCTGTTAGAAATTCTGTATGCAATTTTTCTTACTCTGAGTATAATTTTTGAAAACTATACTATGAAGACTGAATCCAGTTATTACCTTTCAGAATTACAGAACCTCATGGATTTCAGTAGCTGTAGTTGTTTGAAAGTTTCAAGTTTGTTCATCTACATCTAGTTTTAAAGAAGTAGGAAAAACAAAACTGGTTACAACCATTTAGTAGAGCAAGATCATCAAAGGAACAATTTAATTCCAGATCCAGTGAGAGCAATACAAATGTTATGCTCTTTACTTTGCTAGGAGAGCTGATGAACAGCAGAGGAATGATTCCTCAGGCCAGCAGGTTTCAGAAGCATGCAGAGATCATGCATTTCTAGTCTGCCACTGTTTGTATTCAACTAACTTTGATTCCTAGATTATTTTGGAATTGGTACCACAAAACTTACTGTGGGAATGGTAAGGCAAAACAGAAGAAGGAGCCAGCGTAGGGGACAGCCAGCCAGGGTTGATCACATCTTACAGTTCATGACCATCCCAGAGAAGCCTATTATCAATTCCTTCTGGAGGAATTTCTGGAACCAGCAACATGAAATCTCTCACTACAGTGCTTCCAAACTCTTTATGTGTTTTGAACAACTGTGAAGAGGAAGAAACCACAGTCAAGCTATTTGGAATGCACTGCTCTTCCAGCACCTTGCTGTGCCCATTCAGGAGAGACATGAAATTTCTCAATCAGCATTTAAATCAAGTAATCTCTGCATGTTTTGATAAAATATATGTAATTCTCATTCGAAACAGGACATTATGAAGAGCACGACACATTTTCCTAGCATGGACTTAAGCTAGTGACAAGCTAAGTTCTTTTGCTTATATCAAAAAAAGCAATACAGAATAAAATAACCCATTAAATAGAAATGAGTGCATACCAGGAAAAAAACCCTGGTACTTCCCCAGATATTACATCCAGAACTCAAGTAATACAATCCAGGAGGAAAGAAAAATTAAAACTTTCTCTGTATATAAGCAAAATTCATTATTTTTTTCATTAGTAACCACATCTTGGAGCTATTTTTATTTCTAAAGACCTTCTATTCATTCATTGAGCTACAATTCTAACATTATCATATGTAAATAAAAAACAGAGCAGCACTGAACAGTAAATATAATCTCATCATAAAATGGTCACACATTTGGGGCATAAGCCTGGGTGCAAAACATTTCATCATGTGGCTTTAAGGAAAAGCAGGCACCAAAGCCTCAGGAGCAGCCGGATTCTGGGAGAGGGGCCCAGGTGTCACTTACATTGAAGACCAGGATGGCTGGTTCTAGGCTGTTTCATAAAGAAAGGCAAGGAAGAAGAGGAGTAGTCATATTCTGTGCTCAGGAGAACCTTCAGTGTATAGAAGTCAACTATGGCAACTGTGGGAGCCTTACCAAACACCTCTGGGTCAAGATCAGAGGTGTCATCTCCAAGGAAAAAACTTAATACTGCATATTGCTCAGAACTCCATTGGGAGGGACTCCATGGGATCTTTCATGGAGGCTAAAGGAGCTGGTGAGTGCTGGGAATTTTTCAGGAATTCTCCTGTGGAAGCATAAAAACAGCTCATCCCCTTTAAATGTAAGAGAAGTAAGTGGAGTACCCCCTTGGCTTCAGTGCGAGCTTCAGTCTGCTCAAAACCAAAGAAGAATTGTTCCAGGCATGGAAAAGCAGACAAATATCCACTGGGAAATACAAGGGCATCCACCGTGCATGCAGAGATGAGAGGATCTAGGCAATTAGAGGAAAAGCCCATCAGTCTTCTTTCAGTCCTGAGGAAAATTATGGAACAAATGCCTCTTGGGGGCTATCACAGTCAGATGAAGCACATGATTGAAAAAGACAACACGGATTCACCAAGGGGAAACTGTGTTTGACAAACCTGATCACCTCATGTAACAAAGCAACCTGCTCAATGGATGTGGGGTGAGACATGGACATTGTTACCTGGACTTCTCCAAAGCTTTTGATGCTGTTTCCCACAGTCCCTTCCTAAAAAAAACTGATGTGTTACGGCTTGGACAAGTTCCCCACGTGGTGGGTGGGAAACTGGCTCACTGGTCACACCCAGAGGGTGGTGACAAACAGCTCCTTTTCCAACTGGCAACCTGTCACATCAGGATGTTGACGCCTCTTGCCTAAACTGTACTTTACCAAGAAAATTTGGATCAGATCATCCTTAAGGTCCCTTCCAACCTGATATTCTATAACCAAAACCACCTCTGTAGATGACCCCAGGTTCTGAGCAGGTGCCTGACAGAGGATAACAATAAAGAAATTATTCATTAGGCTTGGCATCATCTCTCAACAGCAATATAATGAAAAAAGGCTGTGGGTTACTCAACATCAAAATTACATTCCCTACAAATATTTTTTTTGTATTCTTATTAGGGAATATCTTCCATTTACTGTAAATTATTAATTATATGATCCATTAAATACCACACAGTTGTCTTCATCAATATGAAATTTTTGTTGTTAGCTGCTTATGGTGGATCTTATGTATTTGATGCAGGCAGTGAGAATCAAACAAATTCACATCAAGTTTTTTATAAGAAATCCCTCAAACTCTAATTTTTTTGACAGTCCTATGACACAGTCAAAAATTTAAACACATTTATTTATGCAAATTAACTGTGTGCTGTTCATCATTAAAATACTTCTTAATAGAATGTTAAGATAAGGCATTAATTGACTAAAATATTTCTAAATTCCTCAAAGACAATTTTGCTAAGTTGTATTCTCTGAGGACATTTCAAATGGAGCCAGGTGGGAATTTTAAGTATTTAGAGGCAAGGTGTTTGCCATAATGAATATATTTTCCAGTCACTTCAACATTTCCAGCTTTGTTATACCTCACTGCCTGCAAAGTCAGTCAGCTTCTAACCCTCAAACATCACTTATTAAAGCTAAAGATCTATGCACTGTGAAGAAGTTTTTCTCATTGTGGAGTCCTCTTAATTGGCATGATCCCACGTGCATGTCTTTCCAACTCAACCAAAAACCACAGACTTCTACAGAGGGAAAAAAAAAATGGTTTAAAGTGATTTTATGTTTTTTCCCCCCTTTCAGTTTCAAGCTGTCTTTAGAATTACACTCATTTTTTCCCAAGGCCTGATCCAAAGCTCAGTGAATTCAACGGAAAGACTGATCAGCTTCAATACCATGGGAGCAGGCTCATAACACACCATATGCCAACTATGAAAGTATCCATCTGCCACTGATCCATATCTTGTTATTGTTATGTGCATTACAACAAGGGATTACTTTTCTAAGAGATGAAGCTTGTAAAGGAGTTGCTGGAGGAATTTCTGAACAACGGTTTCTGAACACGTAAGCACCCCTGAGCGCAGGCACACATCCCCCAAGTCAGCAGTGCCACCAGCAGTGTCTGACAGCCTTTGGTGTTCACCTCCACAGCTGAGCAGAGAAAGAGAACTAAAATCCACAGGCTCAGGCCTCTTTTGGCTTTTGGGCTGCCAGTAAGTTTATAACTAATGGATATTTCACTGCAAGAGAGAGCCAAGCAAAAATCTTTGTGACCATTGTGCACAGGGACAGAGGCTGCAGCAGAGCAGTGTGACTGCCATCAGGATCCCTTCACTGGTACCAGTGATAGCACTGGTCTCATAGGGGCATCAACACCCTATCACATTATACTGAACTATCTGCCTCTATTTTGTCTGAAAAAGCAGGAAACAGTATTTTCCCTAGCCACAGAAGTGTGATGGCACAAATCATTTTCAATAACATGCTGACAGAAGTATAAAGGCCCCCTGCAATTAAGGATCTTGCTTTTTAATTCATTATGCTTTTCAACATTACCCTACATCTTGGCAAACACACATAGCCTTCAAAAAAAGAGAGCAGGAGGTGGGCACTAATTCTTCGATCACCTCACCACCTCCTTTCTCTTCAAGATGAGTCAGTTACATTTGAGAACATGCTGAAAATTCTTTTTTGCTAATCCAATCACCTTTGCTCACAAAGTGAAATATGCAGAAGCAACTCTGCTCTGAATGTTGTGGTCATGATGAGTGGGCTCCTGTATTTAGGTGCTCACCCAAACCATGGTAAGCCCCAAGAAATTACCCTGTGAGCATCTTGCCCCAAAAACCCACTTCCTCTCACATCCTTCTCTCAGAACAGCCCCCACAGCCAGCTGGCACCAAACTCTTCCTTAGAGCCTCCTCCTCCAGGTGCCAGGAGCTGCTAGCCAGCAGCCTGTGTGCACATCTCCATCCCTCTCCCCAGCACCACGCAAGAGCCACCTGTGCCCCACTCGCACCCCCAGCCCTTCGCTCCCCACTGTGCCAGCCCTTCCTCCTCGCTCCTTTTTCCCCCATCTTGCACTCCTGCATGCTCCCTGTTGTCACCCCAGCGGCACACCCCCACACATCCCCATTCACTGTTTATTCTTTATTCACTACTTAACTGCTTAATCCTACCTAACCTTTGCTAAATTACACTTTCTGCTGCATGAACACAATGCATGTGCACAACCTAAACACCTTTAAACACCTTTCCTGGCACAGGCAGCCATCATACTCAGGAGGACAGTTAAGAAAGCAGCTCTGATTAAAACAGCCTTCACAGTAACAGAGCTTGCCTGGGGATGCAACTTGTCACCACCCTGAAACTGTTTTTTGAGCTTGGTTCCAGTTATTTGTAATAGTGTTTCTGTGTTTCACCTTTGGCAACCTGTCCAATTTACCTGAGCCAGTGACATAAATTAGTATTTGGAGTCATATATTTTCCAAATCCAGTTAAATAAAATGGAAATCTTCTTATGATAAAATCTATTTCATACTGTAGCCCAACAGTCTTCTCAAACACTATCCTAATTACCTAACACAAGAAATTAACAAATCAGAACAGTGACTTCAAGCTGTTGAAGGTTCACAAAATCTTGTTTTGCAATATACCAACACCAAATTTGTTTAGTGCTTGGACAAAGAGCAACTATTTAGATCTAAGTTGTTAAAGACATTGGGATGTTTATGTCACTAGCATATAGCCTTTCAACATGTAATAATTTAATACAGGCAAAAATATAGAAAAAATATACTATTATTTTTTTCAAATATGGCAACTAACCAAACAAAATACCCTGGAATATTTTCATCAGTAATGCAGACAGAAAATCTCCAGTATTACACACCTGTTCTGGTCATATTACAGATGGCAGGTCAGCAATGAAGAAGGTACCTGAAAGATTGAAGAGAAATTTATGCACTAAGCAAGTTACAGCAGTGCGTGATGAAGAGAGGTGCTAACCTTACAGAGCAGAATAAAAAGTTAAAAGCCTGTTCGAGGATTTCATAATACTGCCTAACTTAAAAAAAAACCAAAACTCCAAAGAGACACAGGATATTCTCAGTATATTTTCCTACTGTACTACTCATCCATATAAAAGAAACCACCTCCAGGCAACTCTGTCCCTAAAGAACTGGAAACTATATGTGCTTTTCTACTACATGTTATCCTGCTCGCCTCCTTCATCTACCAGATTAAGGATTTAAAATAAACATTTCACACAACAGCTCACTTTTCCCCTTATTTCTCAAAACTGAACCAAGATTGTTGTTGTTGTTATGAGGATACAAGATTTTGCTCTGACAGGCTGACATTTGAGCTCCTTGGAATTACAGAGATTAATTTCATTAGTCATATACAAGGGTGGGGTTCCCCCTCTTTGCTTCTTAGGGGAACCATGTGGCTTCCAGGAAACCCAAACCAAGTTCTGTATTAATTTCTTGTTTTACAACTGAATTATTTCTTCCCTTGTTTTGTTGGTTTTAACAAGCAAACTGACAATGTGCCACTGATTCTCATTTAAAATAGACATTACCACCTTTTCTCCTCCTGAAAACTTCCATCTTCCTTCTTACAGGAACATCGACTTGAAAGGAGTGTTACCTTTCAGTGCAGAAAAGGGAAGCTGAGCTGTCAGTGCACATGTGGGATGTCCTTACTGGAGATAACTTCAAAAGGCCTAGGAAACTGAACACAAAGCTCAGGACTGTTTGAATTCTATAGCCTGGCTGCAGGTAAGGAGAACACTCTTTTTAAAAAACCAACAACTGAACAAGAACTGACAGAGGCAACTTGAAAGCCTTTGTTTTGCTCATGTTTCCATAATTCCTATCCCCGCCCCCCACAATACTTTGAAGTCTATTGTTACTGAATAATTGATCTTACTGAAATTATGGACCCAATGGGTGACATTATTTCACCATACACATCTGTTACTGGCATCACTGACTGTATCTCTTTTACAAGGTCAGAAACACGATTTTATTACAGAACTAGTTGCCAGTATTTAATAATTCTATTTGTCTCCCAATGGGTGACCTGTGATCAGCAAGCTGCAAGATACAAGGATAGCACTGACTTAATTTTTCAAATGGTCCCATGGACATCCACTCACCAGCATGGGAAAGACAGTAAACAATTAGTGTTTGCTTGTGTTTCTCAGCAGGGCTGATGCAGAACAAATCCAAAAGCTTCAACTTGTCTATATAACATCATAAAAGTCATTGATATTTTGTTGCATTGAATCTTTTTTTTTTTCTATTTTCAGAAGCATACTTTATCAGAACTGCATTTATTATTCATATTGAAGCCCTGGCTCAAAACTCACTGTGCTAGTCTTCTACAAAACACTGATGAAAGATGGTTCTGGATGGCAGAATTTACAGTCTACAAGACAGATGAAAGATGAATACAAAGAAGTCTATACTGAGGAACATGACTGCTCAGAGTGCCAGAAACTGTCTCAGTGCAGTGATTGCTAAAGAGGTTAAACCAGTCCCCATGCTCATCTCACCTCATTTTTAAGTGAGAACCTTGTTGAGTGCCAGGTTTTTCATATGGAGAACACGTTCCTTAAAACTGCACCTGGGATACACCCATCTCAACAAAGCTCCCCAAAATCAGTAGTTTAACCTGCTAATTAGCCTTCTGAATGAAATTATGGCAGTCACTTCTCAGCTCATTTAGATTCGAATTGGTGATAGAGAAAAGGAAGTGTGATAAGTGACTTACACTACTTATATGACAAATTACCTAGAAATGGTGGGTGGGTTTTTTTTTCCCTGAACCCTTCACTTAAAACCTCCCAACATATCATTCTATATGAAATTATTCCTGGATGGATGCCTTAGTTGTGTTTTTCCTTTTGTTCGCTCTTTGTAGCTCCTGTTAGTTGTATAGACAGAAACCAACACTGCTAATCTATGTCATTGCTTCCTATAATTTCTATCTGGATCCAATAAAAAATATTTGATTGTTATGAAGTGGATTTCTTTTCCATGCCCTCATGCCTGTCTGTAGTGTTAGACAAAATTATGATAAATCTAAGGGTGGTAATCATGTTATTGAAATTATATATTAAGCCTCCAGTGGTAGTCACAGAGGACAAAGACAGAACAATAGAGACTCATGACTGTAACCCTTTTCTTTTCCTCCTTTTATTTCAGATGAAAGCCTCTGCAATAGGTTATCCACCTTACTATTTAATTAAGCTATGAAATCAGTATTAGCTACAGTTTCCTTTTAGTACTATTCAGCTCTTTTATTCTTTCAACGATTTTAAATCAACATCTGGATGATCAGTCTGAATGGTTGGTACTGTACCAGAGCAGTTACTGTTCCAAGATTTAAAAAAAAAAAAAAAAAAGTGGGTCTGTGGATAGGCATAAACTAGCACTGGTCAGCTCCCTCTTGAAAATGAGCAAATTCTGCCAGGAAGTAAATATCTCCCCCATTGACACACCAGTTCCTTCCTCATTTTTCAAGATAATTAAATTTCATAGGCCTATTTATTCCTCAAACACTTCTCCAAGAGAACAGAGGCACTACATAATCTATGGTTTTGTTATGACACAGACTGAATATTTAGTTCACTTTCTTACTTTTCTTCTCTTTCAGCAATACCTTTTACCAATTTCCCTGTCTTTGTATCTCTGGGCAATCAAACCCCTAAAATTTATAGAAAAGCTTTACAGAGGAACTACACATACAAGGCAATGCAATTTGGGTATAAATTAGGACTTACAGGTACAAAATACCTCAATGAAACACAAAATTCCTGATTTACCAGACCATTTCCAGAGCACACACCTCCACTTCTTCAAAAAGGAAGGGGAAGGTATGCAGAGGGGAGGGCAAGGGGAAAAAGAATTACCATAAAACCAGCAAAAAAAAACCCCCGAGGAACCCAAACACACAGTCCAAATAAAATTAAAAAGGAAAAAACTCCCCACACATACACACAAAGAAACACCAAAACTCGCTGTCTCAGACCAGTCTACTAAGAGAGGCAGTTTTTTTAAGCTCAGTTTTCTCCTGAAATTTTATAAGACAACTGAACATGAAAAAAAAAAAAAAAAAAAAAAAAAAAGAAAAAGGAAAAAGGAAAAAGCTGACATTTTATTGCAGCCTAAAGCTTTGCCTGAAGGAAGGTAAAGGTGATAATGAGAAACATCTTCATGGCTGCATTCTCAGCGAAACCACTCCTGAAAATGGCTTTTGGGAAAAGCAAGGTCTCCACTACTGTATCCTGCTATACTGCTCAAAATATGCTTTCTACAGTACCACTTCCTATGGTACTAAAATTTCTAATAATACGATCAAATAAATGACACTAAAAATCAAACTTTTTGAAAATTACATGATGAAATCTTTCATACATAATTGAAACTGGCTAAAGCAGGAGCAACATCCACTCACACAAATATTTTTCCTTCTAGTTGGAAATTGTGAGGAGAATGAAAAAAAAACATTATAACAAATTGTTGTATCATTCTTTTTGTTTTATTAGTAGGTTTATGGTTTGATTTGTGATTTGGTGGTTTTCCTTGGTGCTGTTTTCCTTTTGTCTCTGCCTTTTCCCAGTTATTTCGTCAGCTAGTTTCTAGTTTCTATTTCTCCAAACTTTACCCGTTTATTGAAACTGTTTTTCCTCCCTTGGAAGTTTATTAGTTCACTACTGTTATACCCACCTAGGTTTTTTACTCCCAACTCTCCTGATTTGTTGAAAGTTGTGCCTTCCCCTGACCTTCCCCCAGATATAAGTTTTTGTTTGCCCCTTGATGGGGGTCCCAGGAGAGGAAAAGTGGAAGTTTGCCATCAAAGAAAGTTTCCCTGGGACCCGTGTGCGCTGCCTGTGTTTTATACTGCGCCAAAACAACTGACAACTGGGATTCAACGGAGCTCCAGGGGGAACCTGCCGTGCCCTTCTCTTGTCATCAGCTAGCCGGGGAAAGAGAAGCGGCAACAAATAATAAAACTGTTTAAAGTAATGCATAGCCCCACTACACAATTTTTCTAGTGATGTGGTCTGTCTTCACTTCCCTGGTAGTGACAGCCCACAGCATCCAGAAAATGTCTGAAGTGATAACTGAATATTCTCCTTTGCAACACAAATGTATAAATTGTGTACATTGTGAATATGCATAAGGCCACAGCCTAAAGTCTCCAGCATTTCTGGCATTTCTGGGTTCCTTTTCATTGGAAATAGGAAAACATAGTGTTAATCTCAAATGTGGACAATTGTTTGAACTTATCTTCTCAGTAGTTTAGCAAAGTAATTTCTCATTTCTTCTTCTTTTCTCTCACACAATGAACTTATTCAGACAATTATTATATTTTCCATTGATAATGTCAGGTTTAAAATATGCAAGACACTTTGGGAGAGGAAAGCAGTACCATTCAGGCATACACTGTAAAAAGAAATTGCTCCTATCCTATTTGTTTGGGTTTTTTTTTTTCTGTAGGGAAAAGCGTCCACATTACAGCCTGTTTTTTAGAAGTAAACCTTGGTAAGCTTAGAGAGAGGCTGAAAGAACTCAGCTGTTCTCCCCTTTGCTGATTCTCACCAGTTAGAGATGCTCATGTAAAGATGTCATTTTATCAATTAAACGCTGCTACCAGTGTTTCAGTGGCAGAATCACATGTAAAGAACCACTCGGACATGGTTATCCAGAAGATTCTAAGAAATCTATACATACATCTACGCTTTTCCTAGGAAAGTTTGTGTTTTAATAAACTGAACACATAACAAGCCACTGATCACTCCTCTGCAAATCAGATACCTTGTTGCAGGCTCAGTTGCTTAGATACAGAGTAATTGGGGTAAGTGAATAAATCAAATTATCAATAACATACATGATTGCATCCTATTATTGAAACAGTAAACTGAAGTAATTTTTAGATTAGCTAGAAAAGAGACATTTGAAATTTACCGGACAATATGAGATGCCAAATAATTAAATGAACACTAGTACACATTTTAAGATTTGGTCATTGCAGGTACATTGGAAGCATCATTGTTCTCTTTACAACAATAATCGCAGGAACTACTCATGTAAAGTACCTCTCCAGTCATTCTGAAATAAACACTCAACTAAATGCTTCACAAATTGTTATTCTTGATACAAGGTAAACCCTTATGAAATGAACTTAAAATGTAACCATCTGAAACCACTCAGCTTACATTGATTTTACTGCATTTGACAACAATGCAAGACTGAAAAGATGGGGAAAGTTCAGCTTACAGCAGAAATGATTAATAGGAGACAGAATAAAGGTGCACAAAATAACATATGGAAGAGAAAATGCAAATTAGGCACTTCTAATTGCTCTGCCTCCTAATGCAAGAGCAAAGGCCAATCAATGAATCTGAAAAGCAGACATTTTAAATTAATGAAGGAAATCTTTTTACACAAGCTATAATTAATCTTTAAAAATCACTTGCACAAAGTAGAAAACCTCACAGCTTATTGAAAAAAAATATAGATAATGAGAACATATATTTGTATTTAATAGGACAATAAATAAAATAAATTGATCATTGATTGTTGGGAGTTATAACGGGGCCTAAAGAAAACCACTTTTTAAGAAGAACAACTTATTCTGTCATAATCAAATAAAAGAATTGTTATGTTCCTCTTGGAGCTCTCTTAGAGCTTTCTATTGACAGCTATTAGAGTATATAGGTAATAACTTGATACAACACTTTGGAGTTCATAGTCTTCCAGAAAGCATCTATGATGTCATTAATCTCATTGATTGACTCTCCCTAGATCTCACTAGATAATTCTAGGGAATTTGCTGCAAGATCTGTAATGGCAATGACAGCTACTGTCCTTTTAGAGAGAACTGTGAACTCCAGAAATAAATGAGGACCTGTTTTCCTTTTTATATTTTATCTTTCAGATTCTAGAGTTTCTGAAGCATATTGGTGATAATTTCCTGACATGCTGAGAATGAATCCAACAAGAAGAGACACTCTGCTGGACATGATAATTAAAAGCATGGAAGAATATGTCAAGAATGTGAAAGCTGGGGCAGCACCCATGACATGGTGAGGTGCCTGTGAGAAATGCAGAAGGCAAATAATCAGACTACAACCGTGGACTTGAGTAAAGCAGACCTTGGCTTGTCCAGGAACCTGCCTGGAAGAATCCCACATGCCTAAAAAGAATAGGACTTCAGGAAAGCCCGTTGATTTTCAAGGATTACCTTTTCTAAACTCAAGAGCCATCCGTCCCAACAAACAGGAATACCAGTGAAAGGCAGCAACAGTAATGTAAAGATTAAAAGGGACCCCCTGACAAGAGCCAGGCATAAAAGAGAAGTGTAGAGAAGTAGAAGCAGGGGCAGATGAACCAGGAAAATGCAGATGCTGCCTGAATATGCTGGCTAGGGAAACCAGCCCAGAGCTGAATCCAGTAAGAAACAAAGGGCAACAAAAAAGGCTCTTGTTTGGTACAGCAAGCACCAAATGGAAGACTGGGGAAAATGTAGGTCTGCTGCTGAATGGAACAGGTGACCCGGTGGCAAAGGACACAGAGAGAACACTGCTCAAGATCTTTCTCACTTCTGTCTTTACTGGTAGCTGTGGCATGGAGTAATCACAGGTCTCTGAGATAAGCTGGGAAGTCCAGAATAAGGAAGACTTACTCTTGATGGAAAAGAATCGAGTTAGAAAACCATTTAAACCAGATGGAGAGATACAAGTTCATAGGACTTGATGAGTGTCACTCATGAGTGACATAGGCCAATGTCATTGTAAGGCCATTCTGCATAGTCTTTGACAGGCCTTGCTGGCCAGAAGAGGTTTCTAAGAAAGAAATCATATACTGCTCCTAAATTCCACAGTGGCAGGGAAGATGATAACTATGAGCTACTCGGTTTCACCTTGATCCCTGGGACAAACATGGAGTGACAATCCTGGAATCCATCACCAAATCCATTTGAAAGACAGGGACAAGAAGGCCATTGGATGCAGGCAGCAAATATCCATGAAGAGAACATAATGCTTTAGGAACCTAATAGCCTTCTGTGGTGAAATGACTGGTTAACTGGATGAGAAGGAACAGCAGATGTTTATCTTCATTTTGGCACAGCTTTCAACACTGCTAACACACTTAGAGACGACCTACTGAGGTACAGACCAGATAAATGATATGAGGTTGACTGAAAACTGAGTTAAATGCCAGGTCAAAGGACTGTGGCCAGCAGCACAATGTTCAGCTGCAGCCCACCATCAGTGGCGTATCCCAGGGATTGATACCGGGGTCAATATTATTTAATACTTTTGTTAGTGACCTGGATGAGGGGTGGAGAGCTCCCACATCAAGTCTGTAGGTGACATAAATAGAGTGAAGATAGGAGGCATGTAAATACCTGACAGAGGGAGTATAGGTGATGGAGACAGACTTCCCAGTGGTGCCCAGAAGCAGGAGCAGCAGCCACAGATACAAACAGAAACACAAGATGTTCCACTTCTTTTTTTTTTTTTTTTTTTTTTAAATACAGTGAAGACAGTCTACCATGAGATTTAAGACATTCAAAACTCAAGTGGACATGGCCCTGACTGCCCTGCCCTTGGCTGACTCTGCTCTTTGCAAGGAGCCGGACCTCAAGATCTGCAGAGATGCTCTCCTGTTTCTGCAAGACTGTGCTTTCAAATTAATTGTAACAGAGCACCCAGGACTACTCACAATATTGGAAGTCACAGTATGCTGAAAATACGGAAAAAAGTGACAGCAAAGACTGCTGGTGAAGCCCCAAATCAGAAATAAGTATAGGTGTTTCCCTCAAGGAAGGGGAGACACCCTTGAAGGCCCAGGAACGCCCTATGATTACACCAGGTACAAGCTTATATGACTTTACTGAAACTCTAAATAACAGATAATGGCAATCAAATAAAAATTAAATTATTCAGAAGAGTTTGCCTTTTTTAATCCACCCTGAGATGCACAGATACCAATTACCAAGCTACCACAGATCAACTGCACTGAGCTTTCATTTCAGGTCAGGATACATCAACCAAACCTCTCAAAGGCAAGAGGAAAGATATTTTCATCTCTTGAGCTCTGCCAAAGACTAACTGCTTCACAGTAAAAACCTCTTACTTGCCTGTATTTTCAGCTACCTCAGCCTAGGATGGAAGCCAGAGGAAACACTTCTCCCATGTACCAGGGAGCACACACCAAAGGGGCACTCTCTCCCCCCAGGCTCAGCATGGCTCTCTCCTGCTCTTGGATACACCTGTGATAACCACACACAGCAGACCACAGAGACAATACAGCAGAAGAAACCTGCTAATTTCACATGTCCTGTAAAAACCAGGTCAGAGTGCCTTCAAGCTAAATAAACCCTGTTCTGCTGATCTCATAAAAAAATGGCCTTAGCTTTAGGCACTGAAAGTAATTCCACTCAAATGACTAAATACCTTTGCTTAAAATACAGGTCTTCTTCAAGTCTTTTCAGGAGTGATCGAAATATTAACAAAACACAGTCCTACTAGCAATTAAGCTCTGGGAGGATTAAAAAGTATGTACTGAATTTTTTTTACTCCACAAGCTACAATAGCTACCTTTTGGGCCATGGTCTAATTAAGTATTTTTAAAAGCAATTTCCATTTCATTAGAGATTATGAAGCAAGTAGGTTTTATTCTTTTTACTTTGTTTTGACAGCTTACTCTAATACATTTCTTTACCTTAGTATATTTTATCACAGCTCTATAATTAAGGAATAAAGAAAACACAGTAAGACTACTTCCTCTCTCTTCATGTCACCACTAATCAAAATACCTATGTACACACACTTCATTATTTGCATAAATTTTGGGGTAAGCATGTGATTTGGGGAATTCCCAGGGCTTTGAATCTATAATTTATCTGCCTTTTCAAGGATATGCTAGGTATCTCCCAAGAGAGGTACTTGTCTGATTAAACAAAGGAAAAACCATGTTTCCAAAATTATCCCTGTTAGATATAGGAGAAGAAATATGTGTAAAAAGCTTTTTCAGCACCTTCAGCCTTTGAAAGGTTTAATACTGTTTTGGCTTAAGGCCAGCATGACAACAGATGTCTTAAAACAATGTTTAATTGATGAGGATACACAGGTGAATAAAAGCAGACAATTGGATCAATTTAAACATCCAGCCGAATTTTTATTACTTTAACAGGCTGAACATTAATGCATCTCTAGTGTGTCGAGGTGAGAGTATGACTGATATATGACTCATAAACACAACAAATCCATTATATACAATTTTCCTTACCAACAGGAAAACCTCCCCTGAGAGAGCAAGAAATTGCTTAACTCAGAGCTACAAAAATTTCAGATGTCCCCTTTCCCCCAGGCAGGCTAATCCACCAATAAAATCCCAGTTTTCTGTTTCTAACAACTATTCTTGAGACCTTTGCATTTAAACTGGTCCTTCAGCTGTTCCCTTACCTGCCATCCAGGCAGCATTGTAGGCATAGAGAGCTGGGCAACACAAAAAAGGATTTCCCAATACCCCACCAACTATTCTGGCATTCAGTTTCTCACCTCTTGTGTAAAATAGGAGAGGCTTGGTATAAGTGGATTAGCAAGCACTTTTCCAAGTTCTCATGTGGAAGTCATGCCTACATATTCAAGTACATGGGGAACCTGGAAGAACTAAAGGAGTGAGTGCTGGGTTGGTATTTGATTCTAGCCAAACAAGAGAATCCCAACAGGTAATGCATTATAGAACAGAAGGTAGAATGCAGACTGGAAAAGCCTTTTTTCATGTTTTGTATTTCTTCTCTCTATAGAGCTATTGGTGCGAAATTGAATGGCTAAAAAACCCTAAATAAAATGAAGAACAAACAAACAAAATGTACCTGCAAGCATTTCATTAACTATTCCTGCAACCCCCAGAAACAGCTCATTTCATCACAGACAGCAACATCACCTCTAACCACCTCTGCTGAAACTACACAGTTCAAATAGGAATAAGACCATGCTGAATGAAGATAAAAACTTTCATTGCTGGTAATACTACTGAACAGCCACAACTTCACCCAAAATTAACATGTATCAATTACTTCTAGCCTGAAGTAGAAGAACCATTTGATTTTTCCATGTATTATGCTTTTCTTTGCTCCTAGGCACGGAAGGAAAACAACTCAAAAATTATTGACTGACAAGACAAGAAAAAACAGGATGTCACCATTCTCTAATGCACCTCTCCTTCCTGGACAAAAAAGGGTCATGATTATGAAGATGATGTCAAGCTGTGCGTGTCTCACTGTTACAAAAGCAGGATGAAATTCCTTCATTTTACAGGCAATGGCTACACACAACAGCAGCTGCAAGACTGTCAGACAAATGATATGTTACTATATTAGGCAACTAAAATTAAAGTGAATTTGTCCTTCAACATTGGTGAAGTCAGCTTATAGAGTTTTATTCTCTGAAGTAACTGAGAACCCTTCTGTTTGTTTTGTTTTTTTTTTCTTTCTTTTTTCCATCTCTTCCACCTAGATGAGATATAGTGTGTTAACATCCTTGGATAATGTAATTATTATCAATTGCTTTCAGAAAGTGACTGTGATTAAAAGAATGAAAATTATAATGTAAGATCTTGAATGAGATAAAACTTTAATATTTTCAAAAGCATATTCAGGAGGGTATAGCTATATTTTAGTCTGGCTTTGGAAAACAGACAGAGTTGCTTAAATTAAGAAGATACAGGTATGGTTTTGAGCAATAGTTTTTAAGGATTGCTGCTACCCCATCTCCCCAAGATAAACTGTTCAGAGTGAGAATACTGAAAGGAGTAGATTTAAAATATTATAAAAAACTTTCATGCTTACAGGATAAAGATCTAAGATACAGAAGCAGGAAAAATTTCTTGAGAGAACCATTCATTATTGGACAATACAGTAAACACAAGTATTATTTAAAAGACATCACAAGTAAGCATATGAGGTAAAACAATAACATTTCTGTTGCCCCTTTTTTGAAATACAAAATAAGCATTGTGTCCCACCCTCAAATCTGAGCTCTGTTTTAAGGAATGATGCTAACAAGCTTAATTTGCAATTTATTAATGTATTTGATCATTGTATTTTCAAGCAGATGCAGAGGATGACTTTTTCAGGAATGGTAGAATTTGACAGGGCAAATGACAAACACTTTCTACTGTCTATGAATAAAATTTATTATTTTCAGCTATTTAGCCATTTTTGTTGATCCCCAATTTACTTTCAAGAAAAAAACAGCAATTCAAACTCTAAAACAAATAATCTGACTATAGACATCAGAACAGTATTAATTAACCAGTTAATTTTTTCTTCAGAACATTACTCAAATTAAATGCCCATGATTTTTTTTTTTCCTAGGTAAACTTGGTGTTAATACAGAGAAATCCTCCTCTCATATCACACTGTAGGCTCAAGGTGTCCTAAGGACACATGCTCCTGCCAAACAGCCGCTTTTATCAAATGACTAAAGCCTGACATGAAGAACCATCAGTTATCCTTATGGGACAACCACAAACAGAACAGATAAAGAAACAACATATTTCTTCATTTACAATCTGTTACCATAATATGGATGCATTATGAACAGGCAGTAGCTTTACAAGATGGCATATTACTTATTCATTAGACCATTAGATCTTCATAAAAGCAATGCTCTGAAAGCTGCTGCTCTATTTGCCATGTCATGCTCAATAGAAAGAAACAAATGTTAGTTTATGGGACATCCAAAGAGTTAAGTTTGGGGATTTTTTTCTTGTTTGACTACTAATTTTGCCATAAAGTTCCAAAACAGTCAAAATTTAAGTTTTTCCTTCACTTTTACTCAGGCAGAGTGCCTTGTTCCAACAATACATTTAAAATGGCTCTCAGAAGTGGAACTTAAGCCCTAAACATGCCACAGGAAGAAAAAGACTTGGCGCCATCCTTTAGTAAATTATTGTCTCACCTTACAGAGGAATTTGGGCAAAGGAATCTACAGTTACTTTAAGCTTTCATTTGCTTCCAATGAAACAGCATTTAGATGCTTTTGCTTAAAGAACTGCCTCAAATTGGATAAAACCAGCCAAAGTGGATTATGGTCTCCATTGTCCTTTATGTGCAGAATATATTTACTCACCAGAAAAATCCCATCAGTTATCTTCAAGACATTTCCTATGGGTTTATCCCATTTTGGAACAGCATTTTCTAGTTCCTTGTACTAAATACACCAATGAAGGGTTTTTGTACTGGAGATTCCATTTTATTTTCACAAATACATAAAAAATGGCTCTGCTAGAGTAATTGGTGAGTAAGAAAAGTACACGGTCCCTACAGAACTTTATCTGGATGTTTTCAAAATATACAACTCAAAACATACTGGTACAAGCAATTGTGTTAACGTATGCTTAAAAGAAAACTAAAACAACATTATTCCACTTTCAAGTTAAAAAGTAACAGTAACCAGGTTTGCTACTCTTTTTCTATCTTATGTCCAGAGAAGCAATTTTCTTTTTATTTTTAATTATCATAATATTTAGCATAAGGATAAACTGAACAGATCCTTTCAGAGGTACAGGTTTTATAGGTCTATCACATGCAATCATAATGTTACATGTACAACACTATTGATTTGTTTTACAGAAAAATGTGAAACTTTTGTATATGAACTACCATCAAAGTTATTGACTCATTTAAACATTGCCTTTATCTCTATGGAATTGCTTGCAATAAATGGAATTATTTAAGTAATATTTTGCAATCTGTGTCTGACAATTACATCTGAAGTAGTGTCCTTAATTAAAAAAAAAAAAAAAAACCAAAAAAAAACCACCCCAAAACAACAACAAAAACAAAACAAAAATTTTTTTTTGTACCAAAAAGAAACAAAAAAAACCCCAGAACACAAACAACTAAGAAAGCCCCCCGGCTATCAGAGAGAACCTAAAGGCCTAACAGATTGAGGAAAAAGAATCAGGAGTCTATTTATGCCACTGCAGAAATTACATCATACTTTTATATTCTTGCATTAGTGTAACCGTAAGTGTATTTAAGTAACAAAAAAGAGGATAAGGTACTGCAGTGTATAAGTTATATAATGTTTCCAAGTTTTACACATCACATTTGAAAACCACTGGGTAAGGTCCATTACCAAGAACTCAAGTGCATTAAAACATTTTCTGTAAAATTCACTATACATTAGATGCCTTCAGAAAAAGAACATGGTCCGAGAGTATCACAGAAGAAATCAAGACTGCCTTCACTCAAGGTGAAGAGGCCAGGCAAGTGCTTCTTTCCATCATACTGGTGCTCTACAGGCTCAGCCTACTAATTGACTCTGAGCACGCCTAACATACTGAGAAAACTAGGATCCACACACAAAAGAAGCCTTGCAGTTCCCTTCTTTTTAGAAGGCTGCTTCATACTGTTATAAAACCTTCATTAGGGAACCTCAGCTCCCCAGTTCCCACAGGGACTCCAGCCTGTGTCTCCCTCCACTCAGGTCATTGTGGGCACTCACCCCCTCCTCTGTGGCAGCCATCACACCCTCAAAGAAGAGAAATAAATTTCATCTGGAGTTGGAGGCAAGATAAATAAAATAAAAGTACAAATCAACAGGCAAAGACAGGATGGTTAATAAAAATACCACAGCTGCTCTGAGTAAGGACCTGCTCCCTAGGACTGTGTACATTTTGAGTTCATGGGTCATGGGATTTAATTCCCTTCATTGTTCAGATATCCCAGAAGCAATCCCTATGCACTCTGGGTAACAAAATATGGCATCACACAAGCACAGGCCACTTTTGCTGCACAAGGTGTAGCCATCTCCCTCTCTTTGGTTCCACCTTCCCTCAGACTTCTGCAAAGTTTTCACGCGTATGGTTATTTTTTAGAATGGAGCAATTCTAGAGTGAAGATTTCAAAAGACAATTATGGATTAAGAAAGCAGGCAATGACACTAGACACAGTCAAGGAAACTAATCAAAAGAGCACTCCCCAGTCCTTTTTCAGGATCTTAACATTACTCAAGTGATGGTGTTTCACTATTCACATTAAAAGGCTGTAGTAAGTTAGCTGTAGTTTGCTTGGTTTCTAAAACAATGGTTTTTGCTACTCAGTTTCATCTCATGCTTCTAGTTTCACTTTATTAAAATTCAAGTTATCTATTTAAAAAGTAAAATTAACCTCACAAATCAAACAATAAAAAAGCTCTTTTTTTTCCAGAAAAGGTAAGGAACTACAGGAACAAATATGAAAAATAGAAGTAATAAAATAATCTAAATTAATGAAGACAGAAAAGCATATCGGCAGAACAGCCCTATGCCCTGACACGCAAAGTCGCTGGTGAGGAACAAACTCAGAGCAGAAAAACTCTCAGCTCATTAAGTCAGTGCTATAAAAACCACAGGTCTCATTAACATTAATCCTGTAACTCCCACCCTTTTACAAGTGTCAGAGACAGATTGGATACAAACAGATTTCACTGCATGTTGCTTTATCAAACCAGTTACATTTCTAGTACTTTCTATTACTGGTACAGATTATTTTTTTTCTAGGTTAGACTATAGAAGTCAAAACTGGTCTCCAGACAAATAAAACAAGCTACTTTATGGAAAAATCAATTTGCCCTGATGTTAAACAGCATACATAGTGGCATTGGAGGTTTATGCTTGAAGAACCCAGGGATAGTTTTCAAATCCTTTCAGAAGCTACGTCTCATTTTCAACTCTATATACACTATATTACCGACAAAATCTCTTACTTTCTATTTTCTTCCATTCATATATTCTTCCAGTCGGAGCTGGTCTGAAATTTTAAGTTGATACAATAAGTCTTATTTCATTCTCCAGAATTTTATAACAAGAAATGCAATGTTTTGTCAAAAAAGGGGATTTTACACACAAAGAGAAGGCTTGAAAGGCATTAGGCTTTCTGTCCTCACTTCCCAGCAGCCAAACAAAAGTAGCTAATTTTGTTTTAAAAAATCTGGTCTACCAGAAATGAAGTGGCATACTTGTAGTATATAATGAAACAGATTTGTAATACAATTTCTATTTTTGGATACAAAGTCAGCTTTAATTAGAGTGCCCTAAATTTAGGGTCTCAAATTACAGACAGTTTTACGGTCCTCTTCCCAATAGATTTCTAGCACTTACTTATCTTTTTCAAGTACTCTAATGTCCATACCCTGTAATGTACATGGAAATTTAGCTGGCCTCTTTTTAAATTGTAATGAAATCGCCTCGTCAAGATTGAGAAAGCCCTCACCTCCTCTAAAGCAATTTATTCACTAAATATGGCTTTTGAACCTTAATTCCTCCGTTTTAAATTAAATCTTCTAAATTAGCAGTGATCATGTCTTCGCAAACACTTCAGTAATGATAGTGCAGATGAGTTGTGATGACTTTCAATTCTGATGTTATCTTGAGGAGAGTCCCTGGACAATGGAGTAACCATGGATACAAAGGTCCACCATCTCCCTCCCTACCTAAGTAAACTCTTAAAAGTTACATCTCACTTGCTTAATTAGTACAAAGCCTCATAAAAAGCCATCTTAGCATGGAAGAGGAAAAGTGGCAACTTGGAGTTGAAAGCTGAGTTAGAGGCATACCGAACTGCAAGGCAGCATTTGTTACTTGTAGCCACCACTAATTTCTGAAGTGCAGAACAAACTAATTTTGCAGGCAGATCAATAAGGTGTTTTACAAATATATCTTTTACAAATATAAAATATAATCAGAATTAATGAAGAGAACTGCCGTAATGGAAGAGAAACGTAAAAAAAGCAATGGCAATGCAGAGATTAGCAGTGGCTCCAGCATGGTAACAGCTGCATTAAACTTAAGAAGAAACAGGCAGAAACATACTGTCAATTTAAAAATAACTTTGCATATTAAGAAAGAGGCATCTGACACTTTAAAGAACCCCCTCTGGGAGGGGCTGTTAATATTTTTAAAGAATTTAGTCCTGACACATACAAGGGAATGCCCTGGAGAGAACTATTGAAGCGAATTCAATTTAAAAGATTCAAAACATAAATGCCAAAAGTATCTGGTGGTTAACTGCACGAGACCACAAATCCAGGTTTGATTCAGCATTATTTTTTTCTGACACAAAATCCAACAGGAATTTTTTCTAACCCTTGAATGACAAATTGTGCAGTTCTATTTTTGCCAACCTCTGTGATTCTACTCAAAGACGTTCTCCTAGAGTTACTATGTTGAAAGCAACAGCACCAGCCTGTAAATATATTGGGGACTTCATTTTCTACAGAAGTCTGTAGAGCAGTATTATAACTGCTCTATAAAGACTGGCTCCATACCCGAGCACAGACTGTTTTAAAGCTAAGAAACACTTCTGTGGATGAGCTGTATTCACTGCCCAGGGGTACCCTTCTTTCTGCTCTCCTGCGACAGAAACTCTTCAACCCATTCAACAACCATATTACCAGTTTAAACCTTGGATACTCTGATGCATCCACTTCTCATCATGGCCATCTCTTAGCACTTCCATCACAGAAACCGGAACGTATCTAATACACAACTCTTTAGCTTGTCCCAGTCAAAGTTTCTTTCTCACCTATTTCCAAGATACTTGAGACACACACACACACACACAGAGGAGAAACAATTATTGGGAAATTCTGGTATTTTAATTGATACCTTGCAATACAACTCGGGTTTCCACTAGCATCACCATCATCACCCTTTCTTGTAAAAATTCACATCATAAGAAAGGTCAAAGCCTTACCAGGTAAAAAGCCATCATGCACAGTGTATTCTCTCCTCTGAGAGAAAACAGGGCAATTCCCACCTCTCAACAGTTTCTTGCTTTCATTTTGTCTAAAAAAAATGAAAAATGAAATCCACATTGCATAGAACAAACTGTTATCCAGAAGTTATGGGATTTGAGGACTGCACACTGTAACAAATCTCTGCTCATAATGAGAGATCCAATGAATATCAGGCAACAGGTGCATCTCCTCCTGGAGATGAAAAGTGCATGCTAACTGATTCACACATTATTATTTCCATTGCTACTTATTATCCTCCCTTTGGATTGCAGCTAAAGAAAATTCTCTAATAGTTGAAGAATTAAATTAATTTGAAATTTCAGGTAGTATTTACATGCTTTCTCAAGCAGAGACTTAAAACTATTTTGTTATCTCAAAGTCAGGTAATCTTCAAAATAGCATTTTAAATACAATGCAGCTGAGAATTCAGCCCTAAACTAAAACTTTGTTGCACTGAACGTCATCATTTTACCACAGTTATTGCACATGTACATAATAATGAACAGTGATGTGCAGAACACAGTTTAAATTCCCAAAACAGGCAGACTGAGCTCAGGAGAGGGAATATACAGATATTTGTCACTAAGGATAAATTGCATAATAAACATGCTCAAATAGGAAGAAACATAAAAAAGCTTATAAGAAGTTATGAAACCAGGTAGCACTTGTTTTTACATGGTGTCGATCTGTGAGTGTTGAGCACTTCTTGAAGGTACCAGACAACTTAAACTTTCCTTAACATCAGTTGAAAACAAGGACAATCACATCATGCTAGGTCAGGAAGGAAGGAGAATTCCTCTCCCAGCAGATCATAAAAAAGATGATCAATAACTCAATTTTCCTTAATGTTTATTGGAAATACTGCATTTCCAACTCTGGAGGTTTTTGTTTTTTTTTGTTTTTTTCATTGAAATCCAACATGATTTAAAGAAATAAGTCTCATTGACTTTTCTCAAATCAAAATAAATTATTATGGGTATTTAATAACCCCAGATTTACAAATATTAAGACTTACCAAGACCCAAAGACCACATGGATGGCATATATGTTTCAATATTTAATACTGAAGGAAACACATTTAACCTCAATTAAATTCTAGAAGCAGAGAAATCACAATTGCTGAGTGCTTTCAAATAAATCATAACTTAAACCAAATTCTTTAGTGTTCATATATTTTGTCCTAAGGTTCAGATTCAGAGATGCTGTAGAACAGACTTCAAAAGAAGATAAAGATTGGAAAAAACCCCATAAAATTACAGTTTAGAAATTGTTCTGAAAGAGGTAATTAAAAGTTTTTCACCCACATCATTTAACTAGGGCTTGGTTTATTACTGTGGGAGATCAATGAAGACTGCAAAATGCAATTAGGAAAGTAAATGGACTCAAATTCACATAATAATGGAAAAAAATAACACACTGTCCTTAGTAGTGTCACTGCAATTTTTTTCTACAATATCCTTTACTACGAAAAAACATTAAGTTCCATTACAAAATTTGGAAGGACAGAATTTTTTTTATTATTATTACGAAAATAACTTGTTAAATAGTTACAACCCACTGAAAACACACTTATTTATGTAACCGGTTCTTTCTAGCCTCCCACATTTTATACAACTCTGGTATTATTATTCCTGAGGACTTAGGGCAGTGCTGGAGCTGAAGCAAACGCATTTCTGCTGGAAGAGACAGTGACTGAGACTGATAAAGCCAAAAGAAACCAGACTCTGCTGGGACTGGGCTTGAATGTTCAAGATTTTCTGGCAAAGGATCACTGACTAAAATTTTCATCTCATCTTTCACCAGCTTAATGAGACTGTCCAGGGTTGTTTTCTGCTGTTTATTTTTTTTTGTCTGTTTTCAAATTGATCAAGACTATAAATTAAACATAAGTTAACTGTGCACAAGCACAAAGAAGACTTGCATTAGGCATACAAACAATATTATTTGAAGGGTTTGCAAACAATCAAGCAAAAAATATGTCTTGCTGTTCTAGAACAAACACATAATTTGACTACAAAATAGGTGGGGGAGTTTTTTATATACAATAAAGAAAAACAACTTTAAGGAGCTTAATGTAGCATACTCCTAGTGTTAGCAGTGATTAAAAAAAAAATACTTGCTTAGCTAAATTGTTCTTCATTGGACAAGAACATCACACAATTAAGGTCTCCAATCCCTCTGTGCTAAGAACTCCACAAACACTTCGTAAGGAGCATTTTTACAGCTGAATGGGGCAAACTGAAAGACAAAAGAAGTCTAATACGTTCAACAATTAGCAGGGTTTCTTTGGCTTTTTGAGTGATTCTTTGCAGATTGACAAATGCATGCATACACAGACATATAACTCATGAGATACATTTGGAGTAAAATTATGACAGATATTAACATGACAGAGAAGAACAGAAGCAAGGGCTGAGAAAAAAGTAAATATGCAAGTAGCACAGCAAGCCAGCAACCTATCCAAAGGGTAAAGACAACACTGCAGTAAAAAATGAACGTGCTTGCGTGCAAAACAAAACAACAAGCACGGAAAGACCACGGATAATATTGTATCTCCTCTTACTCTGAGCAGGACTTTGTAGGGGTGCAATTCTGTCTTACAGCTTCAGGCAGATCTAAGCATTTAAACCCTACAAACACAAAGGCCCTACAGCCCAGAAAGCGACAGCCTCCAATACACCACTGAGGTCCAGAGGAGATGCAAAGAATCCCCACAGCCCATATACATTTCCAGAGAAGCTACAGGGGATGCAGGCTTTGGCTTCTCCTTTGTCAGCCACTGAACAGCAGCTGCTGATGGCTTTTCTTACAGGAAGGAGGCACAAAGTACACAGCGACACTGGGTTTACATTTTGCTTTCTTTCTCCCCATCTCTGTATCTCTCAAGGTCAGAGAAAAAATGCCTGTTTGATTAAGGCCATGAAATTATAGGAAGCTTTTGGTTTCACAGTACTGGGTGATGAACTATATTTTCATCTGAAGAAATCTGTTAAAGAACTACATAAGATCTGCACAGTGGGCATCAGAACCATAAGACTGCTAATAAAAATAGTCAGCTCAGCACACAGGTTGTTTTCACAGAGACATTAATCAAAGCATGGAATTTCAGAGATGAAGAATACTAGGAGTCTGTCGATATTATAATTTTAAAGTAAAGAGTATTTGCTTTTTCTCTTCTCTTCCTCATCCTTCATGTTTATAAGGGAATTACAAGTTTAAACAAAGTCTTTTAAACCAACCTTATGAAGCTGAACAAGGGGAAGTGCTGGATTCTATAACTGGGACAGGACAAACCAGGATGTACAGACAGACTGTGGAAGGAGATACTGGAATGCAGTGCCATGGAAAGGGACTTGAGGGTCCTGATCAAGGGCAATTTGGATGTGAGCCAGCAGTGCCAGGACAGCCAGGAGGGACATCCCTGTCCTGGGGGCATCAGCCCCAGCACTGCCAGCCAGGCAAGGAGGGGATTGTCCCACTTTGCTCTGGGGCAGCCTCACCTCGAGTGCTGGGGGCAGCTTTGGGTGCATCCAAAGGAGGGCAGCCAAGATGGAGAAGGGCCTTGAGGGGAAGCCGTGTGAGGAGGGGCTGAGGTCCCTTGGTCTGTTCAGCCTGGAGGAGACTGAGGGGAGAGCTCACTGCAGTTACAGCTTCATCATGAGAGGAAGACAAGGGACAGGCACTGATCTCTGCTCTGTGGGGACAGTGACAGAATCTGAGGGACAGCCTGGAGCTGCGTCAGGGCAGGTTTAGGTTGGATATCAGGAAAAAGCTCTTCCCTCAGAGGACGGCTGGGTACCTCGTGGTCCACAGTGATAGCAGGGAGCACTCTTCTGAGAACACAAAACACAAAGCCAGTCACTAACTACTTCCCATTCCCACTGTACTTCACACTTCCTTAGTTATTCGCCAGCACAACTTCATTGGTCTCTAAGCCCAGGACCAAAAGCAGTAGAGCCATTTCTTCCTCTTTTCTGTGTACAGTGCTGTCCACAAATGCTTCTTATTCACACTATGTGCAAGAACTGCTGCAGTAAAAAATAAAGAGGTGTCCAAACATAAAAATACAAATGCAAGTTTCAGCTAGAGAGTGAAGAAGAAAAAAAAAAAAAAAAAAAAAAACAAAGCTTTTGATTGTAATCTCTAGGGTCAAAAAAGAAGAAAGAAAAAAAAAATCAAAAGGATTTCATAGAAGAGCACAAAGTGAGAGAAGAGAGGCATAAACTTGACTAGAAATAGAGGAAAGAACAAACCTGCCTTGACCTCCCCCCAGCTTGATGACTACAGGAATAGCTGAGGCATCTCTGCAAGGCACTTCCTTAGAAAGTAAATTGGGCTTAAATCCCAGAAATCCCATTGCTAAGATGAACAGAAGAGGTAACTTTTAAGCAACACCTGTAATACACTTGTGTTTGTATCCATAAATAAACAAACTAAACTAGAGGTAAAGAAAGATGTATTTCAGCACAACACACTGTGGGCAGAGAGTAAAGCCAAAAGAAACATGAAGGTATAAAGCAAGGCAGGAAGAGTATCAGAAAAGAAATTGAAATTGTTCAAAGATAAATTCAGCTATGCTTCTGGCAAGTAGCAATAAAGGGAGTAACACTGAGAAAAGACCAGTGTAGGTAAACAGGAAAGTAGAGCAAATAATCAAGATGGGCATAGGCATAGCATAAAAATACTGAATATACAAGAAAAAACACACAAATGTACACACAAAAAGAGGAGAAATACACATACAAAAGAGATTGAAAAATGACAGTTTTTCAATGAAAGGATAGATCACAAAAGTACACTTGCCTGACATGTTTTAAAGATAAATATTTTTCAAAGTACTTTAACTACAGCAAGTTGGAAAGAAAGGATATATGAAAGTAAGGCTTGAAGGTTGGAAAAATTAAGCTTTGGCAGAAGAAGTAAAAACAGTTATTTCCCCTCTCAAAAGGATGAAGATACAAGGTGTGGGACTACAGTGTCTACCTGTATCTATCCAGTCAAATTTTATTGGCATTTGTAGATTGAGTACTAAGAAATATTCCAATACTGCTCATTTTTACTGGCTTTCTTTCCACTTATTATATTGTGATTGCACAAACACACGCACCCCTTATTGAGTGTCAAGCTCCAAACATCAAAATATTGAACTGTATTTTTGACATTTACCAGAAGTATTTCTGGACTATTTCTGGAAAGGACAATATAATTAGTTCTGGACTTAATTTAATCCTGCCCAGATAATGATAATGTCATGGTAATGACCTTCAGTCATAGCTGTCAGCTCTCCAGCGATATTAGTACTTTGTTATTTGTCATCGACTTACCTTCCCCCACTTTCACCTTGGGTGAAAGAAGCTTTTCTGATGTGATATATTGCCCTGGAGCAACAGAGCACAGTTATCGGATTTTCTTTTTATTGTATTAATTCATTCCTTACTTGGGATGAAATCTTTCTAACTTTCTAAACATGCAGTCCGTCAAATATCATCAATAAAGCTAAGGCAAATTACATCAAGTCCTGAAATGCAGTTTATGACTATTTTTTATAAACCTCTACCAGATTACAAAAGCAAGGAATGTACTGATTCTCCTCTAATAGGTTGTTGTTTGGTTTGGATTTTAAAATCCAAAAGCCCTACACATCCCTCATGAAATAAACACTATTTTCTTCAGAGCAAGTTGATGCTCACCAGGGCAATTCTCAAAAGCATCAAAACATTTGCAGCACATTTGGAAGATTCATACATGGCATACTCTCAGCATTAAGGAAAAACACTTATCTGGTGGCAAAAGACTTGTGAAAATGAAATGTTTCAGATTCATTTCTGAGAAGCAAACTGGGTAAATTCTGATTTCCTGCCAATATAAAATATTAATTTAAATATCTCTGATTCTTGTCCATCTTTGCAGACTTTCTGTTTCAGCTACCTGAGAACCTGGAGTTTATTTCTCTCCATGTTAAAATTTGCTTATAACAACATCCTTGAAGGATTTACAGTCTTAACTGTTCCATTAACAGAATTTCTTTAGTTTAAAAGAACACAAATTTGTATTTGTGAATATTTTAAATGAGATTTCAAGTACTTCTGAAACATTCACTTTTTTTGTCCTCAGACAGCTTTGAAGCCTATTTGTCAAAGCATCCACTGAAGGTGGGTTGCAGACACAAGCAACAGGCATTTGAATTTAACATTTGTAAGATTTCCCATCTCTGTAAGACCTGTCTAGATGCTCTGCCTACCTGCCTAACTCTATCCTGCTGTCTGTTAATAGGCAGGATCAAATGCATGGCTTTCACTGCCATCCAACATAATTATACAAGTGCGCATCCAACCCTGTCCCAAGCAGTTGACACATTTCCTTTAAGCTGATACCAAACGAGCACTTCTTTAAAAGTTTACTGCTGTATGCCTCTATGCCAGATGGAAGATGCAAGGTGCAAGTATTTTTGGACAGCTGTCTATAGATAATAAACATCCTGGGTTTACTTTTCTTTTCTAGTCTGACATAAAAAAACTGAATCACAGAATAAGATGGGTTGGAAGGGACACACAAGGATCATGGAGTCCCATCCCAGCTCTACAAAGAACCATTCCCAAGTCACCCCATGTGTCTGAAAGTGCTGTCCGAACACTTCTTGAGCTCTGCCAGGCTGGTGCTGTGACCACTGCCCAGAGCCTGTTCCAGTGCCCAACCATCCTCTGAGGGAAGAACCTTTTCCAGATACCCAACCTAAACCTCCGTGACACAGCTCCAGGCCATTCCCTCAGGTCACCACAGAGCAGAGATCAGTGCCTGCCCCTCCTGTTCCCCTCACAAGGAAGCTGTAACTGCAGTGAGGTCTCCCCTCAGTCTCCTCCAGGCTGAACAGACCAAGGCACCTCAGCCCCTCCTCACACACCTTCCCCTCAGGGCCCTTCTCCATCTTGGCTGCCTTTGGACACTTTCTAATATTTTAATATCTTTCTTATATTGTGGTGACCAAAACCAGTTCTGTCTGGGATAGAGTTAATTTTCTTCCTAGTAGCTGGTACAGTGCTGTGTTTTGGGGGTTTGGGATAAGAATTCTGCTGGATAACCCACTGATGTTTTGGCTGTTGCTAAGCAGTCCTTACCCTCTCAAGAGTTTTACTCCTCTCTTTTCCCTTTCATTATATTTTACATTATTTCAAATGGTATCTATACTATCTCCACCCACATGTCATTTTCCTGACTGTTCTCTCCACCCCACCATTGTGGGGGCTGGTACTTTGTTGCCAGCTGGGGCTAAACTCAGACAGAAACAGACAATGTAGCTGCTGAAGAGGTTTAATTTCATTCTGCATCAAGAGTGGACTTCCCAAATCAAGTACAAAATGATGATAGCCTAACAGCCAGATTTCTGAAAGAAACATGTTACTTTAACCTCAAAAAAAAATTTTTTTTTGTCAAATGTGACTCACTTATAAGTCTATGCCTTTTTGGTTGTTTTTTTTTTGTTTTTTTTTTTTTTTTTTGGCTTTCCAGCATATTTCTTTACTTCTATTGTTGAATCAACTGAAGGCCAGACACTTCATCTTTTTAATTACAATTCCCCACTTGAGGAATTAGAGACTTGCTTAAGCCTTTGTGCCTTTCAAAAGAATTAAGCACATTTTTATTTGAAAAAAATAAGCACACAAACAGCATTAAATAATGGGTATCTCAGCAGCTTTTATCTTCAGTGTTTTATTTCTAACATGTTTTAATGTTTTTAACTTTGTTGTCACACTGCCTAAGCAGCTCAGACTATAAACCAAACTGTATTAGTTACCAATATGATCCCCTCTTGAGCTCACTAAGTTACCTGCCTATGAGAAGCTGATAAAACAAGCTAGAAAGCTAGATTTTGTTCCAATTTTAAAAGGAGAGCAGTTATTTCAAGTGGCAGCTCAGAAAGAAGGCAGAAACACAGTCAAATAAGCAGACCAATCTGTCTACAGACAACCTTATGTTCACAGCCAGGTACTTGCACAGATATTTGCAGACTCAGCTGTCTAATTGGAAAATTGTTTCTTTCAAATTCCACCTGCTCCAGCTTAAAACACAGTTTAACACCTTGAATCTGACTTTATTTTAAAATAAAGATATGTTTTCAACTTAGATGGGAAACATAATTTTTAAATTAAACAGATTTAATTTTAAATTAAACAGATTTTTAAGCAGCTGTTGACAAAAAAATAAAACCAGCCAGGATCAAGTGAATTTTTTTTTTTTTTAACTGAATCATCTTATTCCCATATTCCACATTCTCTAAGCAGATTATTTGGCTTAGAATCTCTCCAGATCCAGGTACTCATCATCTCTTGACACAGTACTTAGATAAAAAATTGAAAAAAATAATATCAGGTCCTCTGGTATTTCAATTCACACACCTTACAGACTCATTCTAGTCTTCTGAACAGTTGCTTTTACTGTTCTGGTCATCCTACGATTAAAAAAAAGAATATTACAGAAACCATGACACTCCTATAGAACACAATCAAGCCAATACAAAGACTGAACAATCAGAGTTACTTAAAGTTGCCAGAAAGAATAGGTCCATTCTCTGAAAGAGCACAAATTGGAAGCAGACTTCAATGAGTTCTGATGGGAATAAAAAAGTAAGAGCAGCACTAGGGCAGAAACAGAGGCAAGGATAACCTGAGACACATTGAATTTTAAAGGTTTTTATTTTTAATACTCAAGTTCAGAGAATTACTAGCTGTAAAAATAAAAAGAAACCACACCATGCAAAATCCAAAATACAGACATAAATTCTTAACACTTACCTGGGAATAAACCCTGATTAACATTCAGTCAATGCAGGTTAAACACAGGGGGTAGGGAGAATGTTTTCAAAGGCAGTGGGAAATGAGAAACACATTCTTATTTTCCCCAGGATCATCCCAGAGAAAACAGAAATTATTGACTAAACCATAGCAGTTAATTCTTTATCCCTATGGATGACCCAAGTTCCCACACACACTGAAAACTCCTTCTGTCTCATTTCTTTAATTGGGAGAAGCCTAAAACTAAGCTAGGAAAAAAAGCACACTGCCAGGCACGGCAAGCTACAACCATTAGCAACTAAATGTCTGCCCCACCAGCAAAAACACCCTTAGCTCTATTGTGCTTCCCAGCACATGGAATACAGAAAATCAGGCTTGCTCCTGGCTATTACTGCTGAGAAACTGGGAACTGTGAAATAGCAGCAGAGAGAGAAGCACCTCTCCCTTCCCTGGTAACAACAGATGCAACGCCAACTCTTCTCCCAGCTCCATCCACCTCCCTTTCTTCGTCACTTCTCATCCCAGCAGGAACAGACACTTTTGCCTCAACATCTCTGAAGTTTTGAGGCATCTCAAAGCAGTAAGCAGGAGTCCCTACACAGGGATCACAGAATCAGAAGCCATGAAAGTTCCTGTTATCGTTATGTTCCTGCTGCACTGATTCCCCATCTAATGATGGTTCAGCTCTGTAAGAGCACAAAGCTTGGAGAAAGAAGCTGGATAAGATCAGGAACACATGCCTCAGCCATCAGTGACCTCCAGCTCAGCTCTCACTCAGATGGAACAGGTACAAGTAGGGTTTGGAGAAGTAGCATGATGGGTTTGGGGGTCTCCTAAAATTCTTGTTGAGCATTTCAGCTGTAGCTTTTATAAAAGCCATGAACAACAACTGGAAGGACAGTAGGAAAGCTAAAAAGCAACATAGCTAACAAGTGATTCTTGATCTACAGCACTTCCTAAAATTTCAAACAAGGTGTAGATCCTATTCTAATAACAAAAGCAAGGCAAGCACTACTCACCTATCTAATTTCACACTGGGTAATGCAACTATGTGATGCACATTAAGTACTGTAAAATACTGCACTCAAGCTGTACAATCCTAACATAATGGGATTAGAGAGTACTTAATGGGAAGGCACATCAATAATATAACATTATAGATCTGGTGTTTCTTAGCGTGGCTCCTTTTCAGACTGCTGATGTCTCATGTCTGCTGCAAGGGTTTATATGAGAGGGGAGCTTTGAAAGTAGCAGAGGGTGAGATCTTTGGTGCTTTAAAAGGAGTTATGTTTCAGGTGCTGTTCCCTGTAAAATATGTTCCTGCTTTATAATATCTCAGAGCTGTAAATGACCAAGCACTGACCCAATAGGGCAAACTTAGTTTTAAGGATGAAAACTTCCACTTTCAAACCAATTATCCTTTCATTTCTTTGCTGTGGTTTGGGTACTCATCCCTGACTGAGAAATACATACAAGGGATGCTTTCTCTCTCTCTCTGCTGATCAAAGCTGTTTTCTTCTACATGAACCTGCCAAAACCTAGCAACACAGATACTGCAAATCAGTTCCCACTCTGTGTAGGTGGGATCATACTCACAAACATCTAATTTCTAGGTGCCACAGGGAGACTATTTTGGACCAAACCACTGAAACAAAATGAAAAACATATAGTTACAGAACCAAGCTGGCTTCATGAGTGGCACAGGACTTACTATTTCTGCCTCTGGCTCATTCAACATCAAGCAAAACTCAGTTGGCAGGCAGTCAAATGGCACACTTGAGGCATTAATTTACTAATAGAAAGAAACTCACTGCACAGTGCTTTCTTGAGGTTGCTTCTGTGAAAACTGCACCAGAAAAATTGGTTGCATTTGCATTACTTTTTAATGGTTCCTGTTCTTACATTTCCAGTATTTTTTTTATTTTATCTAAAGCAAAGATATTACTGCATAGGGAAAAGGACCCACTGATGGATCTGTGCTATATTTCTGCTTCCCTTAGAGATTTTGCATGGCCTTTGGCAAGTCAATTTACCTTCTCATCTATAAGGCAAGGTAGTAATAGCACAGTAGCTCCCAAAGGTGTTCCATGTTGCCCTACCTTCTGAATAGAAAGTGCT
This sequence comes from Pyrgilauda ruficollis, assembly GCF_017590135.1. NCBI lineage: Eukaryota > Metazoa > Chordata > Aves > Passeriformes > Passeridae > Pyrgilauda > Pyrgilauda ruficollis. The sequence continues at coordinate 16,000,449 of NW_024524266.1, forward strand.
TCATAAATACTAACATCAGCCAATGAAAATGCATAAAATATTGGAATTTAATGATGCAAATGCATCTTATTGAGGGCCTGGAGATGAGCTAGCTTGGACTCCTGCAGAAAGCCAAGCAGAGTGACCAGGGAGAAGCCAGGGAGTCCACCTCCCAGCCAGTGGATCTGCACAGGCTTCTGAGCCCCAAAGGGTGGGTGCAACGCCTCTCCTGCCCCTGAGGCACAGGCACTAAGAAGGTGAGTAGACAATATCCAGGATGAATGTGAGTTCTTGAGAGTGCAAGGAGGGCATGACCAGCTTCTAGGAGAGACAGCAGAGCTGGTGTTCTGCTGTTAACTGGACAAAGCTACTCTCTTGCAATGCTGGACTGAAGAACTGAAGCATTAATGAGATTAACACAAGGCTGGGGGTATTTGCGGTCCTGCCTGGCTGTTCTCAGATGGATTTCATTAACTGACCACGGAGTAAAACTCAAAATTTGACCCCCCAGCCTCAGCAGGATAACATGAATAAACAAAGCTGAGGAATTACTAGTGTTTCAACAGAGATAGAGCGCTGGGATATTAAACTCCCACTGGAGATGTGGTGGCTAATGATGGATAATTGAGTAGCACTTTTCACACTTTCCTTGAGTCTGACAGCTTGAAGCAAAGGCTCACTGTCTCCTTCTCAGTACTAATCACATATGGCAAATAGAATTATATTCCATCTCTAAATCTAGCTAAAACCATCACAGATATGTGCTGCATATTACACTGTGGGGGTACCAGTTGTCGGTTTCTCTGGGTCTGGACTGAAGGCACTTGGGATGGTAGTTCATGTTCGGACTCAGGTATTTATTATTTCTTATCAGTAAAACAGTCTCACTACTGTGAGCTTGGCAGCTTTTCATTAGAAGGCACAAACAATCTCTTGTTACAAGGTGTTTTAAGACTAAACTATCCAATTAAGAACTGACACCTAGATAATTTTACCTTTCAACCCAATAACTGATCCCAAAGCCTGCAATGTGGACTTTTCTGCCCAATTACAAAATGCCACCCAAACCCATGCAGAAGAAGGAAGAAGAAGCATGAAGAAGAAACCCAGGACAACACCCTGTGCACTCCATCTTGCTTCCATCCACAACACACTAAAAATCCCCAAACCTAAATTTCTCACCAAGTGATACACCTACACTACTCTTTATAATCTATTTCACACTTTTGTGGATTCCAGTCTATCTATGAAGTCTAGGAAACTTTCTCCATGAATGAGAGTCAAAGTCAGTGCTCCCCTGGGGATTAGGGCACCACAGAGTAGACAGAGAAATATTCCCAGTGCCCTGGGTTTCCACATTGCATTCAAATATTTTGCCAACAATATATATTTAATTATTTAAATATTTATAAATATTCAAAATTTATAATCTCTTCTGATTTTTCTTTTTGACTTTTTTTTTTCTGACTACTACAGTCTAGTAATTGTGTTCTGTGCTAACAAGCATATATTCAACACAGTCCAAAACAATCAAAGTGATTATTTTACAAGAGGAAAAATATTCAAAGTTTTAAAAATAAGCATGGGTACCTCTGGCCTCATGCAAAGCATACAGAAGAAACTCAATTTTCTCTCATTCTGTAAGGACAGTGCATACTCACTAACATCATCATATGCCATCTTGATAATGATCCTCATTGTCAGTGCCATAGACTTGAGGGCACAGTCTTTATTTCACACAGCTCAAATTGATAACAGCTAGTTGTGAACAGCAAAACATTTCCCACAAAATCAAATTATGCAAGATTATCTCAATAGGAGCAACAATGCAATGATACACATGCACAAAACAGGGCTCAGTTACTGTGCTTTGATCCAGTAGATCATTTTCAAGCTCTTAAATGCCTGGATTTGTTCGCAATTGTACTGCAATTAGATAACTTCTATAAGACAATGAAATGTAAAGCTGAAGAACAAATACAGCAAAACAAGGCTGACCATACCTGCAGCTCTACCAGTGCTGCTGAATCAGTTAAAACTAAATGCTTAATTAACAACGTCCAATTACAATATTCACTATACTGCAAATAATCAGCTTAAATTCATTAAAATGAATCATACATCAGGTATTATTATATATTAATTGCTCCAATAAACCCCAAACATTCAAAAGTATTATGAATATATTCAAAATTAAGCTTGCAGCTCTTCTGGATTAAAAAGCAGAAAAACACTGAGTTGTTTCCAGCAGTAAAACAAATACTTGAAGCACAGAAGTTAGGAAAAAATCTATTTTAAAAAGCTCTTTTATGTTATCCCAATTTTGACATTAATTCCATTTGTATTTTGCAGAAGGCAACACAGTCATTCCAGAGCAGAGAAGGCAGCAGGGAAAGGGATTATAAATAGGTGTGAAATCACAATTAAGGAAAGATAAAAAAACAAATCACAAGACTGAGAAAGGTAATGTTTTATCAGAGGCATTGTAATTTGAGCAAGGGGCATGGCTGGGAGGAGAGCAAGCAAGGATCTTACAACACCCACTGCAGTCTCCTCTGTCACAGGGCTGGTGTGCTGCAAAACCACCAGAACTTGCTATTTGTTTCCTCCTGACATTTTCCTTTATGTCAACAAGTAGGCCAGCTATACAGTTAGTGGGTATAAAGCATTAACTCCAGTAGAGAACTTTATTTCACCCTTCTTTCAGTCATTTTCTCCGTGGCTGAAATTAGACTCCAGAGGAGCAGTAATGAGCAATAGGGAGGGAGGGAGTACAAAACAGCTTTCACAGGAAGAATTCCATGGATAAGCCACTGCAAATTTCAGCTGGTTGTACACAGTATCACAATTTACTGCTCCACATAAATTCTGCTCCTGATTATAACTGATTCAAAGGGAGTACAGGCTAGAGTGATATAAAGCCCTTTCTGAAAGAAAAGTCAACTGCAACACACCTTATGGAATTTGGAACAGAACACGAGCTTTTAAAGGGACAGATCCAGCTGGGATCACACTCTAGAGGGAAAACCCAATTTCACAGACTTCACAGACCAGAAAGAGCTTTTGGAAACTCTTTCAAAGATAAGTTGTACAGAGGCTTAGGACAAAAGCAGTCTTTGGAGCTTTCACAGTTTACCAATTCCCTCTAAGAATATTTTAAACTCTCCTCTTGCCACCCAGCACTGCCCATGTGAAAACCAGGAGCAGAGAGGCAGAACGCTGTAACTGCGGGTAGGAGTCTCATGGATGTCTGAGACCACATGCTTCAAACCAGAAATACATCACCTAGCAATGAAATTCAAGTGAGAAGCAGCCATGGGCAGCCATAGTGAGAGCAGGGGCTGTCACTCAGGGCAAGCAGCAGCGTGGCAACAAGCTACACACATCAAAGTGCACTATAGGAAGCGTCAAAAAAAGAGGGGGAGCAAGCAGGGTTTTGCAAGGAGAATTTACAGCACAGATTATAAATCGAAAGGAATGCCCCCATTAGTCTCCTGTAAGTCAGAGAGGTTCAGGGAGAGGAGAATTTGAGAAAGCAGGTTTACACAAAGGCACAGAGGACATGAACCTTGAAAAAGCAGCTGCTTACTGAAATTTATAGCCTAGAGAATTTCACTAAGTTGTAAATTACATTCCTCATGAGAGACTCAATTGTGCACATATGTATGCAAGATTGAGAGTCACAATGCAAATATATTCCTGTGTATGTACACTAACTTATATGTGCCCCATTGAGTTTGAAGATTTAAAATACTCTTCTGCAAAGCTTATGAGGTCTGCAATGCCATTAGTGCTCAGAAAGAGCATGCAAGCTAGAAAATTACATATCTATTATTCAATCATTTTATAGACTAAATTTTCTCTTCCTTAGATAAGTACCTTTCAGTCCTCCTGTCATGTTAGAAAATATATGCATCTACTTTGAATAGATATTTAATGAAGTTATTCCTTGTAAGGAGTATCTGTTTATGTTTACATTGCATTAAATAATTAAACAGCTTGTTATGGAAAAGCACTTAAAAAAATCTTTCTAAAGATGAATAGATTTTTCCATATCTTTTCTTCTTAACCTCCTCCAGCAATAGCTATTAAACTTGAACTGCTTGCACTGCTGTGCTGAAGTACAGATCTTGTAAGGGAATGCAGATAGGTCGATAATGTAGCTGAAAACCACAAAACTGTAAAGCAGACCAAAGACTGGGAAATTCTCCCTTCCCTGCACCAATAATCTTTATGCCTACACCACCTCCAGAAAACAGGCTACAGCTGGCCTTCAATCAAAACCTGAACTGCACTAACAGGCTTGTAGGGAGGAAAGAGCTCCATTTCATCACTGCCTGAAGTCAGGCTACCTGGGATTAGTGTGCAACTAACTGGGGTTTAAATTAAACTACAACATGACATTGATCTCAAGTTGCAAATAAAACAGACAACAAAAATTTGACCTACTATATGAAAGAGGAATCCTGGGATCCTTATCAACGTGGAGCCACACTGCATTTCCAGTCAGTCCTTATGGATTCAGAAGCAGAATTTCACCTGAATTATTTGGATCTGCCTTTAATAGCTTCCATCAGAGAAGCACACAGCAATCTTGACATCATCACTTCAAATATTGCTGAATTAAAGAGGGCTTTTTGCTGGGTTTAAAAAGGCAGTTTGATCAGATTAACTACCTCACTGTAGCACTGAACATTAAAACTAACTAGTAATTGTTCAAATGTGATGGTAAATTTGACTATATTCACAAGCTCCAGTATATTCCCCAAGACATACACTACAGCTTTAAACATATAAGCCCTCTGACAGTCCACGTGTCTGAGATGTTGTGCTTTAAAGGAATGGTCTCCAAAACCTTCACTCACAGAGTGCTCATATTTTAACATTTACCCCACAGACCTTGAATATAACGGCAAACATGAGATTTAGAAAAGCTTTATCTTCTAACCATATTATTTCCAAGATTCAATTAAGATAAATACAATGTTATCAAAGCAGCATTCATGAAGTATCAGCCATTTATGATCTCAAAAAGGCCAGGTACTCCTCAGGAAGCCAGCCACAAGTGACCTACATTGTTTATCTCTAAACTGAAGCAGCTCAGTTCACTATTCTCCATAGAGTATTTTCACTCTGCAAAACTTACATTTCCATTTTTTACATCCCTAGAAAATTGTTAACAGAGGTGTGTTAGTCCCTTCTGGTAAGACTGATCCTAGGAAGCAAGGGAGATCCTATTTTTGATGCTATGCAATTATTTACATGATTTTCACCTATATTAAACTTCTCTCACTACTAGACAGAAGTTTATTAACCTCAAACTAGCTGTAGCAATTAATCACCGTGTCTTGTCAAGTAGCTGGCCTCATTTTGGAACAGGAATTATAGGACTAAGAATTGTTTTTATTTAAGATTCCTGCATCATACATAGCTATATTTAGGAAACAGACAATGCATTTAGCAACTTCAGAATTACAGGCACAAACACAGGAAAATGACCAAAATTCTAATCCAGAGCATTTACCATGCAATCTCCTCCACAAACAATGCATTATTTAAATGCTAAACTCTTCCATGGCTACACTGAGTTCATCACACCTACCACTAATTGGTTATATAACCATTTAAGTAGGATTAGTATCATAATCTGCTGTCAAACCTGACAGCTGGAGATGTGGTTCTGCAAATAAAATACTAATTTACAAAGACTTCTTTAAACTTTTCTTCAAGTTTTTGTACAATTGAATTACAGCTCCATACTCCTCTGTTGAATATTGAGCCAGTTTAGCTGACATCCACTGCTGCAGTACCATCTGCACAGTTTCCCCCTTATTTTTCTGAAAGGTCACATCGAGAATCCTAGAAGTTGGCGTATTCTGTGTATGCTCCAGAGAAATCCATGATGCTGCAATGTGCTATCTTGCAAATGTACTTCAGAATTTTTCACCATGTTTTTCTAGCTTTTTTTGGTCACTTGAATAAAATCCACTCCCATTCTTGGAAAGCGTTCACTCTTTTCGCTCCTGTGAACTACAGATTCCACAACCCTTACTCTAATTTTTCATATAGCATTGTTAAAATTATTAATATGTTGTCTGATGAAGAGGAAGTCCAGGACACTTCTGTGTAGCACTGGACAGGACACCAGCTTCTCCAGAACCATTCCTAGTATTCTTCAACCAAGATCTCTCCTTTCAGCCCAATTCCCCTTGCCCCAAAAGGGGTTGCCACTACTAACACTTCCTAGAGTATTAAAAATATGTCACATTCAGAAGCCAACATGCCCCTTTGTCCCTGAAAACATCATAAAAATTGTACAAGGACTTAAAAAATTGGTACCTCTGCTCCCAATCCTAATCACCGAAGACAAGTCCCTGAGTGGAGAACTTCATGGACAGAATTCAAAGAAACAAACACTGGTTGACCTTTATTTTTCAGCTCTTAGTGTATCATGAATGTGAGATTCTTTGAGATTCAAAAAAAACCCCAGGGATTCAGTACAGTCAAATTTTAATTGGCAGGGCTTCAGAACTGTTAATGCATACCTGATGACAGGTACTGGTGGAGAAAAGAGCCACCAAAACACACACACACATTCCCAAAACACTATCCCAAGTGCTGTATTTTCTGTGCCATAGAGAGTGGCACCCATCACAGTTTGTCTATAACACTCTCAGTACAGAAACTCACAGGAACAGGAAAATGCTGAGAAAAAATGGCAGTATCCAGAAACAAAATTCTGCAAAAAAAGCTTTGGATCTTTTATGCTATGCTATTGTCTCCATTGCAGTACAGTGCACATCAGGCTGTAAGTAAGATTGTTCCTTGTCTTGATTGCTGTACCAACTGGAATACAGAATCCAGAGGCTGGGATGAATGTTTAAGCATGCACACCTCCAAGGTATACTCCTAGGCTATAGCCTTCAACCCTGCATCTTTTTATACACACATACATAAGTGGTTTTTTGCAAATAAAATATTATCAAACTCAGGAAACCGTTTTAATGCAGTTCTCCCACTCCAAGTGGATATACAACTTTAAACATAAATCATTTTTTTTTCATGGTTAACAAAGTGGTTATGATTTTATGGCAGAATTGGAACATGGTTCCTCCTGAACAGAAATATACATTTCTCACATTCTGATCAACAAACATGGTGTTGACATGGGGCAATTTGCATCTTGTTCAAGCACTCCTTCCTTCCCCTCCACTGTTATTTGGTTGGTTAAGCTTGGACAAAGGAAAAAAAAGTCAAGCTAAACTGGTACTTTTGACATCTCTGTCATGATTGCAAATTTGTTTTGAACCACAATTTCATTACAGCTTTATCATATTTCTGACAAAAGCATTTATCAAGATAATAACATTATAAAGCTATATCTCAGAATTACCTGTTAAGCAAAGAAGCATGGTCCAGTTGTTCTATCAGGGAATTGATGCTCTATAAATCAAGGTGCCTTACTATACCTTGGAAGACAGGTAAGCCTGACTAACAGAACAACAAGTCTGTTCTGTACTGGTTTATGTTGTTGTGGTCTGGGAGGATTTTTTAATTATTTAACTGGTCAATTAATTAGAATTGGCATTTTTGCATTTTGAAGAGTAAAGAGCTCATACAGTAATATTTAAGATACATTCTTATGAATGGATATTAAATATTGCAAGACAAAATTTTATCCTAAAAGAAATTTAAGCTCTTTTAAGACCCTACTTCAATTACTGCTTTGAAACACATACCTGAATATATCAGGATTGCACTAAACCCCAAGTCACTAGACTGCATTCTTTCAGGGAAAAAAAAGTCTCAGATATGCTGATTAGTCAAGTCAGTAAAAATATATTCACTTCACAGAAAACTGAAGTTTGGAACCCAATTCCAAGCATCCGAGGCAACACCATGTGTAGGATCTACTATGTGCTATGAAACCACTCAAAGTTAACTCAAGCATTATTTAAGTAGTGGTGCTGTATCTTAGAAGTAAGTGATCCTATGGCATTGCCAGAAAACTTTGCAGAACTGAGACAGAAAATCAGCATTCAAGTAAGGCAAATGCAGATATCAAATGCAAAACTCCTGACTATATGAACCTCAGCTGGTTCATTATAAAACACCAGACACGTGCTGTATGTAAAAGGATACATTTCACACACCTGCATTTTCTACTGATTTTGGTAATTGACCCAGAAGTCTCTTGGTTTGTTCTTGAATAGAATATATTTGAACAAATATATGCATTGAAGAAACAGTTGAATTTAGCATTCTTAAGCTCTTATGAACAGTAGTAAGTGGATAAACTTCCCACCAGGACAGAGAAAGAAACAGATCAATTCCCAGGCATAATTATATCAAGAAGACTCCGCTTCCATTCCCTTTTAGTGTATTCAGGCTTTGCTCATCACTTCATTAAATAAGCTGCATATACACTGAAGGTAAGCCAGTGCAATTTCTGGTTCACAATAACCCTCCAAAGGGATGTCTTATTCCAGTCACACTCATGGCTGTATAAAAAGCCTACAAAATCAGTTTCTACACAGGTAAACTCTTATTTAGGAGGAGAGAAAAAAAAAAAAAAAAAGGCAGGTTTAATTCCAGTGCCAGGGATTCTTTAGTTCTTTAAGCTCTGAAAACAAGAAATATGTCAGTTGCTCTTTGCTTTGACATGCACTTTGTAAACTGCTGCAAGCAGCATTCTAATTTAACTATAAGAAAATACTTAATAAGGAATCTGACATGAAATTAAACTTTTCATTTCTTTCCCAATTAGAATACATATATATCATAGACAAATGAGAGACAGAAGAGAACTAACTCTTCCCCCCATACAGTCACTGTCAATTAATTTACATTTTAAGACACTATATCTTTTTTATTACAAGTTTTCTACCTAAGTAGGAGTACATAGAATATACCCATTCTAGTAATGTTACAGTTATGTCTTCAGAACTTTTTTTACACTAATTCAGAACTCCAACAAGTAGCACTATCTATCACACATTCATGGTGTTATTTACAGGGAATACATTTGTCTATTTTGAGCCTTCATCTCTCCTTTGTTAACACTGCTCTGGCACGGAACCACAGCCAGAACATTTGTAACAAGCAAGGCAGCCTCTCCCTTTTCTACAAGGATCCCACTGACTAGAAAACCCCACCACCCACTACCCTCAGTCACTTGAGGACTACCACATCCCATACTCTCTTTTATGATACAGGATTGTTCACATAGTACTCCACTTCCTGGAGTGCCAACAGCTATCACCAGATTATTTTGGGATCACTGTCTAGCAATTAGGACTAACATGTCAGGTTAGCCCAGCCTACAGTTCAGGCTGCTGATAGCTGCACATGTCTGTCTCTGATAAAGAGACAGTCTGTGTTTGTGCTTAGGCTGTAACTTCTCTTACAGGTATTAGCAACTTCAGCAAGATGTAAAAAAGTTTTACCAGGACCCTCCACTCCACGTGATGGAGCTGTAAAGCCAAGCTCTCGGGTAGCCAGCAGTGGTACCTTCACCCTGGGGAAGGTGCATGTGCTGAAGCACCCTCTGAAGTCAGGTGAAAGCCTGTCCAGATGAGGCTCAGTCAGAGTGTGACTGGGAGGTGAACTTGGATTGGATCAGAGAATGACCATCCACTTCGAAATAAAAAGCAGATTCATCCTCCTCCTTTACAAGCAGATTAAGTAGTTAATCAACACTGCAAAGTCAGAGCTGCAACGTATCACACTACTACAGCCAGGAAACTAATTTATCTTTTCTCTCACAGTCTGGGAAGCAGAGAGGCTGTGTGGAAGTGTTTTTTTTTTTTTTTTTTCTTTTTCTATTCTCATGGTTTAGGGGTTTTTTGGTTTGTTACTTTTGGTTTGTGTGGGTGGGTTCTTTGAGGTTGTTTTCAGTTTGGTATTTGTTGATTTTTTGTTTAGTTGGTTTGATGTTTGGGGTCTTTTTAACACTTAGAATAACAGGTTCTCTGCAGACCTTTATTGAGTAGAAGGTTCCCTGTAAGTCTGTATCATGGCATGCACTGGCAAGGGATCCCAAGCTTAGCTAAATGTGGGCTTCTTGTGCCAGGACTGCAATTCTTGGTGAGCTTTACTTTTCTTAAAGAACATGTGCTCTTAGAGAAAAGAGTTATTTCAGTTTCAGATGGAATGAAGAATCCTTCTTTCTGCTATCTGTAAAAAAGTACTCATGACAGACAAAGCACAAGTTTTAAATGTTGTACCTCTGCAGTTTGATTGATATTGCTGTAACTGTTTAGGATACTAGATTGTATAATTCTTTTTGTTCCAAAATATTAAAGTCATCTTTCATAACAAAGTTAGGATTTCACAGTGTTTATTCAGATTGATACTTAAAACATCCCCTTTTATTATAACCTATGCAATGAGTAATTTTCAAAATAATTCCAGGAAATTAATAGCTTAAAACTTGGAATTATAATTCAAACTGCAGCAGCTACAAGAGATGAAAGGTACTGTTAATATTAATTAAGCAGAAATAATTGTTTAAAGAGCCTAGCCACAAAAATGCAGTACACTTAAACATAAGCTCTGGATCTTTTCAACCTACTCTAGATTTGCAGAAGATTTAAACTCTTCCTGGTGAGGGCTTATATTTCGAATACGAATTAGTTGTTTGACTGCAGTAGTCGTGTGTCTGTGCACCACACCTTCTCTTCTTTCCTACAACAGAAGATTGAAATCCTGACATATCACATCACTAAAAACTTTGTAGCAGAATATTTTGCATAAGTCTAAATGAGTCATTCGGGGGACTTTTTTTTTAAAGACAATTCCTAAGGAGGAGAAAAAAAAATCTACTGTAGCTGATTTTTTTCCCCAAAGTATCCTGAGGGAGTTTATATTAAGAGTTTAAAGAATGAAACTGACTTTGGTGTTCCATTCCCAGTTGCTAATTTATTATGTGGAGGAAGTCACATGAGCCTTGAAAGAAATCTTGATGAAAAGAGATCTGTCTCAGCTGCATGGGGTTTAATTGACTTAGTCTTGCAGGAAGAATGCATTAGTATTATCTATGCCTCTGTTTAACTATCAGCCAAATGGCAATCATCATGATGAATTAATTTTCTACTCTGCCATGCAAATCACTCCATTCGTGGACTCACTTCTCTGTTTAGCAGGACACCTGGTTGAAATTCATAGACCCACACTTCTAGACAAGGTCATTGGAATAATTCAGCAGAAAGGGAGAAGACTGCCTAAGGACCACCACTTTTACCATTCTGGTTACATTCAAACAAATATTTTGTTGGGATTTTTTTTCCCCAGAGGGGCAGGGCAAAACTAGCAATTTTTACTGTGGGCCATTATATCTAATTAGTACTCAGTGTTTCTTTTATTTATCTCTAATGAACCAAATTCTCCCTTGACTGCTTTCAGAATCTGGACCTGCAGGAATTTACCTCAACAAAAGCAGCTCAGGTTACATCCAGCCTGCACAGCTCTGATCAAGCCAGCATGCAGATGCTGAAAATATAGCAAATTTTGGGGCAGTGTCACCAGGCCTCAATCTGTAGCTCTTTCCTGCACTACTGATGATTTCATTGCCATGAAAAAACAGCCCATAAAACAGCCATCATCCCAGCGGACAGGCAATCTCCCAGCACTACCGTCATTATTGCTGTCGCCAGCCAGCAGCATCACAAAGAGAAAGGAAAAAGTATTAACAAATGTAGCAAATACAATATGGATTGGAAAGCAGACTAGAAATTTTCTTCACACAGTAGAAGTTTCCTTCACCCATCTGGTGGGTGCAGGAGCCCACAGGGTAAGAATCCCAAACAAGCAGCAAGTACTCTGCAGTTTCACACCACACCAACAGCACAGTGACATTTCCAGCAAATTAGGGACCAGTGACACTTCTGCAGAGTCTCCAGATAATGAAATTATAATTGTTTAAATCCACAACAACAAGAAATCCTTCTGAGAAGGCAGCCAGCATTCAGCTGAAGAATATTTTGCAAGTGCACATTGCCAATCCTTAGTTATTTCCCTCTAGTGTTCAGCAAAACATTACACTTGAGATAAAAGGGGAAAGATCACACAAAGCCTAATTGAATTAGCTTAATTATTGTGCGTGGGGGAAAAAAACCAACACAGCAACAAAAGTGCTGCAGAGAAGATTTTTTTTTTCCCCGGCTTCTAGTTTTTTTTTCAAGAATTTATATGATTATTGTGATGGTAGAAAACCTAAAGATGGGATGCCCCTACAGTCCAATGGCACACTTGGGACTAAAGAAATGGGTTTAAGGTCATAGGTGTAGAAGATTATACTTCACACTTTAAAGGCCATCTGCAAGGCTGAAGCCAGTTCCTGAAGATGGCTCATGGCAGATGTGGGCCATCAAGAACAGAAATACTATTGCATATAAATTTATTACACAAGCTTTATTATGCTAGTCTACTTCCACTGACAAAGTGGAAATGTCATATAAATCTATTTGTAAACAGTCTGATAAATTCCAAACACCAAAACAGCAAGTTTCCCTTGACATTAGAGAAAATGAGAACAGCAGACTCCATCATCAAGCAAAAGCTAACATGATAAAGTCATGAAATCAGAGTTAAATAATACTTTTGCTTCAATGATTTCTTGTTAACACATTACTAGACAATCTTTGCAGAAACCTTTTTTGGGATCGTTGTGACTTAATGAAAACTTCCAGATGAACTTTCTTTACAGGTCCTCCTCCCCTATATGATTATCTCAGACTTAGGTAGGACACAGTGTTCGGGCAGAAGCTGATATATATTGCACTTTTTAAAATTTTTCTCCTGGTACAACAAAGTGGAAATGAAAACTGCTAAGCAGGGCAAACATCCTAAATAATTTGATTAGTGCACTTCCTCTTTGATAAGGACTTCATACACTGGCTGAACAAAAGGTAAAAGCAGCCTTTGAAAGCTGCAAATCACAAACTTGCTATAGTTCATTTTTTTAAAATCCAACCATTCTTCTAAACAATAAATTAGTTATACAGTGTATTATCTCACTAATAAACAAGTTGATATTTCAAAATTAGGATCCAATCTATGGCTTCAATAGCCAAGACAAAGTGCTCTTTAAAAGCAGTCCAGCAACCACTTCCAAGACTCTCTGTAGATAATAGTATTTATGGTATCCGATTGCATCCTGCAGCATAATTCAATCACATTGTGTTCTTGATACCATTCACAGCAAAAAACTAACCTTGAAATTCAGTATAGTATTTGCCAGGTAACACAAAGCAGCACATCCATTGCTCATAGAATTCCAGATATAAGAGGTGGGAATTTATTCAAAGTAATTGCAGAAATTCAACAATGGATGGGGCACCACAGAGAGACACTGGTACCACGGTAGGAGATATTTTAGCTTTTTCAAGGAAGACACTTGTATTTCAAAATTACCTAATGCCTGGGTAGGGGTTTTCGCCCACACACTGCTGATAACCACAAACAAGTCACCATTCAAGTCAGTGAATTATTCTTAACTTAAAGAGAAAGTGTTGAATTAAATTCTGCCAATTGAAGATTCATATTGCAGGAGATCACTTTAATCAAAATAAATCCATTACCTTTAATGTCTAATGGGTATACAGTTAATGACAAGATGTGAACACTTATCCACACGACAGAACCAGCTACAGTACACAACCAGCACATGTGCACTCAACCAGCTAAAACAGTAATTGTTTACAGATGCTGCAGGTCTAAGGCTAGTTTAAAGACATATATAATATTTCTTTACATCTACATTTAAAGTATCAGAACTCCTCAGCACACCAAAGTACAGTTGTCAAGGCAACAGTATACAGAAGGCAGGCAATTAAAAACAGATACTTACAGAGCAACCTATTAAATTTAGTATCTTAAATAAATTGCTAGTTGGATGACCTTTTGCCATGGAAATTAAAAATAAATACTTACTTTTGAGCAGACACTACTACTTAACAGGATTTAAGTTTTGACACATTTTGGTTACATCCTTCATAGTAATTTTCATCCCCTCCAGTTCAGTTCAGACTGAAATGACTAAGTAACAAAAGCTGCAAGTCATCAGCACTTCTGAACATACCAGATCCCATGCTTTTGAAATTCTTAAATAGATGTGGAAAAAAATCCACCTATCTACTCAAAAGTTAATTTTTTTGTCCTACAGTTAGGCATCTGCTACACCACAATGAGCAGATGATACAGTGGATAGTTAGGTCCTCATTCTGATAAAAAGAAATGCAGCCTGTCCTGTCAAGTATAATAGACATAATGGAAATACCTCAAAGTAAAAGAAAACAAAAACAAGATTAAAACTTAATTTCAGCAAGAGAAACATACATAATGTAATTTTATCTGGAAAAAACCCAAAAGATTGATTTGAGTACAATAGTTTAAAGCACATAATGAAGCCCTGAACTCAAGACAAATTTTATTTCAGTAATTGAATTATTTTACTCATCTAAACCACACATTTAAAAATCAGCTTCTACATAGACGCCTTTGCATGCCATGATTGTAAACATTACAAAACATTTCTAGTTTGTTCTGCTTATTGTATCTATGTCCTGAAGTGGGATGAGGTACAGGAGGCAATTACTACCACATTACTAGCAGCTTTTGTCCTACAATTGCTTTGCAAGCTACAAGTGTCCCACAAAACTATGGATGAATTAGCAAGGCCATGAATTAGTTTGAGCAGTTTATATCAACATTTTTATTCTGTTTCATCAGCAGAGGTTTTTGTTTTGGTTTTTTTTTTTTTTCCCTTTAAGCAATATGAAAGTACATCCATCCAAACCCGAATTTTGTATGTAAAATATTTATCTATGAATATATTTATTTTGACACATGCATTAGCCTTATGACCGTGACCCTTCCCCCTTAAGCAGTAGCTTCACTCAGCCCCTAAAGCCTTTTTGGACCAGAGCCACAATTGCTCCCATGTGCTGCACTTCAGGAGTAGAGACACCACGTACGAGCCTCCCTTCACTGCAAGCTCCAGTCGTGATTCATCAGAGCTGAGTCCCCTCTCCAGCAGCCCTGAGGACATTCCTTTCACTTCTGAAGGGCACGCAAGGCTTGGCAGCTGGGGCAGCAGCGCCACACCAGCACGCCGCCAGGGCTGGATGCGCTCACAGAGCCATCCTCACCTGCTCGCCCAGCAGCGCTCCGGGAATGCCGCGTCACCCCGGGCAGCAGCAGGTGTCCCCGGGCACAGGGAACGCTCCGTGCCAGCCCCGGGCATGCGAGCATCCCCCGGCATGCGAGCACTGCAGGCCCAGCAGAGCGTGCCTCTCCTCGGCGATGCCCGGGGATTCACGGCACTGACTTTGTTACGCAGATCCAGCTGTCAATTCGTTTCCGCAGACACGGTGCGAACATCGCCCTGCCATCGCTGCGTGGAGGGCAGCCTCTGCCACACGGGCACAGCACATCCCTGCGCGCTGAGCAGCCCAGGGAGCTCTCTCAGGTCTCTGGATGCTTGAGAATTACCCACTCAAATTATCCAGGTTGGGATACGCACTAACAGTTCTGGTCACCTACGGTTTACACATCAATGAAGCTCAGGGAGGGCAGAGGTAGCAAAGCATAGAAAAAAAGGAGAACCACCATTATAAGTCCATTTAACTGCTTTTATCACCGTTACACGTTGTAGCTTTACCTTTTAATGGCAATTAAGTACAAAAAGAAAAGCAAGCATATATCCTGGAAACTTGGTTAACGCTGCTTAGTGCCAATTCCTAACAATTGCTTTGTTATGCTGCATATAAAGAACGAAATAGTTGTCTACTAGGCAGAACTTCAAGTCATGCAACTTAACAGAAGGTAATGTGGGTGAGATAAAGTCCTCACTCAAACCCCAAGCCACACCAAATCATTTTTCTAAGCAGTCATCAAGTTAAAACAGCAGCTTACACCTGCGTAATTTTGTACTGTAAGTTAGGAACAAATGAGGTCTTAAGCACTTTTCTGAAGGCTGCATATGAACTGAAGAAATTAGAGGGCTTTGTGTTGCTAATCATGACTACAGTTACTAAGTTCTGAAACAGTAATAAAATCTAAATCTTCATTAAATTTATGAAAGAGTATTTATGGCATGCAGATTTCCTCTTACTGCATAAAACCACTCACACTCAGCTTTGGGTTGCATTTTTTTTTTTTTTTCAAGTGTTCTTTCAGCATAGCAAGCATGCAAATGCATTTGAGACTGAATGGTGCTATTTAACTGTACAACCAGGAAAGACATTCTGAGAAATGGAAACCACATGTTTTTCAGAGAAATTAAATCACAAATATAAGTTTTATTAAGCTCTGCAACATCCACTTCCCAAGGCATGGTCTCCATGCATTCAACAAACATGACATCAAGTACAATACATTAGAGATCCACACTTACCAGACTAGCATGCTTATTAGCGTTTGGAAAGTGACAGCAGCTTGTAACATCCACACTTGTAGCTGTTTTACACTGCCTCTTTGCTAATACTAGCTGAACAGCTCTCTGGAGCAATCTTAGATCAAGACCTACATGGATTCTGGTTTAAAACCAGAATTTTAAGAATTGCCAGTGGCCCTGCACAGGGCAAAAGGAGTATGCTCAGCCTCAGTCTTGCACCAGAAAGAAACAGGATAGTCCATCAGGTCTGGGGAAAGCCCAATTTGGAGGTCAAGCATTAAACTGAAGACCCAGACAGACTCAAATGAATACCACTGTGAGCAGAAGAGACCATAAGATAAATGACTGGACTGACATTTTACAACATTTACATGCCGAATCCAGTAATCCGCATTTAAATAAAGCTTACCTCACAAAAAAGTACTAGATGCTGGACCAAACACCTCTAGATATGGAGTATCTATCCCCAAAGGCTAACCATCTTCTCTGTGCAAGATATCACATGTTTTAAATAAATTTACCAGCTTTGACTTATTCCTTATGCTCATTCCCCTAGTAAGCATTCAGCACCCAGGATTTTCTGGCCATGAATATAGTCATAGTAATAAAGTTACTTCTGCAACATCTCATAAAAGGCTTAAAACAAATTATTGGCTAAGCTCCATAGACATTCACCTCAGATTTCAGGTTTTGTGGTTATTTTCCAACACATTTCTCATAGTAGAATCAGCCATGCCATATACAAGAGTCAAAAATAAACTTTCCTACACCCATTTCCCCATGTCATCGCATGACAAGAACATGCTGAACAGAGCCCCTGCAGTGGCCACTAAATTCTTCCCTCCCTCTGGCAGCACAGCTTACATTCCTCTCTCCAAAGCTCTGCATATGTGTGAATCATCTTCAAAGCTCAGGCAACTCAAGCCATTCTGTATCAGTAAGAAACGATGAATTAGCATCAGTGCTTGAAATTATCCCCATGGACACACAACAAGGAAAACCCAATTTTGTTACAATTGCCTCATGGTAACTTCTGCAGTACAACTGTTTTGTGTGTTTTAAACAATTAAGTAGATGTTTCACTGCTAGCGCTATTTTTGTGTGTGTGTCGTAACACACTGCAAGAAATCACTTGATCAGTAAAATCTATACATACAGAATATTTGTCAGAGCCTGCTTTCCTGTAAATTGTGCTAACAAACTTTAAAATTTTGTCCATACATAAAGTGAATCCTCATTACTTTTTTCAATCATTTAACTTAGAACTGAGAGCAGGATGCCCAAATTAATGCTACCTGCATCAGCCATTCATCTTAACCAAATATTGGACATATGAGCTTTTGAATACAACTTTGAATCTGCCGTATAGAATATTTTGATATGGCAAATACAGCAAGATACTCTACCCTGTCTTTTCTCAGGTTTCATGGGAAGACATGACCTGCACCTGACAAAGGTCAAACTTTCTATCCAGGAGCTGTCAGAAAGCAGCATACCCCTGAAGCATGAAATTAATATAAACACAGTGAAAAACAAGTGGGTTACAATCTCTTTTAAAGCCCATCCAGTACCTGGTGCCCTAAATCTCCATGAGATTGCTACAATAGCTCCATGTTCAGTCACCAAGACCCATACTGGGTCGCAAAATCTTTTCTGCAGTCCTAAAAGGCCAGAGAACAATTCTACAGACTTAAGATGTGTTAATGAGTATGCCTGAGAACCCCTCCTAAGTCATCCAACCCAAATTTGTTCAAGAATGCATATCCAAACAAATACAGAATCCCAAATCCAGAAATGCCTTACCTAGGTCATAAGCTACAGAAAAACCCAACCCAAAATGAACCAATCATGAGGCTTGTAAACAAGATCCCACCAAGTTCTCCTCAAGTTTGCTTGTGCCAACAGCTGTGTTAATTTGTTGTTCATTACTGCTTCACAAATCCATAGTCAGATTTCAAGCAATGCATTTCAAAGTTAGATAATAACAATAGAAGATAAGCAGAGTAAGAGATTACTGTGAGGTATACTACAAAACAAAAAGTATACCTGTGATGAATATTACCATGGAAATTGATTTTCCTTATCTCTCCAGGCTTATAAACATCTGGGGCAATTCTATGATTCTTAAACTGATTCTGTTTCTTATTCATCATAGATAATACACTAGGGAATTGTGCCCAATTAAGAAGCACAAATGTTTGTTCTATGCCTACTGTTAGTATCTAAATCCTAATACTACTTTATAGCAGGAAACTTCCAAAACCATTTTAGAGCCATTTGAGATCTTACACTTATTATGATGCAACTAACATATTGCCATTGAAGTTGATCTGGAAACAGACTTTCCAAGTGAAACAAAGTATAAGGGATAATTAGGAAATGCATAGGTAACATTTCCTGTCTAGCTTTCTCAGAGAGCGTCTGTTCTCAATTATGATTTTTAAAGTGAGAAATCAAACTGAACATTAAAAGTAATTACTAGCTATAGGAAAAAAACGTAGGAAGAAAACAGTACAGATTTGCAAGCATCTAGCAGTGAAGTTACTGCCTTCAGCTTCACTTTCTGGAAGTTACATGGACCTGAAGTGTTCGGTTTTTTTTTTATTCTTCAAGTTCTTTCACCTCCAATCAGCAACCTCCAACTGCCCAAATACTTCATTATATACTAACAGGACAAGCCTTGAAATGAAGGGGGCTTTTCTCTGTGCTGCACTCAGTCTGCAATTCATAGCCCCTAAACGGTAAGTGAGCTAAGTATGGAACAGGGAACATGTGCTGCTATAAGAGGTAACACAACCAGCCTAACCAGGAATTACTACGGAGACAGATCATCCATTTCACATTCTCATGATGCAGAAACCCAGTCAAAAGATATGACACAGAAGCCAGAAGAAGCTCTTTGGGGGGGGAAAATTAAACAGCCACTAAATTCTTCACCACTTCCCACACCCCATGGGCAACACCCATCCTTTTAAACGCCAAACTGAAGGAGAAGTAATTATAAGGAGAAGAAAGAGTAGGGAAATAGCATTATTAAAAAACCAGGTGATCTTTATGAACTGCATCAGAAAGACTTCCGTAGGAAAGCACCAAATTCTGCTGCAAGAGTGTGCTTACACTATCAGAGTAAAAGCAACATCCACACAACTTATCACAGAAATTTTAAGTTCTACTTACTACCACCCAAAGGATTCAAGATTGAAATTTCCATAGCAGCCCTAATTATTCTGTAATGCATGACAAATATTTTGTTGCTATTTTTTTACAGGTACAAGAACAATCCTCTTTAAAAAGTCATTTAACTGATTAACTGGCTAAGGA
This sequence comes from Pyrgilauda ruficollis, assembly GCF_017590135.1. Lineage (NCBI taxonomy): Eukaryota > Metazoa > Chordata > Aves > Passeriformes > Passeridae > Pyrgilauda > Pyrgilauda ruficollis. The sequence goes on from NW_024524266.1 coordinate 16,020,145, forward strand.
CATCACTATATTAAGGCTTGTTCACTGGGCAAGCACACATAGCCTCGAGAAGAGTTAATTTAACTTGCAGCTCCACATGCATTTGCACGGCAAATGAGTAAACTCTGAATGGTCTATAAATACCTTTACTACCACGGATTTGGTTTCTTTCCAGGATCAAAAAAAAAAAAAAAAAAAAAAAAAAAAAAAAAAAACCCCCCCGGGAAAAAAAAATTTTTCTCTGCGACCCAGGCACATGAAACTTTATCCTCTGGGGGAGCGTTACAGCTGTTTCCATTTACAGCTTTAACAACCTGCCCGCCAACACAAGCGGCACAAGCTCAGCCCAAGGTAGAGGACACCGGGGGGGACCCGCACGGCGACACTCATTTGTTGGGACACGGACACGAGCGCCGCGCCCGTCACGCCGGGATGCGCGATTTGCCCAGCGAGCCGGCGGGGGAAACCCTTCTGCGCCGCACAGCGAAAGGAAAAGTTCAGCCAATACAAAAAGTAATTTCGCAAAGCACCGATAGATAGAACTCCCGAGCGCTGGAGCGCGCTCCCCGCGCTGGGGCTGCGCAGGGACGCCGGCCCGCCCGGGCGGAGGGAGCGCGGCGCGGTGCCTACCCGAGCGGCTGCGGATGACATCGCGGAACTCATCGGCGGCCCCTTCGCCGCCGGCAGCGGGGTCGTGGCGTCCCGGCTCGGCCATGCCCGAGAAGCTGCCGAGGGAGGCGGGGGAGCGAGGCTGGAGGGGCCGGGACGGGCCAGGTGTGGCGTGGCGCCGCCCGCCCTGAAATAGCGCCGGGGCGGTGGCTCCGGCCCCCCGCCCCCGCGGTCGATGGAGAGGCGCAATTAGTGAGAGCAGTGCCCTCCCGGGGCAGGAGCGGTCCCAGAGCACCGCCCGTGGCGGCGAGGGGCGGACGGCGCCGAGCCACCCTGTCCCCGGCAGCGGCGGGGTTCCAACTTTTCTGGGCGAGTATCCGCCCGGCCGCACGTCGCTGCGGGGTCAGGGCAGCCGGGGGTGCCCCGGCTGTGCCGCCGGAGCTGCCCGTGCCCCGCAACGCTGCAGAGCCCGGCAGTGCCCGTGCCTGCCCCGCGGGGTGGGAGCCCTGCCCTGGGATCAGACGACAAACGCGTAGGAGTTTGTCTTCTGCCCCCTCCTTTGTAGTTCATCCTCAGAGGGGCGAAGGTCCTGAATACCCGGTCCAGTGGCACTGCTCCAAAGCCACCCGACTGGCAGGCTATTGGCACCTGCTGGTCAAATCCTTTATCCGTTTTCAGGAAAGCGGGAAACAGGAAAACATATCGTCCTGTGTTTAATACAAGAAAGGCGCATCTTTGTCCCGTCTCACTGCAGTCAAGGGAAAAAACGCTTCCCGCTGGCACTGCTTCCTTGCAACCTTCCATTAAGTGTCAATTTGGATGGCTGCCTCCAGCCCGCCATTATTCCTTTCCCCTCAATTTTCTCTCCACACCAAGTCTCAAGGCTTGCCTTTTATGCTGTTTCCCTCATCTCTCCAGGCCCCCAAGGAGATTGCATCACCTCATGGGGAAAGTAACCAGGCACAGGAAAGGTTCTTGTATGTATTTAAACAACCGCTCTCCTTACAAGAGAAATCCAAGCTCTTAAAAATTTCACCTTAAAATACAGACAAGCAGAGGATCGCCTGGTCTTGCTAGTTTATAGGACAACAATGTAGTGTGTTTAATACAAGTGTAGCCTAGCTGCTTCTCAGTTTTAATACCAATTCATAGATAATTCATAAACATATATAGAGGGGGATTATTAATAAACATATATAGAGGGACAGGAAATTAAGGATAAGCTGTAGAAAGGATGTATGCCTTCACTTGTATTTGTGTAGATAAAGGACTTTCATCTCTTCATGTATTCCAGACTATATCAGAAGAAATTTACTCTTTTGAAGATAACAGAGTTAAACAGAATAGAACTAGGTAAGAAAACCAGGTCAGAGACAATGAACAGTTAGAGGAAAACTATTTACAGGCAGCAAGGCATGTGGTGGTAGATTCTGTGGAAAGGGGCTTGTCCCATGTGGAGCAGCAAGACACACCCTTCATACAGGGGGTGTCTCGTGGCTGAGTTCTGCCCTCCTGTTGTTCATAGTTTTAAGAGATTAAGTAGATGAAGAGTTTTTTTCATAATCTGATAATTCCAAAAGTATTTTTAAGGTTTGTTTGTGATGATCAGTGTTTATTACTTGAACAAAGTGAGTAGGAAAAAAATGAAGTATTGCCAGCCCTAAATACCAAAAAACATTACTCAGAAAATGCATGAAATTGTCCTTGGATTATTCAGGGGAGAGATATCATATTTCTTTGTCTATATTCCCATTTTCAGTTCCCTCTGCTTGCCCCTGGTGTGTGCCAACTCTCACAAACTTCCAGTGATGCAATTTTGGCTCCCACCACAGGGGTTCTTGCTAGAAAACCTGTCTGAGATCATATTGCAGGCTGGGTTACACCAGGCAGTGAGGAGAGCCTGTAGTTTCTCCTCCAATATTACCATTCTGTTTGGTACCCTGTTATCACCCACTGCCAAGTTTTTCCCAAGCTATCAGCTGGATTCTCCCAGTCCCACAGCAATCCAGACACTCAGTAATTCCTGTCTCTCCATGTCTTGGTTTCCCGGCCTCTGCCTCTCCTTTTTAAGCTGATTTGTTTTTTGCATTCTGGTGCTTTCGGTGGCAGTTCTGGCGTGCCTCCCCCTCCCCCATAACATGCACAGCATTACAAAATTTGAAGTGGGATTGATGACTTCTCAACAGCTGATCCAGAGCCTCCCATACCTTCTGTTCTGTCTTTAAAACCCATGTGGGGAGATGGTATAGCTGCTTCCTTCTTCTTATTCCAGCTCATCTTCTGTGTGTTCCTGAGGCCAAAATGGAGGGAAGATACTTTAACCTCATTTTGGCCAAGTTGTGATCACTGTTCTTCCATAACATCAATGTAGAAGGAAGGCAACCAGGATAGAGACAAAAATTTCGTGACTGACACTTTTCAGTGTCAGTATCCAGACTGCCTGTATCAGTAGCCAAAATCCCATTAGTGTGATTTGACAACAGGAAGAACACTATCTTGTATGAATATATGCTTATATTCAGCATTTAAGAACATATTCTTAAACGCTGAAATCTGTTCTACTTTGTTTTAGAGACCCAGCAAGACTGCATGCAGAACTTCAATGCTAGAAGCCTTAACAGATTTGATTGACTTTTTGAGCAGACATAGTCCCTTAGTGCTCAGTACCTCACATTTTGGTAAAAAGTAAAAGTTAAAAAGTAAAGCTTCTGCATCCCAGATCTGCAAACACTACGTACATATATATCGACACACACACGTATGTATGTTTGTAGCACCACTGTTGGTTTAGTTCAGAGAGTCTCCAGCAAGAATTCCCTGCTTTTCCTGCATTACAGTTATTATCATTCTCCTTAAGGGTCTTGCTTCCCCACCAACAGGAATCTTGTTTGAGACAGATCTGGTCTCCAGGAAGCTAATCTAATCACAAAACTTTCTGAAGTATTTAAACTCCCGAAGTCCAAATCAAGGTAAGATGCTAGAGCAACATATATTAAATTCTTTCGATAAAAGTTATTCCATCATATTAATCAGGGGAAAAAAAGGTTCTTTATACCTCTTTCCCAGAACAAATATTCTCTTCATGAAGAGGGTTTTCTATCAAGGCCCCTAAAAATCACAGTAAATGTCTTCATCACGCAACAACCAAACAGTGATGAGATTGGTTTGTGACACTGTCTAATCATGTAGAATCCCTGCATCTAAAATTCTCCCTGATTTCAGCAACAGTACATGTGTCTTTTAAGCTCAGATGCAGAGGAGAACTCTTAGTTCACAGTGGTGCCTGTAGCACTGCAAAACCTGCATTGAACACACTCTGCGAATTTTGAAATATATCACTTCTTTAAACTTCAGTGGAAACTACCATTCCCAAAATTTAGTAACATACTGTATGCTTAAAAGAGAGGAAAAAAATCACAGAACAAGCAACAAGAGTAACTGGCTGGTTTTGAATATTTGGCATGTAACTTTTAAAGTCATTCTCTGGGATGCATACGTGTGTGTGCACTTATGTGTGTGTACGTGTGTTCATGTAGAATGGACATTGTTTGCTGCTTAAGGATCAAGAGAGTATGGTCAGGATCAAGGATGCTAAACAAGAATTGGCAACTCTTGCTAGTCAGATTTTGTCCCAGAAGACAAGTTTCACTCAGTTTGTAGTCACCATTGAAAATCTTACACTGTGTTTTTAATTTATGCTATTGGAATTATTTGGTTAGATTTTTATTGAAAGTCAAGGCTGGTTAATTAAAATACTAGGGAGGCCTTCAGTTAGAAATTACGATTTAGGATGAACAATTCATTTTAAGGGGTAAGTGGCAGTTATTAAAAGACCATTCCAGCAAATTATTGGCTTAACAATAGACTCTCAAACATGATCAGAGTCTGAGGTTAGATGTTCTGAGTGATAGATTATCTATCCTTAAAGGCATCTGTATATGTATATATGTAAGTATATATATATACTTAAATATATTGATCTTTTTTTAGATGCATGTTTAAAGGCAGACTTGTTGCTAGTTATGTTGAGGCAGCTGCTTATTGTCAGCTACAAGCTGAAACAAGCATTTGCTTGTTCAAAATTAGATTTTATCCACAATATTCATTAATATAAACAATCTAATAAATATTAAAATAGACCAAAAAGATTATACAGAAAGGTGTCACAACTTTCAGGTCAGTAATTATATTCCTTGGCAAGAAAGGTATAAAACTTTAGGGGAGAATTTAACATTCTGGATTAAAATCTTTTTTAAATCATACAAAACCATGCATGCCTTTTCCAGGAGGTCATGTTACATTCTGGCTCTGCCAGGCCATTTGTGATGCATCAGAAATATTTCTACAGCTTGTTTAATCTAGGTAGGGGAGCTGTTTGTAAAAGTCTACCAGAACACCATCTTCCCTGAAAAAAAGAAGTTATTTATCTTAGCCACAGTGAATAACCTATCCTATATTAAAATCAGTTTTCTTGGCTATGTAGGATTTTGATTCTCATATTATCTTTTAATTATTCTATAAATCAAAATGAATAAACAGTCAGAAAAGTACATAAAAGCTTTCCTTGTGGTAATTTATGCTTTAAAATGATGGCTTTGAAGTAAAAAGGAAGTATGGCTGAGCTACAGACTTCATCTGCCCTAAGTAATTTATGGCAACTCCCTCAGCTAACAAGAATCACATGGTGTAAATGGAAAATGAGCCTCTACTGGTATTGAAAATAAAGAAGTAATTTATTTCCATCTTTCAGAAGCGCTATCCAAAACTGCATATAGGCTTTTGTCACAGCTGATTAAAAAGCTTGGGTTTCATCTTAGAATTAGTTTTATAATCTGTTCAAGCAAAACTGAAAGTCAGCACTCTAAATACATTGAAAAACCTGAAAGCTTATTTGCTGATAAGTGCTTACTAAATTGGTGACCTGCTTACCTCCTGGGAACACAAATACTGGTGAAAGGCACAAAATCTTGTCATGGGCTTCCTCATGTGTTTGTGATGGATCATGTTATGCCTTTTTTCTGCCGTTTATTTGCTGCTATGATGCTTGTAAAATTGAAGATGTATTAGAAAGATTTACATATAAACCAGTGCTGTGAAATGTTTACTTGAGATTTGATTTTTGGTGTACTTAATTCTGGAGAAAAATTTATGTTGAATCTTTAATAAAAAGGCCTTTAAGTAACTGAAACTAAATAAAAATAAATGCCAAAAGGAATTATTTATTGCATGATGATGTATCCTGTATTAAAGCCCTTCTATTAAAAAGTTACAAAATAACCTCTCAGTTGCAGCACTCATAACCATATTTACAAAGGCAATCAGCAGTGCCTCATGCATAGACTTAAGCACTCTGTGAAGTAATGCCTAATTACATTTTCATAGCTATCATTAGGCATCTTTTGGCTTATACTGTCATGTGCACTAAATGCTTAAATGTTTTGGTCCCTATCCTCAAAGATATTTCGACATCTAGTTCTCATTTCTAATTTATAAAAATTAGGGACCATTAGGGACCTTTTCCCAAAGCCAAAGTATTCGAAATTTTGTCTCTTGGAAGAGTATTTGAAATTTTGTCTGTGTTGGAAACTTGTGAACAAAACTAGATTGTCACTATAATCTGAATCAAACACTGCTGTGCCTACAACTTCAATAAAAAAGTCTATTTGATTTTTTAAAAGGTTCTTTACCAAATGCTATTTCTATTAATATCATAGTCCATTACAAATAATCTAGTATAAATATATCTATACTTGGACAAAACTACCCATCACCTCCAAGGAACATTCGGTCCATGAATGGAGTGGTTTAGTTCCTGAGACTCCTCATCATTACCCAAAATAAAATGTCTCCAAATTCAAGGAAAGTTTTCTTCTCCCATATTCACTTCTTCTCAACATCACTGTAGTAGTTATTTAAAATAGCAAACTGTGATATTTTTTAAATTTTTAAAAAATTTTCTCCTTTTTTTGTATGTGTGCTGTATAGAAGGTTTGCACTTCCTGTGATAAATATTCCTGATTCCCCTAAAAGTTTCTGGAGAAAGTCTTATATGTTAGTGTGAGCTTTATTTGATCTAACTTTAAACATCTCCTTCATGGTTGTTTGGGCACCTCTGCTGGGTCTACCATTCACAGAGGAAGAGTTAAAGAATAGATCACCATGTGTGTGGCATATGCATGATTATATGCATGGGTTTTATGCCTAGAAGAATGCTTTTTCTTCAGTCAAAAAAAAAAAAAAACCAAGAGCAGTTTCACTCTCTGTTTTCCTAGTCTTGTATAGGTGTAAGTTCACTTGTTTAGTTTTAGGAAAGTGAGTAGAGGTAGAAAAACTATGCAGATAATAGTCCTGTAATTGACCTAATAATAAAGTTAGACAACAAATATTTGAACACAAATAAAATTGCAAAGTCTTGCTCTGAATATCGTACACCTGAAGCAGAAAATTCAAAGGCATTCATCAAAATGACCCAGCATTGCATTAAGTAGAGAACCAGTGACTAAACAAATGGGTAAAAGGGTGCAAAAAAGCAAGCCAGTGATCACGTACTTCTGCTTCACCTTGCTGGTAAAATAGCAATTAGTTTACTTTTATAAGCACTACTGTCTAGGAAAGAAAATGTCATTCTAAAGAGCAAATGTTAAGGAACTTGAGCCTTTGGGACTTAGGAAACTGTTGTTAAAAAAGCAAAAAGCTTGGAGTGGTGTAAAGATTTTGAGTAATTTGGATGTGCTGCAGCTTGAGAATGGGGCAAAACATAAGTATGGTATTTTCTAAAATGGTTAAACCCCTTAAAAGCAGAAAGAGTAGAGAAGCTGTACTATTCTAATTATTAAAACTGTAATTGCCAGCTCAGGTTTGCATGAATTTACAGAGGCCTTTTTAACATTTAGCAAGGCTTTTTGAAGTCTTTTCACATCCCTGTACAAGTCTAGCACAGCTCAGGAGCAGCTGATATTTTTTACCAATACATTGTTGTTCACCCGTCTGTGTGACATCAGTGCAGTCACTATTCAGTTCCAGCTGGTCGTGCTTGCCCTTACCAAGCCGTGCTGTAATTGGAGCTGTGGATTCTCACATTGCCTCTTCCAATAAATCCAAGCACCACCAGGCACCTCTGGAGGCTAAATACCTGCCTCTTTTAAGTCTAGTCTTGGAGCAAGGCTGCCCTGGGTTTTTTTGCCATCAGGTTCCTTTCTGTGGAGAAAGTCAGATTTCATATTCCTGGACTGGCTGTCAGGGATTGTCAGCAAGTGCTAAATTCACATTCAAAATATTTGCAACAAACTCATATTTTTGAATGACATTTTGTCTAGGGCTTTTTAATTATTGTCATCTTCAAGTGTATCTACAGATTGACCTGTCAGCTTTGAGGCAACTGCTCTGATAAATTGTTGTGATTGTAGAGGAATTTCCACCAAAATGTTTTAAATAATTGCAGTTAGATTGAAGGGTTAATGACTAAAAACGATTGGAGAAGTTAGAAAGAAGCATTTAAATTTTTCCTCTCAACAGAAGCAAAGAAAAAACACAGTAAGAGGTCATTCCTCTTTTGTGAAATTCTTCAGTTACCTGCAGAGTTAAAAGGAAGCTTTTAGTCAGATCTGTTCATGATTAAAATGTATTAGCAAGTCTGAATAACTTATGTATTAATTAAACAATGGTTTTTTTCTGCTCTGAACGGTGTTTTTCAAATATTTGTAAACAAGACATGTACCCAGCACATGGAATCCACATTCTTTTAGTTGAAACATTGAAGGAAACCCAGTTAGAGATGTATCTCTGCAGAGCACTGAGGCACCTGCCAGCAAACCTAATGTGCAGAATCAGAAATTACTCTATGTAAGAATTACCCAGCATGGCCATGGCCCTTTAACACTTCAGCACTAATTTCATACCTCTGGTTGACTATTCTTACAAGTCTCAGGGTGCAGGGAGAGCAGAACAGCTCCCCTGGGGCCAGGAACCTTGGGACTCCCCATGGGAGTGGCAGTGATGCCTTGTGATGCCTGTATCAGCAGGGAAGGGCTGGGCACCCCAGGACCTACCCACTGTCCCAGCCCAGGGTGCTGGGGGCACCAGGGAGGCCAGTCCTGGGCACTGGGCACCTGCCTGGCTTGGTGGGTGTCGGGGAATGGGCTGTGAGCCCCCGGTGTGCCCAGCTATGTGGCACCTCTGGCTGGGAGGGGCAGGGCTGTGGCAAGTTGGCAGCTGATCCTTCTGCTGGGATGATGGATCAGGGGCTGGTGTCACCATGATATTTTTATGAAAATCCTTTGCTAGGATTTTTCTCCTATTCTAGTTGAGAAACCTCAGAAAAGAAATGTAAACAATAACTATCTGATGGCTGTAGACTGCGGTCTGGACGTTGTTTACCAACAGGTGCATCTTTGATTGGTCCATGTGGATTGTTTCTACTTAATAACCAATCAAAGATCCAGCTGTGTCAGACTCTCTGAGAGTCATGAGCTTTTGTTATCATTCCATTCCTTTCTTTTCCAACCTCTGGAAGGATCCTTTCTCTCTATTCCTTTTAGTGTAGTTTTAGTATAGCATTTTAATATCATATAATATCATAATATAATAAATCAACCTTCTGAAACATGGAGTCAAGATTCTCATCTCTTCCCTCGTGATGGGACCCTCAAACACAACCATAGCCTGGTGGCCCTGGGGGGTGACAGGGGGTCCCAAGTTGTCAGCAGGTGGAGGGGCCCCAGGGGGGAGCTGGGCAGGGGCAGACAGGGCTGGGGGTGTCACACAGCGGGGCTGGGTGACAGCACCTGAGTGGCAGACCGTGTTGAAGGGGTTTTGTATTAAGATGACATACTTGGTTGTACAATTGCAGACAAAGCTGTAGAGAAAATCTGCAGTGGTCATCTCCCAGGAGAGACCAAAGGACAGGAATCAGCAGCACATGCAGGACTGGCCTGTACCCAGCCTTTCCCTGCCCTCTCCAAGCTGCTGCAGTTGCAGAGTGGCTGTGGCGTGTCCAGGGAGCAGCTTGTCCAACATGATCTTGGAGCTGGCACCACAAACGAGGATCCCTGTTCACCAGAAGGCTTCAAGCTAAAGCCTCGGAAGGCTGAGCTGCTGCCAGATGCATAATGCACACACAAGTGCAAGCAGATATTCAAACAAAGAGCAATGAGCAACTTGGGGAATCTTCCAATCTTCCTTCAAACATACATCAGTTTCCTTTTCAAACAAAGTAAAATGAAATAGCTTATTTCCATCTATTAATTGTCCCACTGCAATGAGATAAACACAGAACATGTGTGTGTTCCGGAGGAGTAAGATGACCTCACAATATATATCCTAATATTCTTCATTCTTGGTACTAAGTTTTGTTAGAAATCTGGAAGTGTTCATGGAGCTGGAGATTAAAATGACTCTGAATGCCTTGCTGTTTTATACAGAAAAGACTGATACTAAACCACCACTGTGCCAAGTTAGATCCTTGCAGGGTCTGTGAGAGCTAGTAAACAACAGTCCTGGGCAAGTATTTTGTAATGCAGAATTGTTCCTTAATATACAGATGTTTTTCTGTTTACTCATTAATAAAATGAGTAAAAACAGAGGCATGGATGCTGCATGTATAACTAAGAGGTGGCAGGCAAACATCACTTGGGCAGCATCCAGCAGTTTTATTTCCCTCCCAGGAGGGTAATGTGGGTAAGTTGGACATATTTATCTTTGATGTGTTCTTTAGTTCAGCCTGTCAGCTACAACTCATGGTTTTCATCATTATGGCTCCAAAAACAATACTCACCATAGGAATGGTTGATGAAAATAAAGTTTTAATGCAAAGACGTCACTCTTCCAGTGTTAATTTACACCATTTAAGTAAAGCTGGGCCAAGGAGAACAAAAATCCAGCAGTCAATGCAACTTTTAGAACAACTGCAAGAGTTGTCATCTCCACTTAAAGGTACTATTCATTCAGTTCTGCAGTGTTTTGTTCTCATCTGATACCCCTTTTCCTTTCACCTTTATATTACAAGAGTTTTATGTATTGCTGGTGAGGAAAACAGCAGCTAGGTTCTCACTCTACAAATGTTTTTATGCATGGAGTTGGCCTTAGCAAACACAGAATCCAACTGTATTTCTGGGTCTAATTAAAAGAGTAGAGTGCTAATGAGAAGAGTGGCTGAAAAAGAATGTGAGCCACACTGGGCAGGGCTCACAGTAACACCATATTTATGAGGTGACTATCTCCCTGCTACATCTCTGCTCTCTGCCACCCAGGCTCTGATTGGCCCTGAAATCAGCACTGATATCAGATAATTGTGTAATTTGATTTGCTTTAGCTTTTTGAGAACAGTTTTCTCAGATGGTTCCATGCTGAAAACCCCACAGTTCATACTTATTACCAATACTCATCCTACACATGCACTTAATCTGTGTTTATTAGTTGCTTTAAATTAATGGAAGTTCCTAAAACAAGTATATGAAAAAAACCCAAATCTTTGTAGGATACATCCCAGTGCAATGACAAAACAAAAGAGAGACAAAGAAAATAGAAACAAAAAATTCCTACCATGAATCTGCTTATATATTACTTTATTGTTTTATTGACATTACATTTTAAAATACTTATTAGATTTCATTTGATTCTAAAATTTTACCCTGAACTCTGCTGAAAAGTGCAATTCTCTTATTTCATGGAATGGAAGATTGAAAATGTGTTGGCATGAAAGCACTGTAGTGGCATTACCACGGTGCTTTTCTTAGGTACCATTCAGATATATTTCATAGTGACAAAACATTGCAACAAAGTATACCAAAATGAACTCTTTAGCAGTATCATAATGAAATATTTTGACATTATTGGAATAAAAACTTTCAAATGCAAAAGTAAAACTAAATTGTTCTGAAACTCATAAGACACTAAAATCTCCTCTGACAAAGCATTTTCATTCACAAAAACCAGTGATTTTTGTCATAAAATTGTTCTCTTACCTTTTTTCCTTGCTTTTTTATATCTTTTTGCAATAAGCCTGAGGGATTACTCACTTTAAAAAAAAAATATAAAGAAAATCCTACATGTGGGTGCAAAAGTAATACAGCTTTGTAGTTAATGCCTCTTTCCAAGGAATATCAATAAAAGCATACAAATCCCTCTCTGTGTCTTTGTACTCCGTGCTTTCACAGATTCACCCTTTGCTCAATTTCTGACCCCTATTCTCTCTACCCCAAGTTTATTCATAACCAAACAAATGGCAGTGACAGATGTCATCCCACAGACCATTTGATTTGCTAGGTCAGGGTGGGCACCAGGCACCTTCCCCTCTGTGGCTCTCTCAAATTGTTAAATGTGTGTCCAGGTCCATGAAATGAAAAGAATTATAATGAAAAGCAGATATTTCATAGGTCAAATTGTAGGGGGATAGAATGTAAGAGAATAGAGATAGTGCAGAAAGCAATCTCACCCCTGAGGAGTTGCAGCTGTACTAATTACCAGAGATTAAGAACAAACCTACCCTTAATAAACCACAGCTATTGCCAATAAAGATAAGTGTTATAAAAGAGTAAGTTAACTAGTCAAAGAGACAACTAGAGTTTGTTAGCTGTACTGTGAAGAAGAATGAATCAGTACTATGAAGAGATACCCATAAAAAAATCACCAAAAAATATAGTACTTTTAACAATAAAATATCAACATCAAATTAGTTCAGTGTAGTCGTGCAAAGTTGCAGCAATAGGGGATCTCAAACAGAAGACTAAACAGGTTCTAAAATCTTTCTGCTGTTGATATGCCCTTCCCTTTTCCCCTATGAAAGGGAGGAGGAAAGCCATCTTCATACTGGAAACAAAAACTGCCATAACTAATGTGTTATTTTAATCAGAACTGTGCTGCACACTGCTGTTCCTCTGGACTGTCTTTACTCATGCAATTTGCAGCACTGGGTTGAATGAAGCTCCTGCTAGCATGGGGCTGAGTGGTGTTGATGGCTTTACAGAGGCTGTGATGCAAAGCTGGAGCAGGGTGCAACCATCAGCTCTCGAGTCATCTCTCAGTGCCCACATTGGCCTGGGCACAAGGGAGGGGCTGATCTGGGGAGAAGTGCTTTGGACTGAGTCTGTGTCTGACTGATGTCCCTGCTTTGCCTCTGAAGCCCAGGAAAATTGTCCTAATGTGCTTTAATGTTTTATTTCAGCTTTGTAACACAAAATAATTTTAATTGAATTATGATGGAAGAGCAAAAAGACAACAATATTAATTTTTGAGAAATTAAGTGCATTGGCAATGTTTCTAACTTATCAACTCACATTTTTCTTGATTCTAAAGCATTTTGCTCAATAGTTGAAATAATTAAGAAAAGACTTATTGTTTCCTGTCCTCCATGGAAGAATGGGAATTGTTGCTGCAAGGTATCTTTTTTCATTATCAAAATAAGAGCAATGCAAACAACATTTGTATAAAATGACAGTACTTCAATAATAAGTTTGCCAATTTAAACATAAATTCATCCAGAAGGCAGATATTTTATAAGAAGAAAGTCAATTTTTCTCCATATGTAGATCTGCCTTAAAACTATCCATACTTTTCACAGGTCTGGAACAGTGCCTGCATTTTGTAACCAGATCCTTTAGAGCTGGTGCAGTCCCATAGCACATTGCCCCTTCCCAACTCTGACAGTGAATTGACTGAGGAGCTCACCAGGCAGAAAGGTTCAGGTTCTTCTCTGACTTACTTTGTGTCTGTCACAGCCATGTAACATTTTCAGCTGTAGCAGGGGTATCAGAGTACGTGTATAAAATGCAGGCACATCATTTTTATGATACAACTCTTAATTCATACAGCCTGATTTTTGCTTCGGTCCTGTGGTGAATGTTAAGCAGGTGGAGGCAGCTGGCCAGGTGTAATCAATAGGGATGGAAAGGAAGACAGAGTTGCACAAAAATGCAGCTTTTTGGGTCCTTTGCTATTTTTGGTTGACCTCATTAGAATTTCTGCCTTATTCATTAGGGCTATGCTTCAGCAAAGCATGTAAGGCTATAGTTACAACAAACACTCATCTGAATGAATAAATTATATTATAGTTAAATACATGCCTTACTGTTTTCCTGAATGGGTGCTTTAGCACTTTATTTTTATAATTAAAAGAAAAAATGTCACAGAGGAAAAATGCAGTTATGTAATATCCCATTATTTTGCACAACTCAGACAATAAACTTAATCTTATCTAGTATGCTAAATAACTTGGAGTTCTTAGTCATCTAGTCAACACACCTTGAAATTTGAGGGTAATGCTTATTACAGATGCATAAAGCTCATTACTAATGAATAAAATTTCATTTTACATCACTTACTTTAAATTCATGTAATTCTTTATCCATTGTGCCTATTCATGTAAGGAATTTAAAGTGTAGCTGATTTAGAATTATCCATTAGAAACAGAAAGGAGGAAAGAGAAGGAGGAGTACACATTTTTTGTACTGAGTTGGTTCAAATACAACTTGAAGGACTTAATTTCCAGTTTAGAAGAAAAGCATTTGCACTGGAATAAACTATGACATGTTTAGTACTGCAGTGGGTTTTAGAAACAAACTTATAAGGAAGCAACTAAGGTCTTTTCTGGTGATATTTAGTCCTTAGAAGTAATGAAGAGCATAATTACTGGGGACAAACAGGAAAATTTTTTGCACTTCCTTTATGGCTCAGAACTCACCCACTTCAGACAGCTACAGTGTGGTATTGCTACCCTGGAAAAAAAAATGCAGAGAGCTTGGCTTCAGCTTCTCACAGGTGAAAAATTAATAGTGATGCTAAGAATGTAGGGATGCTCTTCGTAGCTCAGAGCTCAATCTGGCTTTGCAGAACCCTCCAGCAGCATGTCTCCAGCAATTACCAATAATCAATTTCTAGATGAGATTCTAGAAGAGAGCAGACACAGCAATCTTACTCCTTACACCAGTCTAACAATCCCTGCCTGCCTTGTGAACATGCAAAGCTAGAGTTTAGATACTGGTTTTAATATTTTAAAGTCTTTATCTTCCAGCAGCCTAGTCTCACTTTGAAGATGTCAGTGGGGGTCTTCACAGCTTGCTGTGAAAATGAACTTCTCTGTATATCCTCATTAGTTTGTTTGGTCTGCAACTTCAGGTCAGAGTTCCCATAGTTCTTGAATTATGAGGAACAATCATCAGTTCCCTCTCTACCTTCTCAGTTTCACTCATGATTTTATAGTTCTGTCAAAAGCTCCCTACAGTGTCTCTTCTCTGAGCTGAGGAGTTCTTGTCTGTCTAATCCTTCCTCTGGGGGTTGCTCTGTAAATTTTTTCATCATTATTGCTGTTCTCTCTACTTCTGTTATGTCCTTGCAGTGGCAGTGGGACAGATTTCCCAGCAATACCCAGGATTCATGAACATGAAGTGCCATTGCATTTTTTCAGTTTTGTTCCTTATTTCTTTACAATAACACATAAACATCCCATTTTTTTTCCTGTTGACTGTTGTTGACTCCTGAACTAACATTTTCACAAGTCCTGTTACTAGACCTCTGAAATCTCTTTTCCTCAGATATAATCAATAATTTAGAGCATCTCAATCCAAAGGTAAAATTATGTTTTACGTGGCTATCATCCTTTTTTACTTTTTCCACATTTAGTTATTTATCCTACTATGTTTTAAAACACCTGGTAGCTCAATATTGAGAGTTTATTGGCAGTTGTATTAACAAGTTTTTCAGCTCTGAAAGCCTTCTGCACCATCAACAAACTTTGCTGTTTCACTTTTCAATCTTTCTCCAGATAATTTTTGTATACATGTAGCAACACTGGGCCCAGTGTGAAACTATGAGACTCATAGAGTGGTTTTCCTGTATTGACAAAACTGACTATTTATTCCCACCCTTTCTTTCCAATTTTTGAGTATTTATTTGCTCATGAGAGAATCTTGGAAAGAAACAATAATTTGATATCTTTGGTGGGGTGTTGAAAGGTTTTTGAAGCACAAGTGTACAATAACAAATGATTATTGATTCTTTAAAGGATGAGCAAGACCAAATTTCTTTCTATAAAATTTGCATTGATTTTTCTCAGGGCTACCACATTTATCTGTGTACTTTCAGACTGTCTTCTACATATATACTCTACTCCTTTGTCTGATCACTAGTCCTCAAATCTCCATGGGAACCTTTTCCAAATTTTAATGTAGTGGAGTTTTGATTTTTCTTTTGCTACTCAGGCCATTTAAAGAGGAAGGTGCGAAACCACTTTTAGTTGAATGCTATTTTTAAAATGTTCAAGACCCTTTAGAACTCTGACAACTCAGTACTATGATGTTAGCTTTTCCTGCTTTTATCCTATGAGATGGATCCTCCAAATGGTTTCCCATAAAGATTCTATCATGTTCTCTTCAGGTATCAAATGTGTAAAGAACTGATCTTACTTCACCCAGCTTCTGTCATCAGGAGCATTCAAGATTCTGCTCAAGAAATGAGTACAATCCCTGTTATAGCAAGGGAAAGCAAACTGAGAGGTGAAGGGCTACTTTAATAAAGGACTGACATCAGGACCATGTGCATAAATATCTTGTCACCCCTTCAGTGATTTAGCACTAGCAAATTTGATTTGAATGTCCCATAACAGTTGAGCATGTCTTGAGCTTGGATTGATGCACACACCCTCAATGGAGATGGAAACTGTTTCCTGACTCTATTTTGTATAAAAAAAAATAAAATTAGGATTTACTTGGGGTTGCCCCAGATTAAAAAGAAGATACATTCAAAAGTGCAAGATAGCAGTAATCTTATTGTTTCAGAAATAGTTACAATCCAAAATCAGTCTGTATAAATGAGATTTAAATCACAGATTCATAGAATATCCTCAGTTGGAAGGGACCCACAAGGATCACCCAAGTCCAGATCCTGACCCTGCACAGGGAAGCCCAAGAATCACATCATCTGCCACAAAGCATTGTCCAAAGGCTCCTTGAGCTCTGTCAGGCTGGAGCTGTGCCCACTGCCCTGAGGAGCCTGTTCCGTGCACAGCCACCCTCTGGGTGAAGAACCTTTTCCTGATACCCAACCTAAACCTCCCCTGACACAACTTCAGGCCATTCCCTCGGGTCCTGTCACTGTTACCACAGAGCAGAGATCAGTGCCTGTCCCTTGTCTTCCTCTCATGAGGAAGCTGTAACTGCAGTGAGGTCTGCCCTCAGTCTCCTCCAGGCTGAACAGACCAAGGGACCTCAGCCCCTCCTCACACGGCTTCCCCTCCAGATCCTTCTCCATCCTTGCTTCCCTCCTTTGGACACTTTCTAGGAGACAAATGTCTTTCTCATATTGTGGCACCCTGCACAGCACACAGCACTGAAGGTAAGCCTCCACACTTCATAACTCAAACTGTAAATGAACACAGAGATAAGGGCAGTTCCAGACAATCTTTTGTTATAAATTCCTGGTGTCTATGCCTTGTGCCTCAGCACTGTTCATGTTTGCATACTAACTAATGAACACACCCCTCATTTAAATTAATGCTCCCATGTCTGGTATAAACAGGCTGCAGCAATTCTGTAGCTGGCAAGCTAGGAAAAGAGGAGAGGCTAAACAGGGTTAGCAGAATATCAAAGCATCCTCTTTAATTACCTGCTACAATATGTTCATTTATTTTCATCTCCAAGTAACTTTTTTTTGCCATTCATACCTGATTGATAACATAAGAGCAGGGCTGGGAGCTAGGAGAGTCTATTCATTATCTTAAAGGTTGTTATAGTGGGTGCTCTTATTAATCAGATTTTTTAAGAGGAAAGGTGTGAGGTTGTCCACCACCACTCAGAAAACTAATGCTCAAGGGGAGCACCTAGGCAAGTGCCACTCACACCAGCAGGCCAGCTAATCTAATTGATAACAGTCCTATTAATTTGGAATTGAATATTAACAGCTTGCAGCACTGGATCGTCTTCATACCATTCTCATTATATCAAGTCCTCATTCATTTGGAAGTATAACAAGTGCATAGTATTAATAACAAAATTAAATGGAAGGATGTAAATTGGAAAGAGATATTTATTATTAAGTGTTTACAGGAAAGAAATAAGCATTTTCATTCCACTATCATTTAACTAAGGCTGCATAGGGGTAGCTGAAGAAGTTACATGAATGCAAGATGATAATTTAGGAGTTGAAATTAAGGATTAATATTTTCTTCAAAAGTAGAGAAGTAGAAATGTGAATTGTGATTGTCAGCTGCAAAGGAGTCCCTGTGAGTGTTGCTAAATCACCACAGTTGCATATTGCTTTTCTGAATAGTGTCTTGGTCATTGGGAACATCCTGCTTAGACTGTGGCATGGACAGCAGGATACAAGCCATTCTCAGGGATGCTAAGTTATTAGTCCCTACAGGCTTAGGCAAGGGAGAGTTTCTAGGACATTTTGCACAACTAACCTCTCTAGAAGTGCTCAGAGCAGAACTTCAGGTGCTTAATAAATTTTACAGCTGAAAATTGAAGAGCTCTTGACCCTCTGCTACCCAAGCATTTCTTGCAGATTGCTGTCTGGACCTTGGTGTATAAATTCTTCCTGTGTTGCAGTTCAAGAATGGATCTGTAAGATTTTTTTCTCTGAAGTCATAGGTGATTCTCTACTATAGTTTATGTTTTTAATAGCATGGTAAAAATGTTAAACAAGCCAGTTGTATCCAAAATATAATGAGAGAAAGTAAATATATACCAATGTTCTTCTGTGCTGTTTCACAGAAGTGATATCACTTATGGGTGTGGTCCCCAATATTTTTTCTATCAGTGTGAGAAAACTTTTCTCCAAGGCAGCTCAGGTTTATTAATTTATTTACTTGTTATTTGATTTCATGGTTCTGGTATGTTGTGTCCAGAGTACTTTTTGTCCTACATTTTCAAACAGATGGGTATGATTTGGCACAGCTGGGTTTATCCTACCAGTTACACAGATTGGAATAATCTTGTCTGGGTTAGGGTAAAATGAGTCATAGCTTCCCAAAATCATTTGTCTCTGCTGTAAAATTAAAGACAATTGGTCCTGATTGGTAGTTTCTGCTCAAAAAAAAAAAAAAAAAAAAAACGTTTGATTTGAAGGAGCAAGATTGCTGCAGATAAAAACATGAGGGCCAATCTCAGAACTGCTTTATTTGAAAAACTTAGTCTGCATTTTGGTATATGGTAATTTTTTCTCTACTCACACAAAACAAAAGAGCTCTTTACAGTGATGCTGTAGGATATACTGTGTAACTGGCTCAGTGCTAGAGAATAAATATTGAAAAAGAAATGATATAATGGTTTTGCAGTAAAACTGGCATCTGGACAAAATACTCTCTTTGTCTCCAAGAGCAAAAGAGTACAGTAACAAAAATTTGTTGCAGAAAATAAAGAAAACAAATACCCTTTGAATTTCTAGACTTACACATATGAGTTTATATATGAGTTCTTGTGCATGACTTTCTTGATTCCTCCCTGCTGCTGCTGGGCTCTAGTGTCAGATTGGTAACTTTGGAGGGACAGGTTACCAAGTTCTGCAGAGACCGAGTCCAGGTGAACCAGCCAGAGGGAGCCAGCCTGTGTTTAGGGCTCATCAGAGCAGAGAGAGATCCACAAACTAAATTCCACTCCCTGTTGTTTCCTCAGAGGGGGAAAGATGTTCCCAGCTGACACCAAGTAGAAAGGAAAGGCTCCTACATGGTTTGGTGACAAGCTCCTGCTCTAGAGGAGGCACCACTTGTAATCAAATTCCTGCTCCTCAGTCTAGAATTAATTTTGCTGCACTTTCTTCAATGGAATTTGTTCAATCTTCCTCCAAAACACAGACAGAATTCTGTCCTTCCTTTATGAATTAAGACAATAATCTTACAAAAAAAAAAAAAAAGAAAAAAAAAGTTTTGGTAATGATACTATGATTCTATAATTTGTCATCAAACTTGCTACCAAATTACAAGTAACACCTTCTAGGGTCGCTGTCATCTACTCCAAAGAGTTTACCCATGTCTTTTCCATGTTTCACCCTAAGAAAGCACAATGTGACTTTCACACATATAATTCTGAAATTTTATTATACTAATTCAATACTGATTTCAAGACAGTTTATACTTTGCCCTGCTCTGCAGAAATCTGAGGAGGAGTAGCACTGCTGTGCACGGCTCTGTTTTTATACACCAGTAAATTCTTCCTCAGATCATCCTGTTTAGTTGCTTTAAAATAGAAACAAACAATGCCACTTAGCATAAGCTGAGTTAGGTAATAAACGAGCTGAGTGCTGAAATGAAGGTTCCTTATTTGATTAAGGAACCTAAAGAAACCAGAATTCCATATTCATGAATCCATAATTTTTTTCCATCTATATCGAGTCAGCAGCTGCACATCAAAAGCTGAATCATGTTTACCAAAAGGAAGGAAAGAATCCACTGATATGTTGATACAACAAATCCACATCTTTCTTTTGCTGTCTTGATTAAAAGGGGACCAGAATTTAAGCCTTTATCTTAAGGTTTCTGGTGAATAGTACTGGTTTACATCATTCCACTGTGTAAAGTGTGATCAAAAATGTACAAAAACAAAAGACAAATTCTGTGATTTTTTGAAAGTAGAGGATTTGGAGGGTCGTCCCCCGTCCGTCCCCCCCCCCCCCCTTAAANCCCCCCCCCCCCATTAAAGTAGTGTTTCCCATCCTGGTCTCCAGGATCAGCATTCATACATGACCTCATGTCTATGTGAGGCTTGAGGCACTCTTAAATGAATCTTGGCAGTGGGACAGGGACCTCCCCCAGGAAGCCCCCTGGGCATCACAGGCCTAGCATTCATTCCCTAATCAGTTCTATTCTGGAGCTGTATTTTTACATTTAAACCTCTAGTTATTTATATTGTGGGGCCTATTAAAAACATAATCCAGGCCTTCCTTAACCACATGACCTTTTTTCCAGAAAATATTGCAATAATTTACAGTGGAGAAGAAAGAAATTTGGTACTCTGAAATCCTCATCAAATCACATACCCTTGCTTTCACACAAATCTCCCTTTTTATGCAGTACCAGATGTGTAAAAGAAAACTCTCAGAAGTTTCCTTATATATACACCTCTTGGGGCTGATATGGGCTGTTATTATGATTTATTTGCTATTTGTTGTGCACTGGCAGATGTTTGAGTATTTGCAAACAAGATGGATGATGTTACCATTGTGTGACCTTGCAGCCTACTTACTAATGAGGTAACACAGGCAAGCAGGGACCCCAGAATAATGATGTGCTTGCAGACTTGGGCTACTACTGAGTTATTTGTATTATTGCTTGAAGAGGCATAGGTGTTAATTATCCAATTAGTACCAATTAGTAACTCAGCTGAAGTGGAGGTGGTGCTGTAAAATTGTCAGAATTTCTCTCAAAATTACTTCCTGGGGCAAGCTTCCACCTGAGAAGAAATTAGATTTTTCAATGCTTTTCTAGCAGGAAGTCAAGAAACAACTGCTAAGCTAAGTGACATGTTAACACAATTATAGTGTATTTTAACCTATCTTCATTTTTATCTTTGTTTTTGATTTAGTGGATTTACTTTTTCTGTAGGTTGCAAATACAGCTCATCAGAACATAGCTCAGCATGCTTGCTGCTAGAAAGAAAGTAAACACTTCTCCTGAACAGATCAGTAATGCTTGAGTAAAGCAGATTTGAAATTAGTAGGGTATGAAAGAAGTTCTAGTTGTGCTGGTTGATAGGACAAGATAAAGATGAATTTTTTTTATATGCTTTGTTATTCATTGATCCACATCGTATATTACAGTAGTCTCATGACTGTTTGTAAGGTCTCAGGTATGAGCTTAATGCAAAATATCAAGGAACTACCCAGCAAATCTAACTTATATAAAAAGAATATTTAACAGTTTAAAAATAACTCTTTAAAGTGTAATTAGCTATTGAAACCACAGTCACTCTGTTTCAAACCCGTTACTTTTCTTTCAGTATGTTAAAAAAAATTAGGTAAATTCAGATCTATTCAGATCTTTCTACAGCAATAGTTACCTGCCATTACTCACAGAGTAATGCAAGGTAGTTCAACCTTTATTTGCAGTAACATAGCCCACAGGAATTAATGATAGTGCCAGTGAGCAACTCAAGTCAAAATGTGATCAATAGATAACAGGACTCCCCACCTTGTTGCACTATAAGCATATTTCTGAAGCAAGTTTTTCTTTTCTTTTTAAAGTTGACCATGTTTTCTTACATTGTGTATGAGCTGCAGGAATGGAAACAAAACCAGTTTTGATTTGGTATATATTTGAGATTTTTTCCTAGTCTTGATATAACTGTATATATAGTCTTCATAACACATTCATTAATTGTTTCTTTCTCCAAGAAACTGATCCTTCAGGTTATCATTTTGATGAAAGAACAGTTCATCAGGAGCCAGAGCAGCAAGTTCTACGGATGAAGGGCCAAGACTTTCACTCTGGAGGCTCGAGAATCCATTGCTTGTTTATGCAATAATTGCCTCAATATAAAATTCATCTCTCAGCATACTGTGCTGTAGATATCAAATAGATATTTATGGATTCAGGGCTTTTTAGTAGTTTAATCAAATTAAAAATAAAAGGTGCTGTTAAATGAAGGCAATGGCATGCATAGTTGAAGCACCTTAATACGTATAAATTGTGCATTTCTACCTAATCAATTACATGGTGCTTTTGCCTTTTATCTCTGACTGTTAATAACTGCCATATTAAATAAAGTCTTAAATAGCTTGCTAGGATGCTCCCTGATCTCTAGAAGGCAGACTGAGTGTCTGCCAGCTCCTTTGCTATAACATCTTAAGGTCTTTAACTGTCTGAACAGCTGGATGATTGCATATAGCACTGGCAGGCAGCCACTCTCCCCTCCAAACCCCAATTAAAGCCGCTGTCGCAGAGCTAAGAACGCACAAGCTGCAGTTTTATTTTATGCAACAATCAATGGCAGTCTTTTTTTAAAATAATATAGCACTCTAGTTTTGCATATGGCTCAACAAACACCCTTCTGTTTGCAACTGGTTAATGATCTGCCAACGAGCCACCCCAGTGCTTTTGCCATTTGATATTACTCGCCAGGCAGTTCACATGAAAACTCTTCAGTCTGTAGGCTCTGTGCAGAAATTTCTTCCAGCAACCCATGTTTGAAACTTCAGCTCATTGATTGGTTAGAATTGAAAACAGAGGCCATGTGGTCATTTTTTTTTTTGCTAGAAAAAGTACAGGTCTTGGAGGGAGAGGCGTCTTTGGGGGATGGTTCAACCAACCCTGTATTAGTGTGGTATGAATCACCCTCTGCCTATTGACTACAGAAGGAGCCTGAATGATTGACTAATCTAGGCACTTAAATTTCAAACTAAAGTAAGGTGGTTTCCACTCTTAATATAGGCATATATAATTTTGACAGACAGCGATATACAACTGTTATGGTAGAGCTGTTAATGGACATACTGTTATATAGCATACACTGTAGTAAGTCTAAATATCACTGAGCTAATCCAAAATTTGACTAAAAGCCCCAAACCAATAATGTCTTAATCAATAATAATATTCAAACCACATCTAAATATGATGAACTGTTAATATTTATATATTCCTTTGCTTTATCTTTATTTTTACAGGCTCTACTTTCTAATTTGTTCTTGACACTGCATGACTCATATTCTAACCCACGTTAAAAAAGTTTTATTTAGCAGAAAAATTGCTACAGCCTGCAGTGCTATTCTCTTTATGTATATATATATATGACTGTGCATGTCTGTATGCCCAAATCACTTCCTTCAGCACCTTGTGTTGGCAAATTTTAATATTAAAGGACCTTCATATTGATAAATCTGAAGTGTCTTTCTTTTGCCTAAGTAATTAAACTGACATCCTTCTAAAGAATACTATTTAAATAAATCAGAGATTAGTTGTTAGAGAGTGCATTCTCTTCTTTGAACAGGTAGAAATGACTACTTATTCATGCAAGTTAAAATGCTTCCCACTGCCTTTTGCTGGAGCAGGTACATTCCTGTATGACACATTGCTTATATCAGGTCTTGAAAATCTTCAACTTCACTGCTTTCTAGTAGGGCAAGTCAAACTGCTGCAGTACACATAACTTCTGCATTGTGCTGATGTAGTGGGCTGCTCTAACTCAACATAGCCAGGATCAAGCATGAGGTAGTGGAAGGTCTGCTCTCTAAAATCACCAGTGTGCCATCTCAGCTGATTATGAGATGGCTGTCCTGGCCTGAGGCAAGAGACAGTAGTAGCCGTTTTGTGGGAATTCCAGTATCCCAGGATACTGGGATATCTTGTCTTTAGATATTTTTTATCTCCATAAAGTTTTTAAGGGCACAAGATATTTAAATACATTTATCTTATGAAAGAAAAAAAATATATTTTTTTTTATGACTCCTTGTATTACAGTTGTTTTTGTTTTTTTTTCTTACAAAGCATTGGGGTAAGCAATAAGACATTTCTGTAAATCAACCCATCTGTGCCTTGTACTTTATGGGCTAAGAATATGGACATTGTTTCTGCTTTGTAATAGTTAGTAAGTCTGATTCATTGAATTCTGCTTTTTGACACCCTGGAGAGACCTCACTTTGATGGTTTGGTGTACTTGTTCAGGAAAGTTTCCTCTAATGGTTTATAGTGCCAAACTGACCTATATATTGTGTTTATTTTCCTGTCTGTCTGGTATGGTACTAACTCACATAATTTATACCCTTTATAGCTCTCTCTGTCTTTGGAGAAAGACACAGTTGCTTGCCTTTGACTTTTTTTCCCCCCATTCTTCTATTGAAAAACATTCTCTATGAATAAAGTAATGATTCAGTCTTTCAAGATTAGTTGTAAATCCCTCCTATAACAACACATCTTCCTATAATTAAGTCTGTGGCTAAACCTCCCCCTAAAAATATTTCAAAGGAATTTTCCATGCTTTATGTGTGATGAGTGACTAACCCTTTGGGAGGGAAAAGTTTAACCAAGTTTATGTCATCTGTTTTTGAATACTAATATATTATAAGATACTTAAATAATGACAGTGATGAGCAGAAAAGGAACATGGAAACGAAACTTTTTCATGTAAAGAGACTTCAGTGAAATATCTTTTACATTCAAAAAACAATTTGAGTTATCAGTAAGGAAAAGGAAAATGCACATTTTTCATTCCATGAAGGAGTTTTATCCTTCAAAAAGTCCCTAAATGCTCAAGGGTAATGAAAAAAAAAAAAAAAAAAGACAGTGTTAGAAGATTCCTGTGGTAAAAACTGTAAATAAATATGTTTATTACATTAAAAAAATAATTTAACTCATACACTTATTTAATTATATATTCCTATTTTATTCCATATTATTAGTATGAATAGAAGTATATGATGGCATATAACAAATAAAGGGTTCAATTTATTCCATTATATGATGACACTAGCAGATTCAGAGAGAGATCAATTTCCATGCCAGAACACATTTACTTTGTGTCTGTTTAGCATTCATTCTGCTTCTGTTCAGAACAGCATTTCCCAAACTATTATCTTATTGGATCAAAATGTGCAAGGAAATTCCACAAGAGCAACATTTAGGATGGATTTCTGTTGCTGTTGTTTTCACTCACTATCATGAGAAACAGAAGGGGTAATTCAGACCTCCATCACCAGGTAAAAATGAGGACTTGAGAGAAGGAAAGACAATATGAAAATATTATAGATGTTCTTCCAAACCTCGGGAGAGGGACACATTTTGGACAAATGTTTCAAGAGTGGGTGTGGGATGCTGAGCTGGAATGCTTTCTGTTAACCATCTCTAATTTCATTTCCTACCTCGCATTGTGATCCAGGAAGTCTGTTCTCCAGCATGAGTCATTTTGTCACATTCCAGATCTGAAATGAATAAAGCTATTAACATTTATAGTATGCTGTAGTTTTGCCATATTTTGCAAATGTCTATTCTTTATTCATCTGGTGTCATTGTCAGGAATAACAGCTGACAGTGTAAGTATATATGCACATTACCAATGTAGAGAAAAATAAAAGTGACCTTTAGTGATTTCATAATAAGAGCTCATTCCAGTTTAATATTTGTTAAAATGTGATTTAATCAGAGTAGAGGCTCAGAAAGAGTGCTTTATTATGACTGCTGTGGTGAAGATGAGTTGCCTAAGTTAACAGAGCCATTCCATAAAGGTTTATGAGTGATATTGACTTTATGGGGTTTTGGCTGGGTCTGAGCATCAGAATCATAAGTTTTAGTTTGATCCAACTTATGGGAAAGCCTGCTCCAGGAAGGCATTGTGGCTGGTGCAAAAAAAAAATAGGAACTAAGCTGGCCTAACTTTTCAGAACAAGTTATCTTAGAAAAATTCATTCTTAGAAGTGGGAAGCCGCATGAAAAGCCAAAACCAAAGTCACTCATTCATGATTAACCTTCCCAACTATATAAATATATAAATACATGTATATTCAATTAGGTAAGTAACAGTAGTAATTAACTTTTAACAATATTATCATGATACTATGAATAATATTAGAAAGCTTGGTGCTTTGGAGATATCAGCTGAAGCACACTCCTATATCTGCATGATAGCTCCTGCCATAAGCCTCCCATTGCTGCACTAATAAAACTTCAAAACCAACCAACCAACCAAAAAACTCCACAGAAAAATAAAAATAGAAGTTGTTAATTGAACAAAGTACAAATACTTGTTTGTATCAACAGTTTGTGTTTATAATCCTGATATTTTAGCATTGGAGGCATGCATATGGCTGCTGGCAAAAATTATTTAGGTTGGCATGTTCATACCTGTCAACTGTTTCTAATTCCTTTTTGAATCTACGTAAAAGTAGGCAATTACATCATTAGAGCAGTGAATATTCCTTAACTGGATCCAAATGTCTTTATGCCTTCCAGACAAAAGGGATCATAGACAGTACCTCTGTTTCCATAACAAAAGATAAACTTGCACAAATGCATTTCCTAGCCAGTCAGAATACTCCTTTATGGCAAGCATTCATTTCTAAAATGGGTCTGACTCAATATGTACATCTTGTTTCAAAAGTCACATCACAAAAAGGAAAATTGTTTTATGTGGTCAAATGCTAGTCAGGCCTCTGGTTTTATTCATGTATAAGGAAATTGCCTGAACTATGTGGAACCTGCTTTAGAGTCTCATTTCCATACCTTTGGCCATAAGAATACCATTTTATCCAGGAAAGTGTCTGTGCCAAGAGAGACTAATGTACTTCCAGATGAGAAGGGCAAAATGTACCTGCTCTACACAAACATTGCACCTGTATCATAGAGATACAAATGGTCCTAGCAAGTGCAAGGCAGCAGAGCATCTGGAGTGCTCCACTAGAAATGAATGTGTCTTAGGACCTAAAAAGTTAGAACAAGAAAAAATGAATGTTTATTTTTAATGGGTGATTTTGTTTACAGGGTGAAAATATCCTTTATTTGTGTCAGTATTTTGATATTCTGCTAATATCAGTACAAAACATTTCTATACCTGCCATATTTTAGGCAGGTCTTAGATACTGGCATCAATAAATGAATATTAATGAAATATGTATAGCAGGATGGTCTGCCTGGAATGGGGTAAAATAACTCAAACAAAGAAACAAAGCTGAATTGCAAAGCTACCAGTGGTGGGTGGAGAAGGGGGCATCATGCTGCTTTTGGTGTTGAATAATGCTGAAACCAGCCTGACTCATCAATCCCAAAATTAAACATCCTTATAGTGAGGTGGCGATGGAATTGACTTAGTAATGTATCCAACAAAGGAGCAAACAAGTGACAATAATTTATCTAAAGCTGCTGAGCTGACACAGCTGGTCTGGAGACATCTGAGAGTCAAACACTTCATATTAGGAAAGCTCAGCCACACTTTTTAATGGCAGGGTCTTCTAACATACTATTTTGTGGAGTGATGTGGAAATTCCTGCTTTGAGTGAGGATGCCCCTCGAGGTTACTCCTTAAGACTGAGTGAAAGAGACTTGCCCAGTGTCATTGGTATCTGTAAGTAACATCAATCTCTACTTAATTTTTTTTCTAGCTTTGATATAATTGTCTTAATATAATTGCTTCAATATTGGCTCATAATGCACTGCCAGTAGCTATACCTTATATACTGTGTAGTAAAGTGATCTGATTAAGGTCTGTTAGTCTAATTATTATAATAATAAATAATTTATATTTGTATAAATACAGTTAGTTTGTCATCCATAATGGAGGGACAGAGCTGTATAGAGGCTCAATTACAAATTTTTAATCCTTTGGACACTAACAGTTGACAAAGTCTGGAGCTGAGACTGGATCCAGCTTCACCTAGACTCTCCTCTGAGGAGTTTAGAAAGCAAGGACATCTTTTCTGCCCTTCATAACACAGTGGGACAACTTCCTAAAAAACTTTGAAGTTCCCATTGTACCTTTGAGAATACGTTAACTAAATTCCTTGCTACAGCTGTGAGTGGGTATTAACTGTGCACCCTCCCTCACTGAGCTTTGTGGAGCCACTTACAGTCAGAGAGTTTAGCTGACAGAGGTAATTGGTGCTGGTATTCTGCCACTCCATATTGTGCCTTTAGTCAATCACAGTGTCCTGAATGCTGCAAATAAAGCCACAAGTCACAGCAGCTGCTCTGACAATGAGGGGACGTGCCTGCTCTCCCTCCTATGGACGTCATGCTGAATAACCTCATCATCCAGACTAACAGGGTGGGGTCTTTCCATCACTGCCAGCTTCTCTTAGCAGGTCTGTCTGTTCCCAGAAGTGTATCATAACCAGGGAGTTATTAAGATAGATTAATCTCTCACCATCTTTACATTACTGCTATCAAACTGTAAGCAGTCCTAACTACTTTATTTCTTAGGCAGTCCTCTGAGGTCTGCTAGACAGCAAACTTCACAGAATGCAAAGCTAATAAAATGGATTGAATCCCTCCCGGGGATTTTTGTGATCTGTCAAAATTCAGTAAATGCAGATGATGTATGATAAATAAAACCTAAAAAAGTTTTTCAGAAGGAAAAAGTGGTATATTTATGTAGCAAAGATAGAAATGTTAATGAATTTTGCTGCATGGAAGCATTATCTACCATGGGTGGTTAGGGCTCAGGCTTGCACAACTAAAAGTGATAAATGAGACCAGCTACAAAATAATTGTTAGGTTATGAGTGTCCCTAGAATCCTTGTATGGGTTTGACAATTTTAAATCTATCTCAATTTCTTATTAAATAATATATATACATGAGAAGGGAGAGAGTAAACCCACACAAAAGTCTTTGAGTAAAAGCTATTCTTACTTGTCATCTGTGACAATGAACTCACTGCTTTCATAGAAGAGGTAACTTAAACTCTACAATGACTGTTTCATTTAGACACAACTTTATCAGTCTAAACCTCAGATTTTCTGTACATTTAGGGTATAGTTTAATAATATTCTTATTATTAATCTTAATAATCTTAATAATCTTTCAGTGGAAGTATCAAAGAACTGTTTTCCCTATAAGACCACAAGTGGATTTTTATTGCTGTCACTCCCATATCTACTGCTACCAGTCACTGAGTAGTCTTAACCAAATACTATCAAATACCAGCTGGGGTTAACTACATAGAATAGGGGAGTTGTAGAGATGTGGCAAGACTGTGTTAGTTGCTTTATGCCAATTAGTACTGTACTCATTGAATATTCATTGGATAGGTCTGCACAATATTTCTAGACTTTTGAAATCTGTTTTTTTCTTTAAATTATCTATATATTGGAAGAATCCTAGCTTTTATTTAAAAAAAAAACCTGAAACAATTATCGCCTTTCCTAACATTTTCTGACACTTATGAGGCAGTAGTATTTTAACTTTCATGTGATTTTCAAAAAGAAAGTGAAACTGCATCTTTCATCTCATGAGAGACTCTGGTTATTGATGATGACATTATTTGTCTACTTCAAATATAAAGTTGTGGGTTTTTTCCAGTGCAGCCTGGTCTAGTTTTAAAATAGTGTTCCTTTTGATGTGCTCTCTTAAAAGGGGCTTTTTAGTACTGCTAGAGCTGGAGAACCCCTCATCCCTGGGGTATTGATCTGGCAGGAAGCATAATGCCAGCTAATACCACCTGTGAGACTATGGTTTATAATTTTATATCTGTTTGACTTAACATGCTAGAGCAGGAGAAGGATCCAAGTCAAGCTAAAAGACTGCATTACTGGTAAATATGAGCTGGAGAGCCAAGACAGCCTGGAACTCTACAAACATTATGCTGTTTCCTGGCTTTGAGATCTGATGGAAAATTCAGAGACATGGCATGAGTAGAAAGCTTTCTAAGATTTAAATGTATGTATCTTATCCTGCAGAGAGTGAACTCATTTGTAGTAAATGAAAGCCCATTGGCAGAGAAATGACATTACAGTCTGTTTGCTATGGAGTGCCACCTTGGCAAATAAAACCCCTCCACAGGACAGTCTCCTCCTAAGCCAACCCCATCACAGAATTCAGGCACTTACTCACTTATCTCTCCCAATTACTAATTTTTAAGATTAAGACTTGCATTTTTAGTGACAGCAGTTATGCCTTATATGAAGCTTTTTTGTACTGATATCTCTAGCCTCAATCCATAATGTGAATGGAGTCAAATTTATTAATTCTTTGTTATTTAACAGCTGTGCTATGGTTCTCAAGCTCCTTCAAGTGAAGCCACATTCATTTGTCAAAACTGGGACTGAGTAAATTAAAATAGAAAATGCAAATAGTTAACAGCTGAGACCAGAAAAATCCTCAGTCTTTCCTGTGCCCTTCTCACGATGTGTACCATAGTCATGTTTTGTTAAACTGAAAAACTGCTTCAGCTTCACCTTTCTGTCTCCGTGACCTAGAGACAATGGGAGTCAGCATCTTGACATTTCTATATTTAAAATTCTTAGCACATGCTAGAAAGAAACATTTTTCCTCCCTGGTTAATGAACAATGGGACAGAAAATCAGAGAGACTGTAAGCATTATGACTAACAGAAATAAGAGAAATATATTTTTAAAAACGCTAGGAAAACAGAATGAATTTTCTGTACATTTTGCGGTTGAATTTTGATCCAGTTTATCCAATCCTCTAAATAAATACATTGCTTTGGATCATTATTCACTTGGGAGAATGCCATAAAAATGTACCACTAGTTGACTTACAGAAAGGAAAATATTACAAATTATAAATTGAGCACAGCTGGGCAATATCCTAGTGGGAGCAATTATTTTGGCATTATAAAATGCAGGAGATTACAAACCCTGAAATGAAGAAAAACAATGACCTTTCTTCACCAGAAAAGTCTTGTTCAGTAAGTCGTGCTGAGAGATGGGTGGTAACACAAATTGATATATCATGTTGCAAACACCATAATTAATGTGAGTGACACTTTAGACTTCAGTTAGTGTTAAAGGTGTTCTGTCCTGTAGAAGATGGTAACTGAGACTGGGGCTTTGAATGTTTTGCTCCAGGCATCACCTTTATAAGTACAATTTCCTCATCACACAGCATCTCACACACCCCTTTTATGCTTTCAATCACCGCCATCAGAGACCAGCAATGGTGCCAAGGGGGATATATCATGTTAACTCAGAAGCTTATAATCTGATATATCCCAATATGCATTTAAACAGTCTCCTATCTTTAGCAAATTAAAAAAAAAAATTTTTTTTTCTTTATCTTGTAAATTATTAAGGAAGATGAAAAATAGTGTAATAAGTACTGTTTATGATGATTTAATGTTACTATTCTACTTAAACTAGTGTTACTAAAACCTGTCATATCAAAAGCCAAGCATGACTGCATACAGTACTGTCATTTCCTTTCCGTAGTGTATGCTTCCATTTATTAATAAAGTATCTCAGATTGCCTCCATAGATGTATTCCAGCAAAATGCAGTAGAGATGTGAGTACTTAGGCTATTTGTGTTGCTTCTCATTTTTTCAATAATCTCTACTGTGACATAGCTTGGATAAGAACTAATTCACTTCTAAGTGTATTACATAAAAATGAACAAAGTTTTATGGAAACTCTCATGAAAATTTTAGTTTAATACTGGAGATGAAAACCTTAATCAGGAGGAAATATTACTCTATGGTTCATAGACATGGAAAAATCTCAAATATCTTGAATCTTAAGCAATATTTGGTACACAACATGCAATCCTCCTAAGACCTGACAGATAATGAATTTGGGCCCTGGCTAATAGTCCAATCCACCTGCTTTTTGTAATTGCCTGGAAGGCTAAATGCCAAAATACAGTACGTCTGAATGCACTTTGGATAGCAATCCTTATCAAGTATCACGTGTTTCGATACAGGAAATTATTCCAGGCTAGAAATGCACTATAAACCAGACATAGATAAAATATTTCTACACACAGGTGCTTGAAGAGTTAGTCATGATGGGGATGGCACTGCTTAGGTTGGGAGTGTGTGTATGTGTGTGTAATACTGTAGTGAAATTAGCGAGCAACTAATTGAAAGAGTTGTTTTATCCCCCCTTTTCAAACCAAGCTGTTTTGCAGCAAATGTTCCCGTGGCTCATGAAGAGGTACCAAACATCACCTCTTAAGAAGAGCTACCTGACAATGTTCTTCAAACCCCACGGTCTGCAGAGTCCAGTAATGAGTCCTGAGATGAAACACGGAGTATGCAATAAGTATATAGAGTATGTGGCTGGAACTGCTGTAAGATTTTAATATTTTAAAATATAAATTCAGTGATACTGTATGCCACCTTTCAGAGTTTTTTGAAAGCTGCTGCCACTAAAGTAAATGTTTTAGTAGGCATTTTGGCAATTCTATGCCTTTAATTCCCACTCTCATTTCCAACCTTTCCTTGTCATGTTCTATTTAGAGCCAGCTCTCAGGCAGTAAATTGAAGCTGCCAGTATAAACTGCAAGCAGAGGAACTAGGGATGAGAGGGATTTACAGCATTTCATTCTCAAATAAATAGTAAACATTAATATAAGAAATAAAGGAAGAAGAAATCACTGAATTCTTTAACACAGGGCAGGGTATTTGATGCTGAAGGGTGGGAAATCCATTACATAGCTTGTCTAGACACTCTCAGCCAGTGAGCTTCTCTGCGCAGGATATTCTGCATTCTATATCCAGAGACAGAAGCTTTCACATTTTGGGTCTTGTTTCTTTGCCTTGTGTCCCATTAAACCTGTCATAAAAGTGTGTCATGGTTTAACATCACAATGAACTTCTCTTGCTGAGAGCCTGGCTAGCAACAAGGGGTTTTTGCTATAGAACTTCCTAAAACATTGAACTCAAATTTACATACAACAGTTTAAAGTTATTTCCATTTCCTTCACCCCTGGTAGCTTTGGATCAGGCTGTCACAATTAATTGCTAAACAGCAAGAACAGTTATGAACTTGACCTAATGCATTCAAATCAAATCTGCTGTTATCTCAAACCCCTCAGGCCCCATGCTGGGCACCAGAAAGGTTTAAACCAGCTCATAACTAAGCCTCACTCAGCCACTTGCTCACTCTCCTCTGGCTGGAAGGGGGAGAGAATAAGTGTAAAAGTGAGGAAGCTCATGGGAGACTCGCAGGCAAAAGCCACACATGC
The DNA here is from genome assembly GCF_017590135.1 of Pyrgilauda ruficollis. Lineage (NCBI taxonomy): Eukaryota > Metazoa > Chordata > Aves > Passeriformes > Passeridae > Pyrgilauda > Pyrgilauda ruficollis. The sequence goes on from NW_024524266.1 coordinate 16,053,277, forward strand.
AAGCAAAGAAAAGCAGGAAATTCATTTCCACTTCCCATGGACAGGCAGGGCTCAGCCATCCCCAGGATTGCCTGGCTCCATTAGATATGGTGTTGACTTGGGAATACAAAATCTATCACTCCAAATACTTCCCCCCTTCTCCTTCTTCCTCCAGCTCAATAAAGGCCTGGTCTCTGTGCTAGGACTGCTCAATAGTAACTAAACCCCTGTGATGTCAACACTGTTTTCAGCACAATCCAAAGCAACCCCATAGAAGCTTCTGTGAAGCAAATTAAGTCTCTCACTACCAAAACCACCTCAAAGACACAGCCTGAATATTCCCATGGAAATGTGTCCCCCTGTCTCTTCCTTCAGTGACCTTCAGCCAATTCATTTGGGTGTTTGTAGACCAAATGCCGTGTAGGGCAGAAGATACTTCTAGAAGAGGAAATTGCTCTTACAAACCCTCAAAAAGGACTGCCCCATATCCTTTGGTTGCTTTTCCTTGGAAGAGAGATAAGTGAGCTTGTGTTTCCTAGTGTTAGCACACAGGCTGGCAAGGTTAGCATGTACTGCTGAGCCTTTCCTCTTGCCTCAGGGAATTAAACTTATTCTGTTTCTGATGCCAAATACAGCACTTACAAGGCTGGAGTTGGGGAAGGAAGACTGCTGGAGGAATGGGAACAGGGAGAGAAAGGGACACAGTAGTTTGGACTCATCTTTCTACATGTCTCCTGTTCAGAGGGGGTGTGGTAAAATACCATCTTTGGAGGGGAATAAAAACAACAACAACAAAAAAAGGAAGCTGATTCCTCTGTGCTATGTTTTTTTTTTATTTATTCATTTTCACTTTTTCTCCCTCTGTCCCCACAGGAAGGATGAAAGGAGAAAACAGCTGGACCACGCAATTACTTATGTCCTGCCTTTTGGCATGGCAGAACCACTCACTTGCTCTCAAAGTAGATTTTGGATTTTATGAGAGCCTTTGGCAATCACCAGCTCTGTCCCTGAGGCTCAGAGCAAAATTTGCAAATGACTTTCAACTTTGGCTCCTGCAAGATATGGAAGGTGCCTTTAGTTGTTTGCCCTACACTTTTTCACAGGAATGGCGTAATATTGTGGAAGGATGAAGGAAGCAAATTATTGAATAGTAAAGGGTGAAAAAAACATCCAAAACAAGTTCAACCTGGTTCAGGGACAAGAAAAGGATTTCTAACTTAAGTGTACTGAATCTCTTTGAGCTACTCAGAGAATTTGTTTGGCTCTACTGACAGTCTTTAGAAAGATTAGATTATACCCCATGTTTCCTGACAGTATGATGCCTAGCATATACATTATTTCACTTAAGCACACTCAATAAAACTAATTTTAATAACAGCTTTTATGAATGCCACTGTTCTTATTCATGTTTACATCAATGAACTGAAAGAAATTAGACAACAGTGACTACAGATAAACTAGCTTGTGTACTTCAGATGACTGGAGGCTCTGGAAGTGTCTTAAATTTCTCTCTTAATATTGTTAAAATTTCTTAAAAGAAACTTTTGTTATCTGCCAAAATATATTACATTGGTTGGTTGGCTGACTGACCAAATGTATTGCAATCTTGATTCTTTTTACTGTCTCCTTCCTTCTTTCCTTCTTTCCTTCTTTCCTTCTTTCCTTTCTCTGTAAAGTTTGTAAAGAAGAAACTAAGAAACTGGCAATCGAGGAATTATTTTTTAAAAAAAACCAATTATTAATATTATTTTGCTTATTTTTATAATTTCTGTTTTTACTGCATGGAAGATAGTGCATACATAGACATACTTTTCTGGGTAACTGCTTCTCTTAGCAAACTCTTCATTGCTGATTAGTCCATTCTATTTTCAGTTCTGTGAACTGAAGGTGAATGTGTGGAAGGGATAAAATATGCTTTTTCTTCTTCTGGGTGTGGAGACCAGCTGCAGTGCTGCTTCTTAATAACACACAGAGAGTCCTCTAAACCACCTACTGTAACCCAGCAAGGATCAAAAGCAGTGAATTTCCCACTCACATAACATTATGCTGTTTCCAGAAATTCTATATACTGGAAAGCTGAGATCATATGGGATCTAATGATCTAATGGCACAACTGGCTACCGTAGAGCAGGGAAGAACTGAAATCCCAGCTCTGTGCTGGGTGAAACTTGTTACCAATGCCAGGAAGGGCTGACACAAGGCAGTGCTGCAGGAAGATGTGAGCTGAGGGAAGGGAACCCCTGGAGCTGTATGTGCATCCCAATGAGCAGCTGTGTGACTTGAGGTTTGATGGGCAGGTAAGTATCAAAGGCAATATTATCTCAATGCAATCTTCATTGTTTTCTGAGAGGCTTTTGCTGACTTTCAACACAGGGATGTGTCTGCTTGGAACTGAACCACAGTGAGGGGACATGGTGGTCCTTGAGCCATCATGGGGAGGGTATTATGGATGCAGTGGTAGTGTGTGCACACTTCAGTGGGTTAAGTTCCAATTTACAATAACATTAGCTGGGCTCTTTTTCCATTTTTCAACGCAGGCTACTGAATGGAGACCAGGAACCGATCAGAAGGAGCAGTTTAGGGAAGGGGAAAAAAAAAAAAAAAGAAAAAAGGAGAGGGAGAAAGACATTTGGTTGATAATGATTGTGGAAATGAGCCTGAATAGTAGGACCCTCAAGTAGCACATTTTGAATGCTGTCAATGGCAGTGAAAGTAAGAGCAGAAAATGAAAGCAAGGAAAATGAGCAAATGCAAGAAAGAGCTAAGAAGGGAGACAGGCTGAAAGAGCATTTACAAAAAGAGTTTTATTGGTTAGTAAATTCATTATCTACTGGGCATGGGTGAGTATTACTAATGAAATGGATGAGTTGGCTTTTTTTTTAAATACTGAGTTGAATTGCAATCACCAAGACATTGTGAATAAACCATATTCCTTTCCCGTTAATTCTACAGAAATCAACAAGCATCTAAATCAAATAATAAAGAGTAGGGATCAAGGGTTGTCACTTAGAGTGCTGTTCACATGTTAGTGCCATTTTGACTGGTTTTTTTTATAAGTTACACTAGGAAAGAGAACCTATTCTATATGTCACAGGTTTTCTTGTGCTCATACTAATTGGACTACAATTCAAACTGGAGAGACTTGATCACAAAACTCACGGAATATATCACCTTTTCTGTATGTATGACTTACATAAGCTCTGCCTTAGAAAAATCAAGCAGTTGTGCAGAGAACATGAAAAATTTATGCAGAAACATTCTGCATATTGGGATTTTTTTTTTAAATAAAAACTGCTGAGGGTATGTAGCAAGGGACAATGGATTAAAAACTAGAAAAAATTAAAAAAAGATTGCCATCAAAAGCCAAGCAAATAACAGGAGAGAGAGAAAGAAGGCATATGCATTTTATTGAAGTCCTGGATTAGTTGTGTTAAAGTTACTATCACATGAAATCCCTCTAATGGAACCTGCTTATACATCCTCCTGCTTTACCTCATTTCTGACTCTAGCTGTGAACTCTCTGGGACTTGTTCTGTATTTGCATTTTGTGTTTGTACAGAGCTCACAAACTGGAGAAATTCTGAGTGGGGGCTCCTAGAGGATAGTGCAAAAGGAATGAAAATTATTGGTGATAATAATGAATAATAAATAATGAATAATAATAAGTTTAAACATTAGAACACTTAGTGAAATAACCTGGTTGCATTTAAACAGTACAGCAGACTCATTTCCTTTAGACATGAGTTTCCAGAACACCATCATCCTTAAAGAACAGTAGAGAAGATCAGATTAGACTATATTATATGAGCAACTCTCCCCATTTTTCATCCTAGAAACTTCCAAGTGAAAAAAAAAAAAACATCCACCAACCAAAACAGAGCTTAACAACACATTGAAACATCCCTCACATAAGCATGGTACATGTAAACATATACAAATTATTTCTACAGCTGTGTCTATACCATTTTATGCAATCAGTCTTGTGACCAGCTTTCATGATGTCCTGAGGGTGATTTACTAAACAGAAACTAGTGAACATGTGGACAGGGGTCTCTTAATGAGCAAAACCTGGAACAGCTAAACTTATTTAAACAGTGCAATGTGACGCCAAAGACCTCGCTTCTAAACTGTGTGGAAAGATTACAATCCAGTAACTGCAGAACAGGTAATTTTATAAGTAAAAAGCCCTGTGAAATCCCATATCTGAGCCTGTGAAAATGTTATCTACTGAGCAACAATGAAGCTATAATCAGGTGACACTATCTAAGGAATTAGGGTCTCCAGATCTTTATAGAGTAAATACAGACAGAATGGGCCCTATGTTGTTTCAGGGACTAAGAAAAAAATCAATTTTTCAACTAAAAGCTATTGTTTATTTTCTGTGTGTCAGGTTTCTGATCTCTGTTAGTAGATAAATCCTTTGGTCAGCAGCACTGGCCTGTGCATCACAGGAACACATTAACAGTAAATAGGACCTTCCAGCTCTTCAATCTGAGCAGCAGGGAAGACTGAGATGTATAGTACATAAAGACAGACAAAAAATTAAAGAAAGAGGGATGGCTGATCCTACTTATGACTAATGTTTATAGCTCCTATTTCATTTTTCTACTTGACCTGTGATCTCTCTTTTAAAGTTTCTATCTCTAGACCAAATAAAACCATAATTCAGAAATTGAATGAATGATGGTATCTTAACTTTAGTTACATAAAAGCTCACTTATATGTCTAAAATCAGTTAAAATGGATTTTAAAATTATATTTCATTTACTGAAGCCCTAGAGCATTTTTAAATCCATTTAACTGTCTCATCAGATTCATATGCACTGTGTATTTACAGTATGCAAATGATCCAGTGAAATCTTTTTATAAAGACTCACTTTTCTTGCTTTTTAACTAATTTTTGTTACTGGAACTTTCATTTTATTTACCATAATGCATGAATATCTTAATTGCTCTTAAGTTTGAAAAATGATCATACAGTTTCCCTTTTTTTTCCCCCCCTTGCTGAGATTGTTGTCTGTTTTCCTGTTCTTTCTTTACTTTTTTCTGAGGACCAGAAAACTAGCCAGACTTCAAAACATGTTATGAAAAATGGCAGGAAAATAAGAAATTCCAGATCAAAGACTAGCACACTCAAGACTAAATATAGTTCCAAGCAGAGCAGAAGGCAGTAAGTTCCAGCATCTCTGCTGATATGGTCACTGCAGTGGAACTGCCCTTCCCAATCATGTAATTTCAAAAGACTCGTGTTTGATTTTCAAATAAATTTCAGGGTTTTAATTACTGCAGATATTCCTGGCATCTTCTAACATCATCATTAGGGCATGAATACTTTTATTTCATGCTGTAATCTAGCATAACTCTGTATTAGATGGAGCCATGAGCTACACATTTCACTTACTCTCCAGTCTTTGTTGTAATCATGCACGCTTGAGCAGGGGAAGACTATCAAAATATTAACTATTTCTACTCTCCTCTTATTTTTGAATGCAGAATTTCTTCTGATTTGTCCTATTTGCAATCTCCTTTTTTGTGTCTTTCTTTTGAGCATTTCCTTCAGTGAAAAGAGCAGTTCTGTGAGCATCACATTTTTGTGTGACTGATTTCCCAAGGATTCTGTGTTTAAAACCTGCTTAGTAGCCCATACTGTTGTTTTTTTAATTTGTCACTATTGATACTAAATGTGCTCTCTCCTCTACCTGGGCACATATTCTCACAAAGCTTCTAAATTTTAAATAACAGAGACTTACACCTGGTAGGAAGTGGCTGATGCATCCAGCTCCAAAGCTAACAGGGAGATAGTTTCAGGATCTTTCCTTGGAAAATACATTAGAAAATACAAATGTACGTTGTCCTCAGGTCTAGATTGTTCTCATTTTTCATGTACCAAAGGTAAAAATAGCCGGAATGTACACATACACAGAAAAAATTATGCATATTGCCTTGCCTTACTTGTGCAGACCAATCCTGTTTCATTTTTTACCCCATCACATGGATCCTCCAGACCTTACCACCAGTCAAAGGACCTCCATGAGGAAGCAGCAGGGATTCACAGCTCAGATACTGTGCCCACCTTGTGTTAACAGCCAGCCAGCCAGCCTGGTTGTTGAGAAATTGATTACTCTTTGGAAAAACAGTGGATAATCTTAGATTTGAGCCATTATGTTACTCTTAGAGTCATTTTCTAAAAGAAACAGAGACCACAGATGCCTTTCCATTCCCTGGCAGTGGCCTGCAAAGTCCATCTCCAGAGCAGTGGTGTAGGAATCCAGCTCCCTCACTGGATTGTGTTAGTCAACTGCTATGAACATAAAGCTGCATTTCACTCCCATGCTTATAAGGTTTCCCCCTGCTGTGCTCTGATTGCTTCAGCTTTTTGGCATAACTCAGCACGACCTGCCAGATGGCTCACTCACAAAGGGAATTCTCTTTCAGTTCGCTTCTGGAATTTTCCCAATGACAACCTCTTTTTCCTCTGGATATTTCTGGGCTCTTCACCTACTTTAAATGCAAAAATCCCCACTGCTAATGCACAATGTCTTCTTCATTTATGCTCTTCCCACCAAAAATCCAAAAATGCAACATTTTACAGCATTCAGGTTATATAAGTAAATAGCACAATTGCATCTCACAGTCAGTTACTAGGAGTTTCTTTTGAAAGGATTACCCACAATCTCAAAACATTTAAAAAAATATTCAGGTAATTTGCAGTGAATTCCATGTAGAGTTATGTACATAAATGTAGAGTTGTCTATGTTAACAATTGGAGGCTGAGAAAATGTTCTTTACCCCTAAATCTGTTTCTTCAGAGATAATAAATCCATTTTTTTCTAGCAAACTTTACTAGATACTTTGACTTCTACACAATGTGGGCCTGCTTTTCCTTAGAACTCATCTCCTTCTCAAGACTCTTTTACATTTACTTCTCTTTGAAAAACCCCAGTGCTCTTGATGTTTTGTAGATGTTCTTTGATTATTGAAAAGGGACATCTCAGTTTCTTGTGAATAGTTTTTTGGGCCACAGGGAATATTAAATTTGTACATTGCCATCTATTTGGAAAGCACTTCTCTTACAGTTGTTGTGCAATTTAGGTTTCAGTCTCAAAATAAGGATTTTGTAAGTTTCTTTTTTTTTTTTTTTTTTCTTCTTTCTTATGTAATTGTTTAGGGCAGTTTCTGTGTGCAAATATAAATCACAGCTTTACTGTTTACTTGGAAAATCTTTTTATCTGAGTGTTATTTCTCTAGTATTCTCAAAATTTTCTGTTTCTTGGGTTTACATTCAAAGTTACACTCCTTTTTTATATTATAGAAACTAAATCAGGCAGATCATAAACTTTAGAAGAAACCCAAAACAGTTTCTTCTGCTGGTTGTTTTGGCCCACCAGATGAAGTAAAAGTTTCTTTTTCTGCTGGAAGACAAAGAATACTGGATTTAGTTTGTGGTTGTGAGAATAAGTAATCTGAATGTGGTAGTCTGATGTTGTGACCACACTGAACAACATCACAACTAGTAAAGATATTAAGAAGGATAGTGCCTCAAAAATGTCTAAAAGACAGACTTGGAGTCCACTTCTTCTTTGATAAGCCTGTAAATGTGATGGACCCAAATAAATTTTTGTAAAATTTCTAATTTTTCAAAGGATACCTTCCATTTTCTCTTTCAAATTGCTCCTTTGCAATACATCTCATTGACCTTTCATAAAATTCACATTTGATATTTTTAGGTACTTATTCTTTCTAGGAGAGATACATCATTAAATGATTGGGAGATGAGAAAGATCAAAAAGTAAATTAACACTTAGATTAAAGTTCTGCAGATCAACAGCACTGTCTGAATTGTCTCAATTTTAAGAAATAATTATAATAGTAATAATGATGATTTCTCTCTAACCACACATCTAGCAACAAAGAATTGAAGTGGAAATTACTCTTTCAAGAAAAGCAGTAATAATAATGTCTGCCAGTCATAAATGAGGTTTAAGCTTACAGAAGTCTGAGTGAGTTCTTAATCTTTAACTGTGATGGGGCTACTATGAGATTTCCTATAACATTTTTAATATATACTAACTATTTTCTTTTTTGCATTATCAAATCATCACTCCACCTAAAGGAACTTACTTTTCCAAAACAAAATTATTTCTTATTCTCCTTACTACAAGGAAAATGAACATCAACCCCCAAACTAAAATTAGACTTCAGGAATTGCAAAAGATGCCTTTGGAAATTCCATTTGAAAATAGTTGCCTCTTTTCACCATTTTCCTTGGCTGCCAAGGGCATCAGCAGATGTCATAGCAAAGACTTTTAAATGTAGACTGGTTTTACCTGCGTGCTGTGCAGTCTGCTGCTCTCCTGTTCCAACTGTTGGGAACTTCAACTTCCATCCAGTGGGACTTTGTTTCAAAACCGTGGGTGGAGCACTCTCTGGAATACTCCACAAGTCCTGTGAGGCTTTCTTTTCTTCAGGGAGCTCACGGGGAACACAAATCTTTTTCTCAAGGAGCCAGGAATGGTGTCAGTGGAGTAAAAGATAATATTTTCTCTTTATTGTCTTACAGATACAGAACTACTTGAAAAGGTCTGATTCATCCCTGGAATAGCATAGAATCACAAATCAAAGAATGGTTTGGGTTGACAGGAACTTGAAAGACCCTCTAGTTCCAACCCTTCTGCCGTGGTCAGGGACAACTTTCACTAGATCAGGTTGCTCAAAACCCTGACCAAGCTCAAAACCCCATCCTGAAACCCAGAGATGGGGCACCCACCACTTCTCTGGTGGGTTCCAGTTCCAGTGTTTCACCACCCTCACAGTCAAGAATTTCTTCCTAAAATTCAATTAAAAATATTCTATTCTGGTTTTAAGTTATTCCCTCTTGTCCTATCGCCACCTTCCCTTGTAAAATGTCCCTCTCTCTCTCTTGTAGCCCTCTTTGGATGCTGGAATGGACTCTAAACTCCACCCAGACCCTTCTCTTCTACAGGCTGAACAACCCTAGCCCTCTAGGCTGTCTCCACAGGAGAGATATTCCAGCCCTATGATAATTTTTTGCACTCCCCCCCCGGACCCACTCCAATAAGTCATCCAGGCTTTATTGCAATTTTCAGGCTGTATACCAGACTTCAACAGGAAAACCAACAAATTTTTGATTTAAGCATCTAAGCAACCATAAGAGAGAAAAAAAAAAAAAAAAAAGAAACAAAACCTGTCCACTCAATTCAGAATGCGTTTTTCTTTCTTTAGACTCTTCAATTCAGAAATATTTTTTTTTACATTTTCAAGAATAAGTTAGAACAGCTGAGAGCAGTAAATATACACAGAAAAAAAATACCACAATTAGGAAAATATTGGGGAGACAGAGTAGCCGAATCATTTATTGTTCTTTGTACGTAAAATTTACACTGTGAAGACGTGCCCATACATACAACTATTCTTACTGAGGTACAGGCCATGTAAGCAAATACCCAAATACATATGTTCACAAAACTAATTTAAATTAGCATTATTGATAAAAAGACTTTATCCTTATGTCGAGTTTTAAAAATTATATTTTTCATCTGTACAGCCTTGTGCCTTTAAATATAGGAAGAAGGATAGATAAGATTTGGGGTAGGGGAGGGTATGAATTAAAAGGGGCACACAAAAATAATTCTGTCTGTATAAGCCTGGAAATCACATTCACTCCTGCTCTAAAGAGACACCAGAGATTAAAATGTGATCCATCACAGAAGCACAGAAATAAATTATACATATGGCTGCTCTCAGTGTGAATATCCATATTTACATGCACAAAAGAACAGTCATCTGCTAATAAGAGTACTTGTCACTTGTCATTAATCTATCCCAAAATCTTGTACACTCCTATCGTGAGGAGTGAAGCTTATCTTGTAAGTTTGGGGACCAATAGTACATGAGCAGGCTCAGCTCAGATTCAGACATGAACCTCTTCTGCCTGAGTTCCAAGCCAAGCAAAAAATGGGTGAGCCACTTTCCTGCAGCCCCAGCTTTGAAGCAAGATGTTCTGCTTCTCAAATTTCACAAGCTACAAAAGTTAACCTTGGCTCCAGGCTGGTTTGAAGGATATGCAAGGTGACCTCCTGTCCTCAAGAAAGAGGCTTAGAAAGTGCTGTCAGGTTTCCCAGTCTAGACATGATGCCAACACCTCCTCTTTGGATCTGTCTCCCTGAATCTGATTTGACACAGGAGACCTTTTTTGAGTTTACTTTGCCAAAGAAAGTACATTAAATGATAGCATCAGCTTTGCCATATGTCTTTGATAAGTACTTAGATTATGTTTGTTCTTCTAAATGGCAGCATGACAGCTCTCAATGGGCATGCTGGGCTAAAAAATCAATTGTATCCTCAAGTTAAGTCATAACCAACTAGCAAACTAAAAAAGAATGTCTGGTCATTAATAATCCAGTGTCCAACCTTGATTTTACGCTATTATTCTAGTGTGCCAGATATTCCAGATAATTTCATTTCATTTTCTAGCCCTCCTCTACACTGACATTGCTTTCTTATTTTGCATCACTAGAATGCTTTTTTCATAAGCAGTAATTTTTTGCCTTTATCAATCAAAAGATTAACTACGATCACACCAATAGCTGCTGCTTAAAGAATTTCATTAGTGATCAGGTTCCAAATGAAATATTTCTTTTTAGTACAACCTTCAGTGCACTGTAGGTGTCATTGACTTTGTATCAAATAAATTTATCTCCACAAATTATTGATAACTTTCCCTTGTAACTAAGAAGTGGTTTCTCCATTATTTGGATATTTCCAAATGGATATTTCTCCATTATAGGTGTTGCTGTGTCTGTATAAAACTGTCCCAAGTTTAGAAAATGTATTTATGTGCCCAGTAATAGGAGAGGGTGGTGATGTTGGTGTTAGTGTTTAGATTAAACATAAACAACACCAGGGAAAATTCAAAATCCACTCCATCTGAGAGTGTACGGAGTAGAACTCATATCAAAAAGCACTCTAAAAATGACACTATTCCAATTAAATTTTTTACAATATCTCATATATTTTTTACCTGTACAGTCACTAATTAGACAAGATGAAGAAAACATTTTTGAAATAAATTAATAAACCAGTATTTTTCTATATACTTTATCCAGATAGAACATAGCATAGCCTGACTCCTTGCAAAAATTAACAAATTGTTATTATTGTTATTATAATATATACAATACTGTCACTGAAAAAAATGAGAGGCTGAGTTATAGCAGGAGCAAGGGCTAATAAAATTTCACCTTGTAGATGTGCTATTGTACTTTGTCTATCTAGTTGAGGGTCTCTAACAGTTTTTTCTTGTGCTTTAATGAAAATCTGGAGTTCAGTCTTTAAGGAAACAGTAATTTATTAATCTATTCTGCTAGCTAGCCTTTCTAAAATATAAAACGTGTCTCTGTTGAATAGTTGATCTATGAACACAATATTTTACCAGTTCAGGAGAGAAAAATATTGACTGATCCCCCTGGCCATTGAACTATGCAGCATGTAAATACAAATATTTTGTTCTGGTGAAATCCATCTTAGACCAGCTCCTGGCTTCCCTTTTTTCAATAAATGTAAGCTCCTTTCTCTTCCTATTTAATCTTTTCTTCAACTCACTTAATTGACCTTTTCTATAAGTTGGTCATCTTTCACAGTACTTCAGCACTCATTATTATACCTCCTTCTTCCCACTGTACATCCAGAAAAGAAAACACTGCAGAAGAACTCACTATAGCTTTCTAATTAAGACTGAATCAAGGATTTAGCTTCATTGTTATGTATGAAAAGACAGCATGTGTGTTGCTGAGCGCAGAATAAATTTTCTGATCATTTGTATGTAAATCCCTTAATTAGTTTATGAGGACAAATAATTAAAAATAGTACCTTTAAGAAATTTAACACCTGCTGTACCTCCCTGCCCCACAGCTTTCCTCAGCACCAGGCCCCTGCCCATGGAACCCCTGTGCCAAAGCTGGTCCCAAACAGGGGCTGCTGAGCCCCAGGACACCCCAGCCCTGGCAGGATTTCTTCCTGCCTCTTCAAAACAGAGTGCAGGTTTTGTTAGTACATACTTGCTTTTGATCACCATGTTCTTCAGCCTCTGTGGATGGGTGGGAGCTGCACAAACCCAGCTAATCAATAGTTATCTGGGTGAGGAAAAACAAATAACCGAGGAAAGTTTTGAAAAAGTGTCTCAAGGTATTTACTGCTACACAATATTGACAAAGACCCGCTGGGAAGCTAAATCTGCCAATCAAACTAATTGGATTTAGCAGGAAATGATGGATTGAAGATGTATGAAAATAACCACCAGTGTGACTGAAAAGTGAAATGCCAAATAAATTTACAATAGCAGCCGTATCTAGTATATCAGCCTCCTGTCTCCCTAACCTGTGGCAGAGAGAATAAATCATAAATTTTGGGCTCTCCTGCCAAGATAGGAACATTAATCACATACAGTATGCAGGTCCTGCTTGAATAAATGTAACTTCTGACATAATTTTTGGCAAAACCTGCAAAATTGTGTACGCCAGAATTAGGTTTGTAACCAATATTGGTTCTTGTCATAGAAAGCATATCACATAAAATTATGTTAAAGTGCTCTGTCAATCAAATAACCCACTTTTGTAATATCACAGAATTTTTTTCTGCTGCTTCTTTACCATGCTGTTGCATATTTTAATGTGTTCAGAGCAAAGGAATATCTTAGTATAATTATGAAGCTAATTTTATTATGAAATTTTAATTACAAATTTTAATGTGGTAACCATCACATATTTTTATGTTGAGTTCCTTGCAGAGATTCATTAGAGCAATCCTAATTATTATGCATTCTTTTAATTTTCATTAGAAATCTGAAATGAGAGACATAATTGTTTCTTTCTGAGAAAATCTGTTCAAGGTTTGAAGACTTAGTCTAAAAACAGTGCTTTTGGTTCATTCTCTTTGTAACCAGGCCAGTAGGCCCTGATTCCTTAGCAGCAGTTTGGGATCAAACTGCTGTCATGGATTGACTCTGGCACAGTGCCAGTGCCCCCATGAAAGGTGTATCCCCCAAAATGGCTGCTGTGAGATGTGACTGGTATCACAAATAACTTTTTCTGAGTTTAGAGCACAGAACGCTTTCACACTGTCTTCAGACAGATCTAGCTTTTGGTTCCTGGTTTTTGTTTTGTTTTGTTCTTTTTTTGTTTTTTTTCCCATCAGCATTCTTTGATTTCCACACAGCACAAGAAAACTTTTAGTGTTTGACTTCATTAACCCAGTGCAAGTAAATAGTTCAAGCAAGCATTACAGATGCATATTTGCTAGCTTTCCACTGAGTTAATATTTCTTTTGCTTTTCAAGACCTTCTGTATTCCACTGCAAAAGAAACTTCCCAAATGGCTGGCAGAACACTAAGCTGTTCACTGAACTGTCATACCACAAAATGTTTCTGGATAAAAGTGTACCCTCTTACCACAGCAACCTTAAAACTGACTTTCATAGATCTGCTGAGAACTCATGATGATTTTCAGAAAAAAATTATTTTTTTATACTGTAACATACTCGTTGGCAACTCAAGGCTGCAGAACATTTCTATTAAGTTTTTGAAAAAAAATATAATCCTTGATAATATAGTCAGGTAGATATTTTGTATATATTGCATGTAAATCATGTTGTCTCACAGAAAAACAATTAAGAATCTTGTGTACTATCATGTAGTCAAGGTTAGTACTACAGGGATGGGACACAGCAGATGTGTCTATAACAATTGTATGTATAGGTTCATGCTGCATATATTGTGCCATGTGCAGCATGCATCTGTAATACAATATCCATGTAGTCTGTATCTATACATACAGAATATGCTGTGTATGGAGTGAATAACCATTGCATATGTAGTATCTATACATTAGTGAGCTATTTCAGGCATTGGAATAGCTGCCCAGAGGACTGGTGGAGTGCCCATCCCTGGAAATGTGGATGTGACTTTGGGGATACAGTTTAGTGGTGAACATGTTGGTGCTGGGTTAATGGTCGGACATGATGATCTTAGAGTTCTTTTAAAACTTGAATGATTCTACACTTTCATATCTAATCATGATATTTAGTAATGCCCAATACATGTGATGTAAGCATTTATACACATTCTATAAACCTTTCTATTTCCTTCTTTTCCTGAAAGTAGGAACAGATGGAAATAACCAAACCAAATCAAAGCAAACCAACAACAAACACACCAGCATTAAACCCATACCCACTGTCAGGAACAATAAGGTAACTCCAGTGTGGACTTTTGTGATTACATTCAGACTTACAAAGCAGCAACTCTAAATGGTGGCACTGTGAATGTTACCATGTCTTTAGTGAAACACACAGGTTATAATGTGTGCACAGTATTTGAGTGTTGTGATGTGTATAGCTGTTATTGACCATATCACCAAAATTATAATAAATTAAATGTCAGAGAAGGGGAAAACATTCACAACATTCCTCTTGAATTTAGTTCCTTACTGTATCAATCCTCTGGCACTCTGGTGGTATCAGAATGGTCAGCTGTGATTGCCTGTATAAGACCTACAGTTCTCTTAATGGATGTAAAAGCAACAGTAACAGTAATGAATGCTTCAAGAAAATAATTCTAGTCCATAGGCTAGCTTGTCACCCAAATTACTGTCAGTTCAGCTGCTGCTCTGTAAGGTGGCAGGATAGTCAAACATCAGTGACAGCCAAAAAGGATCAGCTATTCTTGCACTTGTCTCTGCTCTTCTTCTCCACATGCTTGAAAGAACTTAAGAACATGTTCTACTCCTCTTGAAATGAGTGCATCTAAATTTTTCCTGTCATGCATCAGATTTTTTTTCCCCTCTACTTGAATGGTCAGATTCTGGAACTGCAATAAGATCAGAGAGACAGTAAACCACAAGCAAATGTGCTTTATATTTAGTGGGACAGATGGTCTCAATTACCATATCTTGTTTCTTGTGCCCTATATTTTCCACTTACCCTGTTAGACCTTTCGTATATTTCTAATGAGAAAATTGGGTAGATTTAAAATTTTATTTTAAGGATTTTTTTAAAGCCTTGGTTTAATAGTGCATAGTGCATCTGAATTTAAATTATTTTTCTAGGAAGAAAGCCAATATGAGACAAAGCCATTTTCCCAAAAGAGAAATGGAAAATACTGCTGTGTAACAACATAGTATGTTACTGTATTGTGGTTTAACCTCAGCTGGCAACTAAGTCATGTAGCCACTCACTCATCCTCCCCCAGTGGGATGGGAGGGAGAATTTAAAGAGTAAAAGGAGATGCATGGGTTGAAGTAAAGACAGGTTAGTAGGCAAAAAAAAAAAAAAAAAAAAAAAAAAAAAGCAAGCCATACATGCCAACAGAACAAAACAAAACCAAGAATTCATGCCCCACTTCCCATGGGCAGGCAGGTGTTCAGCCACCTCCAGGACAACAGGGCTCCATTATGCACACTGGTGACTTGGGCAGACAAATGCCATAACTCTGGATATTCCCTCCTTTCTTTTTCTCCCCCCAGCTCTACAAGCTAGTCATGGTCCCATGTGCTCTGGGATATCCCTGTGGCCAGCTGGGAGCAGCTCTCCCAGCTTGGAAATCTCCCAGCTTCCCAAGCCTGCTCACTGCTGGGGTGGGGGGTGAAGCAGATAAAGGCTTTGACTCTCTGCAAGTCAATACCTAAAATAGCAATAAAAAAATATTATTTTTGTTTATCAACGCCTATTATCAACATCATTCTCAGCCCAAAACAAAAGCACAGCCACATAAAAGCTGTTGTGGAGAAAATTAACTCTCTCCCAACCAAAACCTGTACATGCTGTTATTGAAGGAAGTTTACTCTTGGGTTAAAGCAGATTTTCAATCTGTAGTCAAATATCTTAAGATTTTGAATGGAGCAGAGTCAGTTCCAGGTAAAAAAATGAATTTTCTCTCCACTTTAAAGTTTCATAGTAATTGAGAAGCTCTAATTGATTAAAGAGCAATAGCTTCACTAATGGCTTCAGAAAGGGTATTTCCAAGCTTTTTATGTGTGTGTGTTTGTATTCTGTACAGCACTGTTTTTCCAAAAGCATTTTCACTGAGTCTAGCCTGCAAAAAATTGCATTAGCATTGCATTTATTAGCATTAGATGGCATGCCATTATTATAAGAGGTCAAAATAATAACACCAGAGCCTGGAAATGATGCTGGTCTACTCAGGTGGAAATTTAAGCCAGTGGAGATTTGCAAGGGACTCTGTGATATCACAGTTCTTCCTGTTCTAAATCATTTAACATTGGCTCACTTAGGAAAACAAAACATCTTGTATACTCATTTAAGTATTGTGATAAATATGGAATTATAATTTTCAAATAACAAGGAATGTAAAAGGTGATGTAGTTATGGAAGTCAACTATTGGAAAAGTTTATGTGAAAGTTATTAAATAACTGTTTAAAACAAAATCATATATCAACTTGAAAAACAAATATATTCCTGATTGTGAATCCTTTCTAGCTTCATTTAGTTTATTTGCTGAAAACTAATGTAATTTCTAGGCTACTACAATTCTTTATTTTAAACACAGTATATGTAAAATAACATAAAACCTGTTTTTTTTTTTTTTTTTAATTGCGGAAAATTTTATGGCTTTTCACCATTTTTTACTTTTGTGTTTTGGTTTTCAGTCATGAACAATGATGCATCTAGCTTCATCAAAGGGAGCACATAGTTCTACTTGTTAATTTATCAACAGGAAAAACATACTAGTGGCATGAAAGGGATTGCTTAATGAATAAGGAAGTGTTTCAGAAATCTTTAATTACAGGAACTCATACCAAATACTCATAAAAATATTTACAAGCTTCTGTTGTTAATAATCACATCTCTTTGGTGGTTGGTTGTTTTTTGGGTTTTTCAAGTCTCTTCAGAAATTCCCTATATTTTTTCTTATTTATATCATTAGGGTTGAATGCTGCTGTATTTCCCAGTGTGCCAGATGGTTGGAGAAATGAAGATACAATCACCTCGCTTGAAATTTACATAAAAATGAATGTACTGACATCAAATTAAAATCAAAGGGAAAAAAACTCACAATGACCTTGATGAATGTGAAAAAAGGAGAGAGATAAGGAAAAAATCCCAGCAACTGATGTAAGAGGAACCGTAAAAAATATCGACTGTTTTAAGTATGTTAATTCAAGACTTTTCTATTTTTATTTTCAGCTTTTTATTGCTTGAGGAGGTATAGAACAGAGCCTGAGATCCAACTATGCATTTATTCTGTAGATATAACCCTTACGTTAAAATATTAAGGGAAGAGGTATTGTCTTTTTTTTTTTTCCTTCCATTTGTTATTAAGCCATGGTTATGACCTTCCTCAAATTTATTGTAATACAGGTTTCACAGAACTTGTCTTCATTTTGAATTAATTGAGTTAGAATGTTTTTGAAGGATGCAAGGAACCTATCCAGAGATGCGCTCTATTATAGTTTAGTAACATTCAATATTTAATAGTTTCTGCTTTTCAGAAGTTTTCTTCAGAGGATAAAGATTAGAGTTCAGGGAATGAAACAGAATATAGAAACTCCCAGTTTCAAGCCATACAGTCAGAAAAATCTGCTAACTATAATTACCAGTAGTCATTATTGCAGAGAATTTAAGGACTCTTCATTAATGATGATCCAAATGATCCAAATAGTAACTAAAGGCCAATTCTGAAGGAATACTTATTATTACTGCTGTTATTACATAATTAAACATAAAAAGTATGGCCCATTGTGTACAACTCAAAGACAATTTTTGAGTCTAAAAAAAATTGAAGCCAAGTAATTTTTTCCCAATTCTTTGCATTTTATTGATGACCAAGCATAGTATAGTTAGTCATGTCTCCAGATTGGTAGTCTGAATTGAGAGGCCCAGAACTCCTTATGGATCTGATGGATATCTGCTTGTGGCATCTAAAACCTGAATCTAAAGCAGATCTCAGCTTAACCATTTTTTTCCTAAAGAAAAAAAATCCCTTCTGTCTTTTACTTCCCTGTTAGAGGAGCTGCAGATATATAAACTAAAGGTGGTTTGCTAAAGGTTATGTTTCTTTGCCGTGCTGTTTTTTCACATGAATAAAATGAGAAGGCCACAGTTTCCAGTCAATCAATGTTTGATGAAATAGCAACACTTTAAAAAGTTCAGCTTAACAGTTGCAACCTTTCACTTGAAATACAGCATTTTTTTGCCACCTTGTTGAAAGTTCATAGCAACTTTTAAAGACAGTAAGAAAATTACAGGTAATTTTAAATCCTAGGCTTCATTTGACAGCTCCATGCTTTAGGATTCAATTTTTTTTCTTTTTTTTTTTTTGCCCTGTAGACAGTACATTCTCTGTGAATTCACTAGTTCTAGGCCTGACACTTATTCATTGCATTGCTCTCCTTCAATTATGTACTTGGCAATTGCTCATACTCAGCCTTGGAAATGGGAGACATTGTGTGAGTGCAAATAAATGTAAGCTAGGAAATTAAGGTTATCTTTTATGGCTTTTAAAGTACATGTAATAGATTCTTTATCTTCCCACTGGACAGTCAACATCTCATTTGGAGCAAAAAAATCCACAAAATGCAGTTCCCATTTGAAGCATCATTGAAGGGAAGCAGAGATGGGACATAACAGTTACCTCATCAGTGGCTCATCAGCTTTAAATTTGGCTCTCAGAGAGGCCACTATATATATTTCAGAATAATGCCAAATGCCAAGAGTGCCAAAGGGAACTATTTTTAATGTACTCATAGTTCTTTTGCCTTCTGTGAGCCTGGTTTATGCCCACAAACATGATACAGTTTGATTTTGCTTTGGGTTGGGTTTTTCTTTTTTAAAAAGTTAGATTGTTAATTACTAAAAATGATTATGTGCTTGTAAAATAAATGTCCAATAAATATTTTTCATATGGAAAAAAACACATAATCTATAATATTTTGTGAGAATTAATAGACATAATATACTAAAGGATTACTTTTTATTATTTCTATTAATATTGTCTTCAGTCTCATTAAATCTTCCTTCTTTTTTCCTCAGAAAGCAAAAAGTAAGTACAATAAAGTGAACATTAAGAAGCTTCAATGCTAATGGCCATAATATATTCTAATCAACATCTTCAGGAACACATGTGTCCAAGTTTGAGATGCTGAACAAAGTTGTTTATGGAGACTTTTTAGGCGGAATGGGAAAAAACATTAGAATTTCTGGAGAAGTCTGTCACGAGGATTACCAACCTGATAACTGATATGAAGAATACATATCACTGAAAAATAAGCAATATACCTGCAAAATAAGAAAGGAAAATTTCCAAGACATAATTATGTAGAGTCTTCATTTCATCTTTCTACCCTGCTTACCTGGTAAAATTAGCTCAAATTTTTCTTGTCAGTGATCTCTGGCTGAGATGTGAAAGAGCTGTAATGTATACAACAACTCAGACAATTTGTGGTTTTAACCCGAAAGGTTTTATTTACTCCATGGTAACAGTTTTCCAGTCCAGCTTGGGGCCCAGGTACTATCATGCATTGGGTTTTTTTTTCCAGGAACCAGGGCAAATAAGATGATAAGCATCCCTTACCAGTCTGCTCAGGAGGTGGGAAGCTTCTATGGAAAAGAGAACAGACAGCTGGGAAAGGCAGCGTTTTCCCAAGAGTCCCTGGAGGATAAGTGTTAGACAGCAGTGGCAGCTGCATGGGTCAGAGCTGTGACTGCTGATAAGAAGAGTCTTTTTCTCTGCCTAAAGCACCATCAGCTTTCTTTCATCACCAGTAGCTTAGGAACAGAAGGGTAGGGCTGGATTTGTAGATGTTGCCTGAGAGCATCTTGTGAAGTCATATGAGGCTAAAGAAATGGTTTTCACTTTTTTGTATGGGATTTTCTTGGCAGATAAAAGTAGTCCTCGGGTTCAGTGGTGTTAACAGCATAAAGGGTGATTTAATCAATGGGCATCTGCTAGGGATGGATGAATCCTAAATATATCGCTGGCATCACAACTGGAGATCCTCTCATGAGCTATCAGGGAAGATGTAGGGCCATAGTGCATCTGATAAATTCTGGGAAAGAAAACTGTGACTTTTAGGTATTCAAACTACAGTTTAGGTTGTCATACTTTTTTCCAGATGAGTATTAGAACGTTAACTTTTCCTTGTTCTTTTTTTCAACTAATTTTCTTTCTTTAATTTACTTTTCCAGAGTTTTTACTTTAAAGAGAATTTTTCTCAAGACTTCATTCAGACAGCAATTTGTTTTGCTAGCTTTAGTTAATCAAAAATTAGTAAATGGACATTTTAGAATTAGTAAATAGACTTCTTACAAGGAGTCCCACAGGTAAGACAAGGAGTACCAGTTAATCCTGGGGAGATTCAGATTAGACACAAGAGAACAGTTTTTCACAATGAGAACAGCCAGCCATTGGAATAGTCTGCCTAGGGAAGTGGCAGATTCCCCAGTGTTGAACAGTTTTAAGATTCAGCTGTTCAAATTGCTGCATCATCTTACCTAGACAATGCTTTTGCCAGGAAAGGTTGGACCAGATGATCCCTGATGTACCTTCTGAGCTGGTCTTCCACGGCATTTCACCCAGGACTTTCACAGTTCCTTTTCCTCTAATTTTCCTTACAGGTTAGAATCAGTTTGCCAGTCTCTTGCTATTTTTCTAGTTAAGCTGCTTGAATACGGTTTTACTGAACTATTGAAGGTCAATTTAATTGTTGCCAAATTTATCTTTAAAACAAAAACTGTTTCTGAAACTACTTGATTTATTTAATTGACCATGAGTTCTTGACTTCTTTTCCTGTCCAAAGTCTTTCTCATGTGAAACTTTTTTTCCTGGGAGTTATTTCACAGTGTGTAAGAAGAAAAAAGTTAAGCAGTCAAACTCTATTTGACATATGAGCTGAAATGCTAAATCCTCTGCTATCAGCTATAAGCAGTTAGGCTCACAAGTGAGTCAGGAGCAGAGTTAAATGGGATTCCAGCCAAAAAAAAATGGAATTACTTATGGAAGTAGTTACTCAGATAGGGGAATGGGGGTCAAATGCTGGGCTGTAATGAAGAGTATAAGTATAAACTACTGACTGGATGAAAAGTTTTCAGAAGGGATTTATGCTTTGTCAAAGGACTTTTGTACATTTTACTGCCGGGAATGATGTGTATGAGACATCTTTCATAAAAGTAAAAGTGGAAGGATGTGATCTCAGTTTCTTTTGATCATTCTTTAAAGAATACTGAAATACACAGACGAATGAGACAGTTTATTACTTGAAACTGTATGATGCTTATCTGTGTGCTTAAAAAAATAAAGAAAACTGTGTATTACACTTGCAGGTACAGTCAAGAAAGTGTGAAAACCATGCTGAGAAACATCAATTGTCATCCATCACTGAGCTTGCCTCTATCCCTGACAAAACTTAGGACAGCCACACATAAAAAGAAAATCCAGATTAACAACTGGAACATAATTTTTCAGGTTTTCTATCACCCTTTTCAGATGAAGTTTATTTTGAAGCACTTACAAAGAAATAGTCCTTTTACCTTGAGTTGGACTTGTGATCCTGCCGACTTCTGTCTTTTCCCTCTCTGGTTCAAACTATGACCCTGTTTTCACTCTGCTTTGAAATTTTCCCTAATAATTAGTCTGTTCTTCTGCCTCTTAATATAACACTGTTTTATTGTTAAAAAAATTAATGTAGTATGCAATTAACTGCTTATTCTGGCTCTTCATCCCCTTTTCCATTACTAAATGTGTTGAACACCTTGCCAGTTTGCTTTTCTGAACCTGCTGTTCTGGATGCTTTGCAAGTCTGCTTGTCACAAACTTTGCCTTCCTGCTCCCAATAACATTATTCTCATAATGGCCATTAATTATCTTTTCTGTGTTTGATGTCCTTGAATATTATTTTGGCATGTCCAAATCACCTCAAATTGTTTGTTGACATGGAAAATATGATCATACACTCATTTGCTGTTCTTTGGTAGCTGCAATTGTAATTTAATGATACCATTTGTTAGCAGTTCATCAGAATTTATCATCTCTCTGGTATGTCATGATGCTATCCATGTAACCCAAATTTGATCTCTTGTCTTCAAGGCAAAAAAAATTATGTACAAGGCATCATTGGGGGGGTTGGGGGGGGAAGTCCATCTACTTTATTTTGTTTTCCTTGAAAGACTTAGTCTTTTGAAGGCATATATTTAGAAAGATTCTTCTGAATTCTGAAGAAAAAAAGATCCACTTTTAGACAGACAATCTTGAGTAGTATTATTTTATTTAGTCTGGCTGGCATGGAGCTAATTTTCTTCATAGCACCCTGCATGTTGCTGTATTTTAGATTTGTAACCAAAGTAGTGCTGCTAACACGGGGTTGTTTTATCTCATGGTGAACAGCCCTTGAGTAGTGCCAAGGTCTTTTCTATTTCTCACACTGCCCCACATGAGAGTAAACTCGGGGCACACAAGAAGCTGGGAGGGGGCACAGCTGGGAAAGCTGATCCCAGCTGACCAAAGGGACGTCCCAGACCATGGGGTGTCGTGTCAAAGCTGGGTGGAGGGAAGAGGAGTTTTCCCAAGTGTATTTTCCTGAGTGCAGTTTTCCCAGGAGACTGACATTGGTCTGTGGGTGGGAGGTGGTGAGCCATTGCCTTTGCAGCACTTGGGGTTTTGGGTTTAGTTGTTTGTTTAGTTGGTGGGTTTGGTTTGGGGTTTTTTGCTTTTTGGGTTTTTTTTTCATGTGTAAAATAATAAAACCACTCAAAAATTTGTACTGCTTAAGAGGATAGCATTATAAAAATATATTAAGGAGTTAAAAAAATTAGGTTAGGAATGAATATCGGAAGGCATTTCAAAACACATTTTCTACTATATCTCAAATCAGCCTTCCTCTTGCCTAGTAGACCTTATAAATCTGTATTTTCTCTTTTCTTGTGGGTAAGCTCCCTGGAAAAAAACTTACAAGCAAACAGACTTGGTCATTCATCTGCGGGAGGTTTGGTGGGGTGTTACAATATTCAGCATATGTGATACATATTTCCACAGAGATGTCCATCCAAATGACTTATATTGAAACTCATTAGATACAAAGTCTTAGGAAAATGTTTTTTGAAGAGCAAGACTGTATTTCTCAACACATTTAAGACATGGGATTTTCTGTGAGAAGATATTACTAATGGAAAATTCTAAGCAAACTTTTATTCACATCCTTGACTGTGATGACATAGCCAACTTCAATTTTTGATGGAATTAAAATGTTCATTTTTAAGATAAGAAAATAACAACCTTACTTTAAAATTTAAATTAAGTTCTATTTTTATGATTTTCAATTAAGCTTTACACCACTATATATTTTTTCCTGTGTACATAATATTTTTAGATTATAATTAAGTTCAGGAATAGTCATGTTCACTAATTAAAACCTCTTCATCTTAGGTGACATCGCTTATATTACAGAATTTTATGTCAAATGGAAAATGTTAGCAATTGCTTCATTACAGAAGGCACACCTCTGCTGTTGGGGGTCAAACAACAAAATTCTGCTGAGTTTTGAGTTTTTATGGACAGAATGCAGCAGCTTTGCTTATGTTCTTGTATCACTTTCTGCCATTTCTCAAATACACAAAAAGCTAACATAAAATAAGAGTGTTTCTTTCTTATTCTTATTTTGCCTCCACTCTGTATTTGAATTCATTGGGGTACTCTTTGATCAGTTGCTGTGCATTTTACAATAGCAACATCTGGGATTCTTTGATCTTGCCAAATTGTTTGTATTCTTTATAGCACTTGTAAAAGAAGTAATTAAAAAAACAGAAGCAGGCCTTAAAACCCTTTAAAAAAGTTACC
This sequence comes from Pyrgilauda ruficollis, assembly GCF_017590135.1. Taxonomy (NCBI): domain Eukaryota; kingdom Metazoa; phylum Chordata; class Aves; order Passeriformes; family Passeridae; genus Pyrgilauda; species Pyrgilauda ruficollis. Next base: position 16,077,117 of record NW_024524266.1, read on the forward strand.
CTTGAACAACAATAGAAGGAATTGTGCCTAACATCCTACCCTGATAAGGCTTTAAACAGGATTTGTCACCTCTTGTTATGAAAAAAGGTAGCTCTGCTTTCCTTATTTTATTAATGATGTCACAGCCACATCCAAAAGGCCCACGGCTGCTTCCAGCTCAACATTTGGAAAAACTGTGTGTTTTGAACAGGACTGTGCTCATTCTCTCGAGCTAGCAGCCTCAGTTCAGAATAACTGATCTCTATTTAGAAGTCCTGTTTCACCTGGAGAAGGCCAGTCCCAGAAACACGGCAGAAGCATCATGCTGAATCCTTGTGAGCAGCAGAGCAGCAGCTGCTGTAGTTTTAAGGTGCTGACTGGATTCTGAGTGTGTCTTGAGCTGCAATGTCAGCAGATTTGTCACTTAGTGCTGTTCATTCCCTGAATTCCTAAGGCACAGAAGAGAGCTCTTCCCATATTGATACCAGGGGCATAATCTGTAGTCAAGGAGAACATATTGAATTAGAGACAATATCTCAAATTTTAGAGACAAGGCAGACTTACTTCAAAATATGCTCCATGTAGAGGGCACATATTTATTTATATAACTTACATGTTCTGAAAATTCAGAGAAGTAATTTCTGCCATCATACTTTGACAATTCCCTATCTACTCATTATACATGCAAAACTACCATCCCACTTGTATTTTCATTTGCTCTGGCCAAACATTGTCTGTTACAGTTTTACAGCTTTATTCCTTTCTTCAGCACTGTTGGACTTTACAGCTAAGAGGGAAATTAGCAGCAGCTACAAGATCATATAGAAGGTCTGTAGAAGCCATTTTTATTTCTTAACTTAGTAGCAGGAAAAATTTGTTTCTCAATCTCAATTTCATTATTCTGATACAGTTTGAAATACTTGTTCCCTTTGAACAGTTTAATCTTGTCTTGCTCAGCATCCTCTGCAAAAAAAAAAAAAAAAAAAAAAAAAAAAAAAGGTCTGGTCTTCACTAATCTTCCCATCTAACAGTCTATAAAATTACATTATAGTCTACAAATTTACAGTATAGTCTTGTTGCAACTGAGAGAAATATTTTAAGATCTTTCTTTAAAATAATAATAAAAAAGGATGATACTCAGCAGCAGCCAAATGTAGGTATTTTTTTAAAAAGACAACTTTCAAAGCTTGCATGACTGCAAATTTTAATTATAATAAAACATGTGGTACTTTTATCTAGTTTTAAATGTGTCTCCTGAAACAAAAGTTGCTTCAAATTTAATGCAGTATCAAGGCATGCCTGAGCAGTTCCAGTAACATATTTGGCAAAGAAATATGAGAATTATAAAGAAAGTCATGGTTACTGTGCATCACCAACATTTAGGTGGTGGTCTGTGACACTAAAAACTGTCTGAGCATCTAGGAGGCTGCAAAATAAAAAACTATTAATGACTGCAAAGGGCAAAGGAAGCAATGTCTGAAAGCTGTGAAGAAGCTTGTTGCTATAAAGCAGAATGTACTAGACTCTGCTGATGATTATTCTACCTCATTATTTCTAGAGGGCCACTTCTAAGATCATTCTTGTATTGCAGCAGGCTTTATGCAAACAGCAAAACAGAACAGCTTAAATAGCTTCTCATTTAAACAGATAGCAAAAGCAACAAATGTGATAATCTTGCCAAGTTCACAAAGCAGGCTAGGGCAGTGAGCAGATCCTCTCTTTGCTTTACAGCTGTGTCATTCTCTCTAGGCACAACATATCATTTTTTAAGCATTTTTTTTGGAGTTGGGGCAGGATTTTTGTCTTTTTTTCCCGTTCTTACTCATTTGTACACCTGTGTCATTACCAGCAGTTTTGTTGGAAGAAGCATTGTCATTTCCTGATCTTTTGAGTCACAGTAAAAGTTGGCCTGTGAGAAGCAATCTCATCTCCACTGACTTTATTCTTCCTTGTTATAAAATGGATTAAATGAAGAAACATCAGAACCCAGGACAACATCACAAAATATCCTAGGCAGTTTTCCATTAAGAAGAAAAGAACTTCTGTTCTAGCACATCTCCAGCAAACATAAGCAGATCTGTCTTCAGCCACAGAGTTAATCTAAGCCAGAGGTTTCCCAGCCACAGTGTTCTGAACATTCATAGCAGCCTTGAAGATAGCACAAGTGCAGTCCTGGTAGAACTGGTACAAACATCACCCATCTCTGGGATTTCCATGCGTTGCCTTTTGCGTGTGTGTCATGGAGTAACCCTGTGTTTGGAATTAACTGTCCTTCTGCAACACCTGCTTTTTATTATGTATGAAGAAAACCTGTGCAGATGAATGCTACAGCCACATGACCTGCATTTCCAGCTGAGAATCCAGGAACTTGGCTAAAGGCTTAAGTACCTTGAGACTGGGGAGTTGTAAAGTAGCCTTTAGTGAGTGAGGTAGAGGTTTTCCACATAATTTTCTGAGATCCCAGAGGAGAAGAGTTTAGACATGGATGTTGAAAGATGACAGGCATGACCTAGGCAAATGCAGGGCAGAAACCAGCAGTGACTAGCACCTGCATCCATCCTTGCCGAAAGCCAACCCCCAAACCCTGCAATCTCTCCTCTCCTGTAGCACTTAAGTGAGAAAAGCAAAAGCACTGTCATTTCTCCAGTTATGCTCCACACAGGGATTGAAAAGTTCTGAAAGCCATTTTCTGGTTAGCTTGGGTGGTATGGGCTTCATGTTTACAGATGACCCATGTGAATGACATGAAAATGCCATGATGGAGTTTTGGTTTGTTCCTTTTCGCCAGATGTAATAAATACTTAATGTACTTACACAGACATACACAATTTCTCTCATTCACTCAATTGAGTCCTTCAAAACAAACATACATAAATGGGCATTACAGTCCTCATCATCTGTTTGGTGATATAGCAAATATGAGCAAAGCAACTGCAGCATCAAGTTGTTTTGATAAAACTGTTTGTAAAAGATTATTTATATTGAAAAAATAATTCAATTTCTTATTTTCCAACAACACAATTTTTCAGCTCTTGCTAATTGTGATTTAGTTTGGCATGTTCTTTTGTTTGAGTGGTTATTTTGGAGGTTTTTTGTATTTTGGAATCATCAAGATATTAAAGATGGGTTCTAACAGCTTATCTTTTTGGACTGAGTCATGCCAGCACGAGAAAATTACAAAGCACTTTCATGTTGCAGCATATTTTGGATGTGACAATGCCAAAAGTGTCAGCACATTCTGCTGATAATAAAAAGGAAGTGCAATAAAAGTAAATGTCTAGGCATGTCCATTGTCCAGAGCCTTGCATCCACTCATTAGAAGCCCTAAAACATTTCTGAACCCTGTAATTCCTGAGCTGCCATGTGCTGAAACAATAATTTTTTGGTAAAGTATCTAGCCTGCCTTGCACCTTACATGCTGCACTTGAAATTAAATCTACCTTTTCATAATTTTCCCTCATTCACCACTTCTTCTCCTGCTGATAGCATTTAGCTCTTCCTACATCTCTGTTGATCCATCCTAACCTTTTCCAAAATGCTGGAATGGCATCTCAGCAGCCTGCTATTTTCTTGTTCTTTGAAATCAGCAGTAACAAAACTGAAACCTACTTCAAGAGTGGCAAGAACTGAAAAGTAATTACTTGTGTACAAAATTAAATTAAATATTATTTTTCATTTCAGAAGTTTAATTTCATGCTGTTTGCTATTTTTTCCCCCACTGATGAATAACTACAGATTTTTTTTTTTCACTAGTCAGCTACCTTTAATTTTAGATAGATGTTGATTGGTTAAAAGGGGAGTTAATGAAAAATTTTTTTAAGAATAAAACTCAAGCATGACATAATAGTTGATAACACTAACTGAAAGTCTCTTCACAGTCAATGCAGCTCGTGTGTACCATCAGACTGTAGCAGTCCATAGTAACTCAGTTTGTCTTTCACAAGACCCAAACAATATATGATGGCAAAGCACATTCATTATCAATCAAGGGTGAAGAAATAAAGGCTGAGGCACAGGAAGCCAGGTTTCTGAGTCACGTCAGGAAGACAATTTAATTAAGAATGGAGCATAAATTAAAACCAAGGCACCTAAAAGACGAAAATTCAGCTCAGGCTAAGAGCAGCAGAGTGATGTTTCCTGCTATACTTTAATACCCTATTCTCCCTTGGTGGCTGCTCTCATTATTGGAGTACAGATGGTGAAAACACATACTGTTCAAATTTACTAAGCTCATTCGCAAGGGTGTTAGTTAAGAAAATAGTGTTACTCTAAACATTATAGCTCCATTTATGCTCCTTTTATTTTTTTTTTTCACTTTTCAACACTAAAATAAATAAACCTGCATATGCAGTTACCAAAATGTTCTGTGTGCTTTCTAGTGATGGAAAGTACACGATGGCTGGTTTGCAGACGCTGCAGTCCATTACAGAACAAGATAATTAAAATTACAAACTTTAAAAACACATGTAATTTCCTCAATGATTCTTAATGCCCTCTCTTGATTCGTTACAGTAATTGTATAAATATGTTATTATGGAGTTATAAGATGTGATCTTTACTCGATCATCTCAAATTACTCTTCACTAAGTCAAATTTGCTGTCGCAAGGTTTGCTTGCTGAAAATGCTTGGTCACTCACTGATTTCACAGATTATAAAAACTACAAGATATTTGTGGTCCAAGTTAACAGTAGAAGTGCAATATTTTTTATTAATCATTTAGGAGATGAAAAGTGCTGTATTAATAAATATTGCAGATAATGTTAAACCATAGACCTAAAAAGACAACCTGAAGTAGTAAAACACAACTATATCTTACTTTTATACATGAAACCAGAAAAGCAATTGCACACAAAGTAAAATTACAGCCCATAATAACAATGACCAGATGAGCTGAACTCAGGGTTTTCAGTTTGTACTTAGCATACCAAGGACAGATGTTCTTATGTGCTTATCATCACCAGAAAGCATTATTTGTATTTAGATATAAACTAAAAAATAATTGAAGGCATGTGAATTGGAAATCCTCATTATAATAATCTTTTGCTAAGTCTGTATTTTACTGGGTAGCAGACAAGCTTTTAACCCACATGACCATATGCTGAACTTTTTGCCTCATTTCCTCTCTGGTTTGTGGGGTTTTCCACATGCATGCACATTCATATGTCCTAGTCCCTTTCTTCTTCTACCTATGCCTCAATTTCATCTCCTGTAAACTGATAAGCTATTAATTGGAAAGTGTTAACTTAATTTTTATTTCTATTATAGTCTTTCTATTTCTACACTAAATACTGGCAGGTGTTTGGCACCAACTCAACTTTTTCCTTTCCCTTCAGAATTTTCACCATATATCCTCCTAAAATGGAATAAGGTGAAGAGACTTTTTTATCAGAAGTCACCTACTCTTCTTTTTATTTGTTCTTATCATGCAATGTCTGATCTACATATCTGCTATCTCATTTTTTGCAGTGTTTTACAATTTATGAATACTTTGTAGCGGTTTGCTGATTGAAATGATAAATGTTCAAAAGACACAGGTAATAGGGCCTGATTTCTCATTCAACCCCTGCTATCTGTGTAAGAAGACTGAAATGCAGTCCTGGGCACAAAGCTAACGGGTTGCAGAGACCTACTGTTTCACATCTCAGTCTGAATGAGGATCGGTTTAGCTATTCCATTCTTTCTGCAGACAATCTCTAAACACAAGGATGGCTGGTCCATCTAGTGCACTACTGTGCCCCAACAGAGGGAAGTAAGAGCAGCTGGTCCAGGGGGGCACAGACCAGAGTAAACCTGTGCCACACTTTAATAGTGAACTTTTCCAGCTTGCAGCTCAGAGACAAGCCAGCTGTGGTTCTTTGTGCTGATGAACCCCTCACTTCTGAGAATTTTTTCAAAGGTCCCTTTAGTATGCAAATCTTCCTGACATGCAAAATATCCTGCAAAAGTTGTTCCACAGTTTACGTATGCATAGCCTGGGAACTTCTTTTGTCCTTAGTGGACTTCTGATGTAATTCAGTTTGATTTTCCAGTTTCAGCAGTATAAAACCAGTTTGCAATACACAGCAGTGGTATGGCTGCCTTTCTCCTAGTCAGCCAAGTGCCATGAGTCTCCTTCATACCACCTTAAAATAATGATTCTCCAGATTACCATGTAGCCCAGGTGAATTCTGATACACCTGGCTACATGGCAAACTAGCTCAGTATTGGCAAATGTATGCAAATCAATCAATTTCAGCAGAAGTGCTGACTCACAGACATTACACATCATATTATGTCACCAGTATCAGCACTATGTTTTTCATTGCTTCCCACATCCTCCTGTAATGGGCACTCTCTTCACTTGGAAAAGCAAGAAAGATGAGCTGCCAAATTATATTTGCAACTCTTACCACAGTTTATGGAAAACTCCACAGATTCACCTTCAGATCACCATGCTTTGTAGACAGACTTCAGCTTTATGACCCAAATAACCCTGAAAACTGGTGGTTTTGATAAATTGAAGATTTGCTCTGTATTATCTGTGACTTGTGTCCTTCCTTTCTCAGTCTCATGTGCAGCAGCTGAGAGAAAAGAGATCACTGAAGCCCTTTAATTACAGAGCCGGAACTGCACTGCTTTCATGCTCCCAAAATAGCAAAGCTTGCATAAAAATATTAGCAGCATGAAAATGCAGAATATTGGGAACAGCTAGCATCACAAAGATTCAGTAAAGGTAAACAAAAACTACATCAAGACAACTTTTGATGCACACAACTCTGTAGTTAACAAGAGAAACAATCCCTCTCTTCATGGTAATGTTTTCCCCAAATCAAGCCTTTCAGGAATAAGCCATCTTCTTTAAAACCATGCATTATTGTTCCTTGCATTGTACTAGTGCTGCTCATTGTGCCAAAATAAAACATAGCTCCCATGGAAACCCAGAGCATCACAAGTCTTTGCTAAGTCACACCTCAGCAATGACAGGCTTAAAAGAACCCAAGCAACAACAGCAACTGCAAAGCCTCAAGCAAAAGTATATTTTATTTTTTTGCTCAGGTCAAAGTAACTTAAATCCTCACATGGTTCAGTGTAGTACAAGATGACAGCAAATTAATGGAAATCAGGTATTTTTTTAATGTAATGTCATTGAACAGAAGTTGAAATAAATAAAAGTCTGGTATATTTTTTATGAAATGAATATGTACTAGATGATTTTTTTCCTTCTAATCTGTGCTAAACTAACAAAATTTAACTTTGGCATATTTGAAGAGTAGATCAAAATAGAGAACTTACAAGTAGAGGCACTTTGCCCCAGTGATTAACTTCTGAGCATCTGCCTTGGCATAGTGCTAGTAGGGACTACTCTGCTGTAGTCATTACCATTGTAAAAGAACAAGTGGAGCTCCTGGACACTGTGGTAATTAGAAATCCTATGACACTTATTAAAAGTGTAAGAGCATTAACATCAAAGCTCTATTCAAATTCCCATTTTGGTGATTATCGTTAGCTCAGTTATGACCTTTTCCTGTTTCAGCTGGCTGTCAAGTTTCCCATTTAACCTCCTAAAGACTAGCAAATACATTACTGCTGCCATCCTGTCACTGGTCAGGTGCTGCATGCAAAAACATGCAAAAAATGCTGCAATTTTTAGTGGGAAGGTTGGCTCAGCATTTTCAGTCTTCACTTTTTGGCAGCTTGCTTTGGGATTCTCATGTGAGAAGGTACTGGTTTAACATGGAGAACCTGGCTGCTGGTCCCTAAACCCAGCAGCACTGCTCCCTGTCCCTGCAGCACAGCAGTGCAGCTCCCCCTGGCCTGTGCAGCTGCACAGGGGGCACCAGTGCTCAGCCATTCCTCAGTGCCCAGCACCGTGACTCAGAGCTGCCATCTGATCTCAGACACAGCCTCGGCAGCTGACTCCAGCTGCACCCCTGTGTGCTGTCCCCATCAGTTATCTGGCATCTCCCTGACACTGCCCCAGCAGTGAATCCACCACGGGTGTGTTTAGTAGTATCAGTTATGCCTTACAGGCACAAAGAAAACATCCCAGACAACCCACCAGATTAGACCCCTTCACCAGCTGACTGAAGATAAACCCAGCCCTTTGCTGGGCATTGAGTGCAGCTGGCAGTGACTGTCACCTTCTGGTCAGAGGATGAGGAGTCTGGTCCTGGTATTGACTTGTACGAGTAACCATGAGTTGCTAAAGGTGGGAGCAGCAATTACAATTCAAAGGAGGCAGATCACAATGAAAATTTACTGCTGATGTTTTACATGTAAACACACAAATCCCATATTACACAGTCTCTAAGATATCATCATTCTCAATATTAAAAATGCACCTAGATGCATTTTCAGATGTTGGGTATTGCGGACTTTTGTCATCATCTCAAGAAGAGTTTCAGTACTTTGTTGAAATGGAAGAACCTGAAGGCAGTTTCCTTCATATAGAGAACTGCAATATTGAGTGTACTGCTAGGGGAGAGCCTTCAAGTTGCTGCATCTCTACTTCAAGCTGAGAGAGCCAAACTACATCTGACTCATTGCAGATGATGAGAAAAAAAAAACTTTTGTGCTGTATCTCAGTTTCTTCACAGAGAGGCATCTGCTTCAGAGAATCAGTTAAAAATTGAGGCTTATACAGTGAGAAAACAATTCTGTTCTCCCCCCAAGGGAGCAAGAAGCTCATCTGTCTTTTCTTTCAAGATGCTGTTGTTTTTTCAAGGAGCCTCCTTCATTCTTCAGCATCTGCTCTGTTCCTGGCTGTGGAAGAGATTTCCTGGGATTTACATGGAAGAGGGGAGTTCTGTATTGTTAAGTCCAAACACATGATATTCTATCCACATTTCCCCACTAGCTGCATCTCTGGCTTTCATTCTCAGATTATTAAATATTATTCCAGACCAACCAAGAAAATGTCAAAGGTGTGAAGGACACATAAGCTAATTAAAGAGCTAAACTACCAGTAGCTTGATTTTGTATGGGTTATCTTTGAGGCCATCATTCAATATGATCCTTCTACCCTCTTGTGAAGGTTTTACTGAAAGGAATAATTCTAGGTGTCCTAATGTGTTTTGATATATGGGTTTTTTTTTTGTTTTTTTTTTTTTCCTGTAAGAAATGCTTTATCAAACATGAGTAATTAGGTTTCATGGAGAAAAAAGTGGATTAACTGTAATAGTCTGTAATACAGAGGAGAAAAGTTCTTATATCTCACATGCACCCTATGCTTCAGGCAAACTGTGAGCACCCTCTGTTCAGCTTAGCTGGAAAGTACAATTCCACTTCTGACCAGACCTCGCATTAACAAGCAACCTGGCCACAGGCAGGGGACCATTCAAGTGTAATCTCGTGACAGAAATATGGTCCCATTTAAGGAGCAATAGGAACATGTGGCCTCCCTGAATGACAGCTGGGGAAGGTGCACACAGAACTTATCTGTCTGATCAGAGCCTAAGCCTGAATGATGCTTTTAACGTACCAGCAGGACATGTGGGAGGGCTGCCTGGGTCAGGGCAGAGCCAGCTTCATAGAATAGAATCCTTCAGGTTGGAAAACATCCTCGAGTTCAAGCATTAAGCGTGTCCCTGTGTGCCACATCTGTGGGTCTCTTAAATACCTCCAGGGATGGTGATTCCACCATTTCCCTGGGCAGACGCTTTGACAACTCTTTCAGTGAAGAAATGTCTCCAATCATCCAATCTAACCCTCCCCTGGCATGACTTGAGGGTATGTCATATTTTCTTATCACTTGTTAGCTGGGAGAAGGGACTGACCCCCACGTTGCCACAGCCTCTTTACAAGTAGCAGTAGAGAGCAGTTAGGGTCTCTCTGAGCCTCTTTTTCCCTGGAGGCCAAACACCCCCAGCTCCCTCAGCTGCTCCTCATCAGTCCTGTGCTCCAGAACCTTCCCCAGCTCTGCCGCCCTTCCCTGGACTCACTCCAGCCCCTCAATGCCTTTCTTGTAGTGAGAGGCCCAAAACTGGACACAGGATTTGAGGTGTGGCCTCACACCCCACAGGATGTGGGGTGATGATCGCTGCCCTGGTCCTGCTGGCCAAACTGAGGCCAGGATGCCTCCTGCCTTGGCCACCTGGGTCCTGTCAGCTCATGTTCAGCTGCAGATGACCAACACCTGTCAAAGAGCCTAGATATTAGAGAATATTTAAATTTCATTTAGATAGCCAAGAGATACAAGACCTGTGTTCCTCTCATCATTTGGTGACTATTTTAACTTGGGTATTAAGCGTAAAGGGAAGGGCAATGTTACTGATCAGCTTGGAAGTAGCACAGCTCAAAGCCTGAATGACATAAACAAAAAATATTTTTCAGCAAAATGCAGCATGACTTCTAAATCTCAGTGAATGTCCTGTGTCACACAGTACAATACCAGCCCACTATGGAACAGTGCACCACCAAGGAAAGGAGGAAGGAATTTATCCTTTTATTGTCTGGATGTTATTTAGTTTTAAGCAGTTACACTGTGCACAGCTCTGGCTGTACTTTGTACCCCACAGCACTGGGTGATGAATATCAGGGATAAATGAGCTACATGCTATCCTTTAATTTCTTTAACTGAAGAATAATGAGACTAACTTGTTTTGGGAACAGCAATTTAGCTGAATTATATATATTTATGGAATTAGCTATTATATTATTTAAACACAGACACCTGTAGATGCATTAGTGAGTGAAGATTAAGTATATAAAGGAATAATCTATTTTACAACACTGCACCTCTCTGCAGTATACTTTTGGATACTGCTTTGGTAATTAAAAACTTTATGAGCAGTTCGTTGTAGGATAGTAAAAATGTGTTAAAATCCATTAGCACAGATTGAATATATTCATAAAATGCTTCTTTGGTACAATAATGAAATTCAATTTATTTTCCCCCCTCCTTTTAGTAAGAAATTATTCCATTGGAAAAACAGAGTAGATAGAGCAAATTGTGAATAAAATGCAGTATAAATAAAAACAGTTATTTTAGACCGAGTCATGCAAGATTTTTATTTATGCAGAAACCTTTATCTAATAAAAAAATCTATGCCATTCTTAACTCTTAGGGAAAAATCCCAAAAACATATCAGATGAGAGCATGATAAACTTGCACTCCCACAGAAGTTACTGGGAAGCAGCTATTGTGAATCCTACTACTACTAAAAAATTGTCATATTGGGAAATAAGGAATCCACACAATAGAATTCGATGACTTCTTTTTATGTCGTTCATTTCTTTCATTGCTGATTTCATGTGCATTTTATAAGTCTGCTGCTTTTTCTCTTGCCCATGAACAGACCAGAACAGACAGATAAAAAAGTGCTCCTGGGGGAGCAACTCTACAAGTAAAATATAGTGGTTCCTAGCAGCAACACAGAAATACACACTTAGAAAGGAGAGAAGGCCACTGTAATGCAGACATTGTTATTTGCACTCTGGAAAATTTCCTCAGATTTTAATAAGTTGCCACAGTTCTTTTAGAATCAGTGTCAATTGCTGCATACATCAGAACCAACAGATAGAAAAAAATTAAGCCATGAAAGCCAATTACAAAGTCCTAAATGTCAACTGGTTTGATCAGATGTGTAGAATTTATGCTGAAAAATTCCTTTGTAAATCTTTCCCAGTAACCTGTAATGTCATATTTGTTTTTCATTATATGTTACATACCCACGAATATGAAAATTAGAAGCTCAAAGGTCAACTAACATATCATGGCAATTTGGTAGGAGATATTTGACACCAAACGAGCACATACCAACACTACTATAAATATGATGTTGTTATTAAGGTCAAGTATAATTGATATGAAATCCAGGTGTAAAAAGAAATAGTTGCCTTCCCCTCTACTGAGGGCATAGCTAGCTTTTCCTTTTAAAATAGCACTAATAAACAATGTGATTTCATTTTTCTTCCTAGACTCCTCTCTGTCTGCAAATCAGTTTTGAGGGATTCCACAGCTTTACAATGATTTGTGTAGTACTATATTAGTGTGTAGCCTTACTTCCCAGTGTTTCTGAAGGGTTTCTTCTCTCCCAGTCTTGACGTCTTTCCTAGCAGATCTTCTCTGTCTGGATTAATTTTGTGCTGTCTGGCAGAGCTGCTGGATCAGTCCCTCTGCAGACAACACACAAAGTTACAGCTGTAAAGTGTGGCTAAACCTGTGTGGGGATTTGCTACCTCAGGTCTAGCTGCCCTGTGTCTTTCCTTCAGTGATGTCAAATGTATAATTTATTGTCTGGCAACATTCAGCATTCACAGCTCTTGTTTACTCATGGATTGTACCTGATTCCTGGGGAAGGTATGCCATATGCTTATCATGGAGGAAAAAACTTTAAAACAGGATTGGAAGTGTAGGGTAAAATGTTATTATTGTATCTAGAAGTGACCCCTCTTGTGGATAATGTTAATTTTTTGTGTATGGTCGCTGTTTTCCAGTACCAGCTGTTGGAAGGTGAGAGCCATCTCCAGTTTTGGGAGCTCAGCTGGGGCTGTCCTGAGAAGAGATGATCCCAGAGGGGTTCAGCTCACAAGCCCCACAGGACTGCCATGTGAGCAACCTCCTCTTTGCTTCAGGTAACAGGAACTGTGCCCCATTCCCTTATCCTGCCCCTTGCACTGGCCAGGAACAAGCAGGTCCTTGTTCGAACATTAACAGATGTGTACTGACAACATCAACAGGACAGGTCTTGTCCACATTCTACAGAAGAGAGTTTGCCATCTCCTTGGAGCAAAAGACAGACTGAAGCAACCTAAAATTCCAGCACATTATAGGAGTCTCTGAAAGAGTGCAGACATTAAAGAGAAAGAAGATTTAAAGCCAGGGGTTCCCAGGTGCTCACTGCTGTTTGGTAGATATCTGCAGATTAACATGGGTAAGAATTGTTAACAAGATGAACACTTTGGAGAAATTCCCACAGGTGATAGAGCTGCATTAATAATCATAAGGAAACAGTTGTGCACAGGAACATAGAATTAATTTTCATTTTAGGCTCTGGAACAGAGTGTAGCTATGTACTACATAGCTATTTCTGTACATTGCTGTTCTGTTTCTGGTTAGCAGCTTGGAGAATAACCCAGGAGACAGAACATACAGTTTTTCACATTTCATCACAACTCAGAAAACTTCCTTGTGTCAATTTGTGCGACGTACTCTCCAAATAATAAAATGCCATATATTAAGCAAATGCTAATTTAAAGAACAACAAAAAACAAAAGCTCAATTCTTCCCTGTATTACATCTTCATCGAAGTCAAGCAGCTGCATAGAAAAAATATAGGGTTGAACATCACTTGAACTGCTTATAGCCATATCTTCTGTATCAAAAGCAAATATTTAATTAAATTAATTTACTTTTCTAAAAGAAATAAACAGTACATGTTTTATTTTCTAATCTAATATATATGAAGCCAAAAGTAAGATGCCCCTGGGATTTGTTTCAAGGGATTCACAAAACTTTATTTGTTGCCTGAAACAGAAGAAATATGTAAATCAATTTTTACTTTGGATAAAATCATGCCTACTGCCAATTTAACAGGCAGAATTAGCCCACTGAATTCTGAATTCTCAGCAGGAATACTGAGATAGAACAGATAAAATTAAATTTGCTGTAAGAGAGCTGTCAAAAGTGAACAGTGCTGTGCAGCACTGTGACTTAGCTTTTCATTAAAAATATGCATTATAGATCTCCCCTTTTGTTGGATAGCAGAGTAGCAGACTATCCATGAATCAATATTAGTTATTCATGAGAATAGGCCAAACAATTCATTTGTTCCTTAAATTCATTGTGTTAATTCTTTGCTATTAGCATTTTTTTGGCTGCCCAAAGGTTTTTTTCTTTCTTTTTCATTCTTTTTTTTTTTTTTGTGGATGACATATTTGTCAAAGAGATAACTCATGCAGTCCTAGTAAGAGCCTCTGGTGGCTAAACATCAGACTAAAATTGAATTTAGAAAGATTACGTCTTGTTTTTAGCCTGCTGACAGAGAACTTTGGGCATGTGTGGAATAATTTTAAAGATTTTGAAAGGTAACCAAGGAGAAAAACAAATCTATTTTTTTTTTTTTTGTAATTTAAAATTTTCCATTATAAACTTCTTATGATTTCAAATATTTTGTTTATTTTCTAAGGAAAGAAAACCTATGGTCAAACATATTGAAACCTAATATGCAATCAACAAAATTGTAATATATTACTTAATTCACAGAAATATTGAAAATATGGTTATATATTTCATTTATTTTGATAGTTTGATTTTGCCTCACTAATAGCTACATCATATTTTAATTTATTTTAGCATTTATTAGAAATTACTTATTTCCTGCCTATTATGCTTACAATACATTTTCAACATATTCTAATTTCTTCAAATGAAAATTGCTTCTTTTATAAGGCTTTTCCCTTTGCATTGTGTCTGACCCTGATGCTTACCATAATTTCCCAGCATAAGTTGATAACTTTTATTTGTTCCTTTACGAAAGCAGTCAGTCATGTGGATAATGGCAATGAAAGGTACTGTAGCAAGTAATTGTCATTAAACATTCCAAAAGGTTTTCATTAAAAATATGTTTATTGTATTGCTTGAACAAAAGAAAAGCATGCAAGGATCAGTAAAACAATAAATATAGTTAAGTTACCAATGGAAAAGTATGATGTGGAAGAGAGAGTTTCGCAGTGGTGACTTGACTCTTACCCCACATTTTCTTCTAAGGTTTCAACAATAATAAATTAAAGATATCTAAAGAAATTAACATTTTTAGGAATGGATGGAAATTTTACAAATCACTAGTCACTGGATTTCTACACTTAGGCATTTTTCCTGGTAGGAACATTGTAAGCTGGCTCAGAAAGTGTTAATTTGGTAACATTTTTCTGCAGAAGAAAAACCATCACTTCTTTTGGAAACATCCCTAAGTTATAAGAATGCAACTTTTTATACCTGTTGGAAACATGCAGTGCCACAGATGTAAACCACTGTTCAATATGTTTTCCCATCATATAATCCACAAAGTTGTACCCTAACTGAGAAGAAAAGGAAAAAGACAGAAGGAATAGAAGAGAAGGTGTGAAAAGCATTGTATGAATACATCCTGGCTCTGTAACACATCTTCTACAGGGAGAACTCAATTAAACAGAGCCTTCAAGAAATGTCTTACTGGTCTGGATAATGCAACTGTATGGGACTATACCTGCAACTGAAATTTTAGATATGGAAATCAAGTGTTGAACAGAGCTGATAAAGCTGTTCAGCAGCTGAGACCAGAAGCCTCTGAGTATGCAAGGGGAAACTCCCATAACTCCCATGTCCCTGTAAATGGTGTAATCTGCTGTACAAGGCTTGAAAAGTCATGAAACTTTAGATGTTACAAACAGGTTTGTTTTTCTTTTTTTAAATTTTATCTTTTTTTCTTCAACCTTTATATATATTAACTCATAAAACTTAAATGCTGGTTGTGAAGACCTATGTCTTTGGGCAGACAAAAGATGAATTTCTGCCAAGAAATTAATCCAGCCAAGCTAAGGCTCAGTTAAACATTAAAGGGAAAAACATTTACAAAGCTCATATTTACAATCTTTTCAAAATATCTGGTACTGCCATGTCTCTCTTTTTTCTTTTTTTTTTTTTTTTTCTGAAATGGATTTTCAAGAGTGTTAGACACTTAAGCACAGTAATATTTTTGAAGCAGTTGCAAAGTCCAGTGACCTTTCCCAGTATACCGCACAGATACTTGGTGACACACATGGGAGAGTTCCTTTTTTCTCCCTCCTGCTTCTTTTTGTGTCTCTAAAGCAAACCTTCCATGAGGTTATTGTGAATATTTGAGTGTATGAAGTGTCATAGTCACACCTCCTATGAAATGGGAACAAGTATGGTCTGTAGTTATTACACTGCCAAATCAGTTCTGCCACGCACAGCATAAGGGACAAGTGTGAGCTCCATGTTCTGCAGTAAAAACCAAAATAAAAATAACATTTAAGGATGTAGAACCAGCTGTTGTTTTAGGAATTATCAAAACAGCAAAGTGGCAAAAATTGTCTGTTAATGTCCAACTCCAGTCTCATCAGAAACTTAAAATACATCTTTAGAATTCTCCAGGAGGCATAGCTGTTCTGCTGTGTAGCTCCCAAAATCATGGCACTGCTTGCTACTGACATAATTAGTGGGCCACAGCAAAGGTAAGAAATGTTTCCTAGAAGCTAAAAGGATGTATTTTGCAAAAAGTTGCAGAGATTTCATTCTTAAATGCTGTTATCAAATGCATCATTGGGGCAGGACAAATACAACTTTAGTTGGTTTTACACAGTGGACCAAACTTTATCTGCTTTCCACAAGTGGGTTTTCTTTTTTTTACAGAAGAAACTTCTTTAATGCCAGGCTGCCTTTCTTACAGCAGCCATTTTCCCTAAAGGAAGTTCTGTATAACTGCACCTGGTGTGGTTAAAATGTGCCTGCTGCCACCACTCCAGGAAAAAGACAAATCACTGGAGTACACTTCAGCTGAGTTGCCTCTCATCTGTCCAAGCTGTGTTCAGTGGTGTGTCTCCTGGTGTTCCTTATGCTCACAACTCCTTGCTTAAAAAGGTATAAAATAACTTTTTTTTTTTCCATACTTTTGCTGATTTTGTTGTCTTGGATATCTGATTGCCTGTTTAATTTCAGCCCTTCAGCCCCTGTACATCCAGAAGATTTGTCCTGGCATCTTCTGTCCCTGTATTCTGTTCCAAACCATTGTGCTTCCAGAGACTCTGGGACTGAATCCTCAGTCTTTTCAGATGCGGGTGTCTGTACCTCCTTCCTTTTGGTGCTGAGTTGTGTCACCTGTCCTTATAATTTCTTGAAGTAATGCCAGGACACCAATAGCACAGTAGTAGTAGCAAGTACTTTTTCCTCATGAAAAGATACACAGAAATAGAGAGGAGGGCAAAAAAGACAGAAAATGGAGAACTGATAGTTGAAAATTGAGGCTTGAAACTGAGATGAAATGAATAATTAAGTTGAATATTTGAAAATCTCCTTAAGCTGTTCATAACTGTGTCAAATTGTTCATGACCAATTTGGAAAAAAGCTTATGATCTCACTGACCTTATGCTACTGGTGAAATTTGTTTTAAGCATGATTTAGATCCCTGAAAATACCCTACAAACATCCCTGAACTATCAGGAAACAAAACTGTCCCACAATGTTTAGAGTTTTTAGCCTCTCCATAGCAAACCTTGAGTAAATAGAAATAAATAAAAACAACAAAGTCAAATCTCATTATTGCAGCAAGTAAATTTCATTACATTTCTTCTGTACAATATAGTGAAACTTTATCCTTTCATCTTGCAGAAATTAGTTGCTAGAACACACTCTTTGATGAGAGCAGAGGATCATTTGGGAAATAAAAAACCCTCTGCCTCTCATAAATTTTGCAAATTGCTTTCAAAAAGAAAAAAAAATCAAATTATTAACACACAGACTTTGAAAACTAATGGAATACGAGTCACATTTGCAGGTTCCTTTTTAAAGCAAATATTTATTTTCTCATTACAAGCAGTAAATCATGAAAAACTGCCTATATATCACTGTAAGTTACCTAAGATACAAATCCTTTTAATTTTTCTGTACTATGACATAGTAGACTCAAGATAATGCTAGCCAAGCCTATGTCACTCTAACAATAGAAACTGAGCACTGGATTAGGATATCCTTGCAGCGTAAAAGATTATTGAAATAAGGAACATTCCCTTTAAGGATGAATTATTCCTTCCTCCAAGCATCCAGTTAAGCAGCTGCGTGCAGACCTTGAATCAATTTTTATAACAAAGGCGAGGACGCAGAAAAAGGAATTTGAAGTAAGTAGTCAATAAGAGGTAAGAAGCAACCTTGAAGTGACATGAAAAGCCAAAAGGATGTTAGAACTTCAAAACAAAACCAGATGTCCTCTTCAATGTGTAAGTGAAAAGGATATTTGATCCTTTGTGCATCCTTGAAGTGCCGTGGCTGAAAGTAATGCTTTGCACTGTAATGCTTCGTTAGTTCAAAGTGCTGTGCAAACATTAGGTAAAGAAATCTCACAGTGTCTCTGCCTTATCTGCATGTTCTCTTGTCCAAGGACACACTCTGAGACATGTATGGTACTGGAACCCTTATTTTCTAGCCCATGACCATTTCTATCACCTTACAGTGGTTTTTAGCCTACCTCAAGTAAGTATCAAGAATGCCTGAGCTGTCAATAAAGCACAGGTGGCAGAAATACATGTTTTTATTGAAAGTATTATACAATATTTAAAACTATTTTTTGCAATAATAAGGGAGGGTTTGGTCCATCAAAAAAAAAAAAAGCATTATTTTCTTTCTTCACACCAACACATGCAAAATCAGAAATGCAAGGTAATAAATCAGATATATTGTTTTTGTGATGTTATTGACGTGCAAATAGTCTGCATGACTCTACAGAGCAATGTGCTTCACTCTAGTTCACAGAGAAAACTTCACAGAGGTAAAATCTAAATACATCAGCCTAAGTTGATTTGATCACACTGAGTATGAACTCAGGTGTGAAACTGGATAGGCAAATGCGAAAATCAAAGTTCCAAACTCTGCAAGGAAGCAGCTCAGAATTCAGCCCAGTTCTGCAAAGTTCCTATGTATAGTTCAATGAACTTGGTTTTTCTAGCAAACTTAAAGCCAGGGAAGTGGGCCTGAATGATAAGTTTGCTCTGCAGAACTTAGGTAGCTCAGCATGCTAGTGCATGGCTAATCCTGAGAAAGACTACAAAAATTATTTCTCTTTCTTAATCCCTATTATATGAATATTTCTGATGTTCAGATATTACTATATTGAAAAGAACTGCTGTGTTTGCTGTATTTGTCATATAATGATATCTTTTGACTTAGGTGCACGTGACCTCCAGCTTTATGAGGCAAATATACAGGTATTTGTGGGCTGTGAGAGTGTAGGTTAGTTCCTCGTGCTAAAGCATTGCAGCATCAGCTTTGTCCCATCTCACCTGAGCTTCTTTCATGGAGAAGGTTTTCTACAATGATAATCCTCCTGATTGCCTGTGGTGAATCACCAGGTAGTCACCATTCTTGAGGCCATTTGCTGGAGGCAAAAGGCCACTTCCTCACTCTAGAGAAAACCTCACACTGCCTTGTACCCTCACAGTCATTCCAGGGCAGAAACAGAGTAAATCCCAGCTCTGTGTGTAAGGCACATACACACTCGCTTAAAAACAATGATTCAGTGTTAACAGATAGTCTGCAATTGAGTGAAGTACTCTGCAGCATGCTAGATTCAAAAATCTGGCTTTTAAAAACCAGGAGAGAGAGAGTCTTGTGGGATTTTCTGAGAGAAACATCATTAAAGGCTAATAGGAACTTAGACCTCAAGACCTCAAAGAGAAAAGAAATTGGAATTTCAGCACTGAGAATAGTCAAGAGAGAAGAAAGTAGATTGAAAAAAAAATAGAAGAAATATAAAACATTCAGCCTTTTCTCAGCACTCATCTAAGCTTCTGCATACAAAGCACGTGGATGTAGGTCAGAATTCCCCAACATGTAGAATTGCTATTTTCTTCTTCGTACTTTTTTGTTACTTTATTTCCCTTGCATTTCATCTGATTTTTTTTTTTTTTTTTTTTTTTTTTTTAAAAAGCAAATAGGACTCTTAGGAGATATCATTGCATATTGTGGTGGGGTGACCAAAACTACTCTCTCACTCTTTTCTGCAGCTGGACATAGGAGAGAAAATATGAATGACTTGTGGTTTGAGACAAGAACAAGGAGAGATCACTCTCCAGTTACCATCACAGGCAAAACAGGTTTGACTCAGGGAAATTAATGTAATCTATTATCAATCAAATCAGAGCAGGCTTGTAAGAATAAAATAAAATAAAATCTTAAAAACATCTACTCCACGCTATTCTCTTCTTCCTGGACTCAGCTTCACTCCTGAATTCTCCAGCTCTTCCCCCTCAGCCGTGCAAGCAAAGGGAAAAGGGGGCTGTGGTCAGTTCATCAGACATTGTCTCTGCTGCTCCTTACTCCTCAAAGGGAGGACTCCTCACACTCTTCCTCTGCTCCATCATGAGGTTCCCCCCACAGCAGAGAGTCCTCCACCAGCCTCTCCAACATGATTCCTTCCCATGGGCTGTAGTTCCTCATAAACTGTTCCAGCATGGGTCCCTCCCATAGGGTGCAGTCCTTCAAGAATAAATCACTCCAGAGTGGGTCCCCTGCAGGGTCACAAGTCCTGCCAGCAAACTTGTTGCAGCGTGGAGCCACAGCATCCTTCAGGCTCCCACCTGCTCCTGGTGGATCTCTGCTCCCCCATGGGCAGCAGGGCAGAGCTGCCTCACCATGGTCTGCATCGGGGGCTGCAGGGGAATCTCAGCTCAGGTGCCTGAGCAGCTCCTGCTCCTCATCTGCACTGGCCTGGTGGGCTCAGGGCTGTTGCTCTCACATATTCTCCTCTATCCTGTGTTGCGGCGAACACCCCATGCGTGGAGAAACGAAGTTTGACTCCATTTCAGAAGGCTGATTTATTGTCTTATGATATATATTATATTAAAATACTACATTAAAACTATTCTAAAAGAACAGAGAGAAAAGATTGTTCAGAAGGCTACAAAGAACAAGAATAGAATAGAATAACAAAATTTTGTGACTGCTCAAGGCCTCAGCACGGGTGGCTGTGATTGGTCATCAGTTGAAAACAATCCACATGGACCAATGGAAGATGCACCTGTTGCACTCCACAGCAGCAGATAGTTATTGTTTACAATTCTTTCCTGAGGTCCTCAGCTCCTCAGAAGGAGAAAATCCTAGGAAAGGATTTTTCATAAAATATCATAGCTACATCCTGCTGCAGCTGAGCAGAGTTTTTTCACCCTTTTTTAATACATTACCCCAGAGTTGCTCCCACCATTACTGATGGGCTTGGACCCGGCCAGTATCAGCTCTGTCTTGGAGCTGGCTGGCTTTGTTGGACAGAAGGGAAGCTTCTGGCAACTTCTTAGAGAATCCACTTTAGTAGCACTCCTGCTATGAAAACTTTATAGTGCAAACCCAACACACATATAGATAAAAGTTATTAGTGACATTTCCTATGAAAACAGACATTTTCTAAAGAAATATATTCATAAGTATATAACATTTATAGTATATACAGACATATAATTATACTTCTATAAATATATCATAATTATTTCTTATATACTTCAAGTACATATCATATTTATAATAAAACATAATTATACATCATATAGATAAAAATATTTATAAATCTTGAAAATCCATAACAGAGAGAAGGACATTTTTGGCAGGAGGAAAATAGGCATGCAATAGTGAAAGAAAACATAAATTAAACTTTTTAATGCAGTAAAATGAGGACTAAACATAAAGCTGAAACAAATCTTCATCTCCACTTTCAGAAGAGTTTTACTTCCTGATAACATTTGAGGGCCTGCGTCATGAACTGCTTGTTAGACCACCACAAACATTCACAGCTTTTCCCCTTACTGAATGTTCAAACTATCCTTAAAATAAAAATTTGTTTTGGCAAGTTTTCCATATTAATAGGACTTCTGTTAACTTCTTGCGGGTGGCTTTTTAATGTTTTTGCAGAGCTGGCCATATTTACCATGTCCTTTGGACCATGCCCCCCTCTGAAATGCTGCACACATGCATCTCCCTGATGCTTCTGCAGAATGTAAATTACTTCTGCTAGTTACCATGGGGACATGAGCAGGGACCATGAGATGCATAGCAACAATGCTCCTATTTTTTCCATTTTTGCTTCATTAAAAGGAAAGAGGAACTACGACATATCCTACAGTTTTTCCTTTCCTTTTTTTTTTCCTTCACATGCACACATACACAAAACAGTTGCTCCATTTTAGCTAACCCATAAGAGATAGAGGTTGACCATGCTTATTAAAGATAAGCATGAAGTCAGATTAATTGATTTTCAGCTCCCCAAAGGAATAACAGGAAATTATTACAATAACTATTATATTTTCAAAGTACAAACCTCAACAATCTTGAAGCAGTACAAGATATCTGAACTATGATGTGTTTTTACAAAAGAAACACCCCAAAATTTGGAAGAATCAAATATGCATACACACCTGCATATCTTGAGAGAGAAATCTAGTCTTTAAAAGAACAAGAACTAGTCTCTGATAGAGTTGTATAAATTGGATGAACACTAATGAATGGGTCATGGGTTGTGGTTTTAATTTGGGGCTCTTTTTAGAAAAGAGACAACACTCTGGTAACTAGGAAAAAAAAAAAAGAAAAAAGAAAAAAGAATAAAGAAAGAAGAAAGAAGAAAAAAGGAAAAAGGTAGCTGTTAGCTTAATATTTTAAGAGAGAACTTTCCAGCTGTGCTCCCCAGATTCTCTTTCTCACTCTTGTCTTCCCCCCTTTATTAAATTTGCTCCTGTCCCTGTGAGGTCCTTTCTGTATCAGTAGAAATGCATTTAAGCATTGTTAAAATGACAGTTTTCTGGGTGGATAAGTAATTGAGTAACAAGAGAGAAATCAATGTTCCTTAGTCATATGCTATTTCTTCATTCTTTTATATAATTAGTATGAAAAGTTTGATTTTGTTAGATATCATTTTAATAGGTAGATCCAATTATGTTCTCAAAGGATAAAAATGATGAAGACTTAAGCTCTGCTGGTATGACAATTCAAGCTGTCAGGCTGCCATAGCTTGCTCTGCTCTTGGTTCCTCCTCCGCTGAATCCTTAGATGAACAAATGCTCTGTCATTGCTCTATTTTGGTGCCACTATTCAGCTGGTAACATTTTATAAAAACATTTTATTCTCCAAGGACTATATTGTTCTAGAAGTGTTGCAGACACAAAAGCAATAAATAACTAATTAGGTCAACAAGAAGACATGGCAACTTGTAAGAGCCTACACGATGACATGGATGTAGAAATACCCTGACTTGTGATTTCTAGGGCAGCAGGAGATGGTTTAGCTAAAAAGACAACCATCTCACTGTGCTTGGAGTATTGAACAGAAGATATAGCAGGCACCTGAGGCACAGAGTCACAGTTTCCTGTGAAGGAGTGCTTTGGTTGTGGATATTATCCCCAGATGCAGCCCCTTGGGCCCCATCCTCTCTCATCTATGATGGGGCAGGGCTCCTGTCCCACCAGACCAGTACCTCAAGGCAAGAGATCCAGTCTTGCAAAGATGTGGCGTGTATAAGGGGCTAAATCATGTAGATATGTTGTGGCAGAGTGAATCTGATTTTTTTCTTCTCATAACGTGTGATTAATACCCAGCACCAGAAAGACACTGTAGCAGTCCTGCTGCAGAAGCTGTTTCTGGATATTTATTAGGGCCCATCTAGAGCTATGGGCATTGAGTAGGCCCAGAAGTAATCACAGCTTTGTAGCTGTCTGTGCCAAATTTTAGGATTAAATCAATCTTCCACTACAATTTTACACCTCTCATCCCTGTCCCTCCCTTTCCACCTTCAGCAGCCATTCAGGAGGTCCCTTGCCAGCCAGGAGCTGATGGAAATTTCCAAGGCCACCCAAAGAAGACATCAGCTGTGCAGCTCCCAGGAAACCAGCAGTTTCCAGCACCTCAATTACACTTTTCCAATTAAAATGCTTTCCTTCCCTGTGCTCTTGGTCTTTATCCCAGTGTCCTTCTAAGTGGGAGATTAAACTCTGGAAATGGAATCCAGATGAAAATCTGCAATTATCAAGGGGGATAGGGTCAAACAGCAAATGGAACAATGGAAATTAATCTGACACTCTTGGACAATGCAGTTTGATTGCAATTATGTGAATGCCAGTAAGCTATGCACACATGGCAGATTTTCCACCTATTTATTTAAATAAGAGCTACATTTATGATATCCCATAGAGGATCATAAATATTTAAGGACCTAAATTTTTATTAGTACACTAGCAAGTAAATTTTCAAAGTGATGCATAGGGATTTAACTGCATGAGTCCCATTAATGTCACTACTTTGAAAATTTACTTCCCATGAACTTCTAGAGGATGGGAAAAAGAATGAAAAAAGACTCATAATTTTAAGAAGTAGACAGGAAAAATCTTGTCATCACTTTGGCACTCTGGTACTTTAATTGGTAAAGAATAATTTAAATCATATCTTCAAAAGTAAGCTCCATTTTAGGCACAGACACAGATGGTGACATTCCATCAAGAGTTTCTGCTGCACATTATTAGACAATGTACTAACAGGCCTTTTACTTTGCTGTAAATATTAAGAGTAGACCAATTCTTCGTGACTCTGGGAGAAGTTTAACAGGAAGTCTTGGTCATGAAATTAGCAATCAGATTCTGTATTTGGGATCTGAAAGTTATAACTCTGGAGCGAGATTTTTTTTTTAAATCTTTTGAGAACTCTGTTCCCCTTGGAAAGTTATTAAGTTACATTAATGTAACTAGAAAATTCTGTCTCTCTCCCATGAAAAAAGAATGATTATTTTATGGGTGGCAGAATTTTAATTCAACAAAGAGTAACATTTTAATCATGCATAGAATTACCAATCTTCTTTCTCTTTCTCTGATATATATTTAAAACAAACTTTATATGTATGCTGCATTTTTCTATTATGTCTATAATAGAACATATGAGTGCAATCAGAATATGGCTAAATATGTATTGTTTTCCTCAAAGAATGCATCAGAGATTGTGGAAATTCATGCAGCATGGTTAATTTTTTATTTCATCTGGGAGGAGCAAGGAAAAACCATGGGAGAAGCCCTTTGAGGTTACAAACTTTCAGACCCAAGAGGTTAAGAAGGGGAGGTTCTCACCAACCTACACCTTGTGTGGGCAGCACTAGAGAAAAGGCATGAGGTGAGTGGACATTCTAGGTCTGATTTCAGTGCATGGACATGTGTGAAACTTCAAATTCACAGCAGCTGATTGTATTGAACATGGGTCCTTCTGACAGAAAGAGTAAATAAAGAGGATGCAGATACCACCAAGAGGTGTTTCTTTGCACCAGTCCCTGCTGCAGAGAGTGAGTGGATCTCACAGCTTGCTTTGCCTGTCAGTGGGGATGATGAGCTGTGATGATTGAGCTACCATAAGGAAAGATGCTGAAAGAAACTGATAATCCAAAAGCTTCAAATCAACAGGCCCAAAGGATAGACATCACAGAATTCTAAATCGTGACAGGGCAGAGCAGCTAACAAACTGCACAGGCTTTAATTAAAAATGCCTACTATGTCAGTAACTTAGAGGGTGGCAAATTTTATATATCTAATTAAAAAGGCTACATAAGTGATCCAAAAAGTTACAGATGAATAAACATTACATCGATATCAGGAAAGTAAAACAGTAAACACCTGAAAGACCAGGATGTGATAAAGCCTAACCTGCTGAGTTTTCTGAAGAGCCTCACTGATATGCTGAAATTCAGTGAGTGTCTCCAAAGCCATAGACAGCAGGCAGTTTATTCAGTTCTCTGGCAAGGTCCTGCACAGGAAATTAGTAAGGAAAACAAGTATTTGTGAACAAAAGTATTACTGTGATTGAAA
The DNA here is from genome assembly GCF_017590135.1 of Pyrgilauda ruficollis. NCBI lineage: Eukaryota > Metazoa > Chordata > Aves > Passeriformes > Passeridae > Pyrgilauda > Pyrgilauda ruficollis. The sequence goes on from NW_024524266.1 coordinate 16,102,606, forward strand.
ACTCTCTAAGAGAAAAGAAAGACTAGAATTAAACTGTCAGTTTTTGCTGGGGGAAAACACAGAGTGCCTCAAAATCACACCTGAGACCAAGGTTCTCTGCTTTTGAATAGCAAAGCAAGCAGGCTGAAGAAATTATTTAGGTTATGGAAGTGCAGAGTGGACTGCAAGGAACTTCAGGGAGACCAGACAATGAGCTCACAGCAGCTGTCATTAGGTACAATACATTTGAAGCACAGAAAGTATTCACCTGGGAAAAAATTTAGATTCTTCCATAGTTCAAACAGTATTAAATAATTTTCCTACTGCTTCAGGGAGGAAGAATGCAAATGCAAGGAAAATGAGAGATGGTATATTATAAATGGACAAGTGGAAATATCTGTTCAGAGCATTTTCAGTAGACTGTGGAACTCATTGCTGCTGCAAGTCATCAAGGCTGAGAATTTAAAGAGACTCTTACTTGCATTTTACGAAAACAAGAAACTAATGCTCATACAGAAATATAATGACTAATTCTAGGAAAAGGGAAGCAAAGGGATGAAAGGGATTTAACATTGTGTTGACTTGCACTTGTCTTTAAACTAGTAAATCTGCCAGTGGCTGGGTTTTAAATGTGGCTACTAGTTCTGCAAACAGACTGTTGTTTCTTGATCTAAAAATACTTTCTGCCATCTACATTTTTTTTCAGCTCCTGGTTCCTCAGATTCATATGTTCAAATTGTAGAACAGCGAGGGGCAAAGTCAAAACAGTTCAGAGAGTTAAGAGAGTGGTTAATCTTTTTTGCTTTTTTCACTGTCTAACTGAAGGACATTCAGCATTTGCCATCACCAATGCAACCACAACTGGGAAACAAGTGGGGAGTGAAAGGAAGATTAATTTTAAATTTGATTGCTAAAGCAATAGAAATATTACCAAAGGATAATCAAAACATATTTTAAGGCAGAAACCAGTGCCCAGTGAAAGCAGGGATGTTTAAACATGGGACTATGAAAGTGCAAATTATGACAGGAAAGGATACAAGACTTGGCATGATGTATAATTAAAATGTCCCCAAGATAATGATAAGTAGTTATATAGTTTGGGAGAAGAAGGTGAGTCTGGGGATGGATAGAAATACAGCCATGAGAAAACAAGTCTAAAATAGTTTGTTCTCAGATGTGTCTTCTTTGGAACCTTGATTTATTTCATTTTCATGTGCCTGCTTGACACACAAAGTCTCCTTTTCCTCACTGTTCCTTCTATCTATGGTTGTGACAAGTGTGGAAGGTGCTTCAATTAGAGGAAAAAAAAAAAAAAAAAAAAAACGAAAAAAACCAAATGAGCTACAAACCTGTGCCTGTTTTCCTCCCTCACAGAGTGACTAGCACATTTCAGGGACACAAACCTGAGGGAGATAGGAAAAATCAAAAGAAGTTTTAAATATATGCAGAGAGAATCAGAACTGCCCAAGACAAGCAAAGGAAAATTTCCTAACATTAATCTACACAGCAAAGAAGATTATTTTTCCAGTTCAGTTTTAAGTGCAAAATCTTTCATACACCTCCAGAGAGGCTCTTTACTGGCAGAACAGTAACATAAAGATTCTAATGTGTCAAATCAAAATGTTCCTCCCCTCCCCCTTATATAGATTCATCTCTCTCCCTCTCTTTGTCTGCCTCCCTCTGCATGCTCCAAGTTTAATCTGCAGTTTGACTTCAAATGCAATAATTCACTAGCTCTAGGCATTTGCTTAAAGGACTATGTATAATTGTAACTCTGAAGAGATTAATACCTTATATTGATCCCCTATTTCTTCATCTATCTTGACAGCATGTAGTAATTTTTACGAAAAGGAAGAGTGATTTGTTTTCAAAAGGGTCCTGGTTTATTGCCTATTCATACACTTGTTAGAACTCCTGTATTCTCCTAAAATCAGCGTGGTGGAGCATGCAGAGTAAATATGTGTTTAGATTTATTGGTTACAGTTGAGAGCATATGAGAAAAGCTATAGTCTAGAATGAAAGCCTGCAGAAGTGTCTGTTGATTTGAAAGGATGAGTTTTCTCTATTAGAAACAGTCCTTGCTGGGCACATGCATTTTTTTGTCCCAGTTCAACAGCTCCATTTTACAGGTAATGTGGATGTTTTCTATACCCTAAACTGAGATGGTGTTTCTTAATTGTTTTGAATGTATTGCACATCTTAACAGAAGTGAACTAAGTGAACTACACTATTGTCTGGTAAACAGTTTTTATCTCAGAGGTAATTTATCTGGCCATTAGATTATAATTTTTTTAATAAACACTTTAATGCGATGCTAATATGACAAACAGAGTGTAAAGAAAGAGATTAACTAAGAAATTAGGGACACTTGCAGATTCTTACATGTGTTTGGTTTAAATATGCCCAGAAACTAGACTCCATAGTGTGAAACTAGGAATGCTACAAACTACTAAAGGAAGCACTCTCCAATAGAATTGCCTTGATTCTGTGAAATGCCAACTACTTGCGACCCCTGTTTATTTAAATGACAACTTATGTGGCTCCTTGCAGTGTATTAAGTCTTTATCACATTAAAAAAGGGCTCTTTTGTTACATATCAAATAACTGCACTGTTTTTGTAAAATTAGATATCTCGCACTTCAATGAAGAAAGACACTTTTAAAAGCACCAACGTACACAAAGTTGAAAGTTTGATAGGGATGATTCAAGAGCTGGAGAATTTAGGAATATATTGGTAGATCTAGGCACACAAATAAAAGTGGTCATCACTTAAAATCTTTATAGAGATGCAAGACAATATCCATTATTTGAATAAAAATAAATGTAAGCACAGTAAGAAAAATATTCAGGTTACTATAATATCAAGAAGCAAATAACTTCCATGAAAGTGACAATATACAATCTTGCACTGCATTCAAAATTCTCTCAGCCACTCCATAAATAGCTTTCTCTATGTGCATTTAAAGTGAATTTTTGGAGCTCTATTGCACTGATTGTTAATACCAACCCCTTGACTATGTGTTTTGTACTAAATGAATCCACCCTTTAGTTATGATATGGAGGCAATATGATATTGGTCTGCAATTTATGCATAGAATATCTATGCATAATTGTGCTAGCTCAAGTTGTATTCAGAAAATAACATAATTTGAAATATCTTTGGTTTTGTAAATTCAAATTAGAAACTTGTGAAGTTCTCCAGTCAACATGATATTTGCAGAAAGACAGGAGAAAAAAGTACACATATTGTTGGCTGGCACAGGCTCTGTCTGCATTAGCATTTTGGACCATTTTGCAGAGCATTTCAGGCACAAGAGAACTCGATTTCTTTCAGATGAAACTGGGCAGGAAACTCTAATTCAGGTGCAGGTTTAATGCACTACAAACCCTAATGGGCCTTAACCAGTGATGTGGGCTCAGGACATTTCCAAACCACATGGTTGGGGCACGCAATTCTGCAGGCCAGGCTGAATGTAACCTAAAGTAAAAGGTGCAAATTGCATTTAATGTTGGGGCTCCTGCAGCAACTGCTTTGATCTAGTGCTATGCTCCTGCTGAGCTAACCAGTTGCTAATGTAGGCACAGCCTTATGTGTGCTTTCAGATCATCAGTGGTGTCCCTATTAAGGCCAGAAGCATAGATCAGATGAAAATAATAGACTGAGAATTAATCAAAACCCTTCATAGTTTTAGTCACCTTTTTCTTTTCATTAAAACTTCATGGTAGCGAGGCCAGGTATAATTAATGTAGAAGCCTTTTTTCAACCAGGATTATTCTGAGGTATAAAGCTGATTAGTTCCCACTCATTCTTTGACTCATTTCATGTTCATTATATAGAGTTAACATCAAAAAAATAACTGTTATTCCTTTCCATTGAAAAACTGAACTACTGAGATGGGAAAGCATAGATTATCCAGACCAGAAAATCTACATTCAATGAAGTGTTTTATTACCAAAAGAAAGGAGGGAATGTGTTTTTAAGAATAATATGAATTTTGCTATTGTTCCCATATTGCAGGTTTAAATGAGAATGACAAAATTGGGCACAGAAACTTCTCAATGCAACAGTGAACCAAAAACCTTTTCCACACAAGCCAATGGGTACCATAAAAATAGGAGAAAAATAAAGATGTCCTGAGGCAGTAAATTAGATTTTTCTGCATGTTCCTTTTATTTACAGAACATTTCCAGTCTGTATGTGAGTCTTTTAAATGTTAAAGTACTGCAAACCCCATTACAAGCATTATTGTGTATGTTTTCAAAAGACAAATGCCTGGATGATGATAGCCTGACTTTCTGTTTCTAATTACACTTTGTGTGTGACTTGGTGAGATGATATAAACTGGGGAACTAAATTTCACAAATCCTAATAGTGACTAGCTCAGGTGTAAGAATATATTACTTGCTTCTGTTCACAAATAATTTATACAGGCTGTAATCTAGCATGACACCCCTGCTTAGTTGATGACTGTGCTATTAATCAAAAGCAAGGGTTGAAAATTTTTCAGTCTTTAGTGAATAAAAGTTTTGCCATCCCATTGAAATCAGTGATGCAGCAGTGAGACTTTAAAAGACATCTTCAGTTATTGTATTCTGTAAATCTTGGTCACATGAACGCAATCTCTTGGGGTTTTTTTGTTAGCTTCTACTCTTCATCTATGGTTTGTTTCATTCACACCCTTTTCCAGGTCTGTGTGTAGAACACCACAAATACTTTTACAGCATAAATACAGATTTTACTTCCTAGCCCTTTCCATCTTAGATGTGCCCAACTTAGGTGTGTCCACCTCAGCCTCTGGCATCCAGAATGGAAGTTTCTCAGCTGGCCCTGTATCTCTGTGGCTTAGTCTGCCTTCCTGTAAATTTATAGCTGCACATTGCATTCCTCCACTGATTTACATCCATCTTCTGTATTTCTGCAGGAGCCATCATGTCAACTCTCCCTTCCTTTCTCAGCACTGTACCACCTCTATCTTTCATTTCAGAAGCTTCACACTGCTGAGAAAGCATTTATGGCAATTTCTGGCCAGCTGCCCACTACACTTTTAGGAGACTTGTTTGTTTTGTAAAAGAAAAAAAAAATTATCCCGAGTATTAAAATCATAACGAAGTGGCAGAAATTGCAGAAATAGCAAATACTGTTTCACTTGTTATTGTACAGAAAACAAATTGCAAAACCTGAAGCCTGTGTCATATCTCAGAGTTCCAAGAATTTGAAAGCAACTTTGGAATGTTTTACAAACTGCTGAAACCTACAAGGTAGCTGATGGAGGAGACCGCACAGTTATGTTGAGAGGTTTAGAGCTGAATTAAGGTGCATTGCAAAAAAGGGTGGATAAAAAAAATTCCTTCCTTGGGCATAATCAGATCTGGGTTAGTTGGATTAATGTCTGTGCTTCTTTTCAAGACTGTCTCAAAAAAAAAAAAAAAAGTAGATGAAAACTTTATGAGTTTTCTCTAAATGTAATATGAGTTAGTTATTTTATCAGCTCTCAACTTTGTACAATGAATGTTAAGGTGACAGGCTATCCAGAAGCAGTGGGATTTAGTGCAAACTGTATGAAAATTTCAGAAAACCTTAATTCTCCTCCTAGTCTTGCACAGTAGTTTTGGCAAGCTTATTTCTTCTGCTTATTTTGAGCATTATGTAAGTGCTGGTTAATGCTAGAAATAGGCAGCAAGGGTAGCAAGATTCCTGAAATACAGTGAGAGGAAAAATGTTTTACTTTCCTCAATACAGGTGGAGAAAATAATCTGACTGAACTTCAAGATCCCCAAGAAAAAGAGCTGGAAAAATATTCCTACAAACCTTTGAAACAAATACCATAAAAATGCACAGTACATGTTAAAGCCATATTTAAGGGTATTTGATGTATATTTTTCGAAGATGTACTTTTAAATTAAAAAAAGTGTTATTTTTTAAATTACAGTAACCTAATTATGTGCAAGGAAATGTTCCATAGTTAGTGACTATGAAGCCACAGCTGCATAAGAGCCACTCCAGATTAAAGTTGTTCTTTTCACCAGGATTTTCCTTCTCAAAATCTGCTTTTCTTTTGCATCTTTGCCTATGCAGGCCACACGCTGCAGGGGTAATTATTCAAAGTGTAATGTGCCTCCCTTATTTAGAAATCATTCATGTTCTAAACCTTTAGGGAGATGCACTGAAGCTTAACATATATCACAGCAGCCAAACAAACATATTGTCAGATCTGCTGTCAGGACCACCTGCAAGCAAATTGATAGCTCATTTTCTAGACCAGGCTTCTAAGGTGAGCTTCAGGTTTTCTAGGGTCCTTTTAAAATGCTTTTAAGAACTTAATTTTCTCTTATTTTCTTAAATGACATGTCAGAGGCACAATTCACAGGTTAAAATTTATGTGCCTGATTTGAATTTATACTTCATAGTAAATTCTGATGTTTTGATAGCTAGCATATGTGATATCCATTGTGATATCAGAGTGACTGGCAAACTGTGTAGGAGCACACACGCTTCTTTGTAGGAGCAAAGACCAATTGAGCAAAAGACTTGTCTTTGTGGCTGGAGATACTCAGTGCCTCTTTAAGCAGTTGCAGAGATCTCTGGAATTCCCTAAGTCCTGCATTTGAGGGAAAGTCACAACCAAAGCAGATGGTTCATGCATGAAAGGAAAAGACATAGAATATTCTATCACTCAATCAAATTATGAAAATGGAAAGCAAAGGGGAAAAAAAGTGTTTCTCACCTTGCCGGAACAGAATGGATTTGTAAGTTCTCAATCAAGCAGCAAACAGGAAAAAATGGAAAGGCTTTCTGCATTTTCTACCAATTCTCACTGTAATTAAGATACTCTAGGTCACTCTTCTATTAGGGCAGCCATTTTTTACTTATTTTTATATGTGAAGAAGGAACATATGGCATTGGAGGTGATAAGCTGAATTTTTTCTTCTTTAGACCAGTTGAAGCTACACATCAATTGCAAAGGAAAGAGGCCAACCAACAACAGATAGCTGAGAACATACCTCTAAAGCAGGAGCTGTTAGGCCATGACCTCAGCAGGCAAGAACAAATCCACAGGAGCATGAACACAAAGTGCTATGACCTGCAGGTCCAGAACATAAATCACAGCCATACTAGACCTTGCCTGAAGCCAGTGAGCTATGGTCAGTGGAGTCAAATTGTTTTCTTTGCTCTGTAAGGGTTAGCAATGGAGCAAAGCTAAAGGAGGATGAAGATATAAGAGTTGGACTTTTTGAAATTAAATTTCTGAGGCTGTTTATTTGTTTTCAGGAATTTATCAGAGTGGCTGGTTGCTTTTCTCCTGTTTTAAAGTGAGCAGTATTCATCTCCAATGTCAAGGTGAGAAAATGGCCTTGCCATCTTACAGGCTTGTGGGACTGAAACTGTTAGAAAAGCTCTGTAATTGTTAGGAAGAATTTTTCTTTTACTTTTTTTCCTTTTTACTTACAGACAGAAAATCCCGCTGAAATTTTGGAAGCTGCAAAGCTTTCACAATTGCTTGGAAAGAAGCGAGAACAGACTAAAGGAGAATAAAGAAGTTTTCTTATATATTAGTTAGCATAGAATAGTTGTCTCTAGGGCTCCCAGTTTTCTGGTACTGCAACAATTTTATAATCCCAGTGAGACAGCAAATATGACAACATGGTAAAAATGGCTTTGTTGAAGCAGTCTGTGCATGAGAGAGATTCTCTGCCTGCATTCAGGAGACTCCAGAGATGCTCCCAGCTGTGTGCAGTACATACACCTGGAGGTTTCCTCTCAGCTCTCATCTCTAAATCATGGGGATTGCTGCTGCAGTTTTGTCAACCCTGGTGTCCCTGCAGGGCTTGCCTGCTGCCTTCAGGCAGTCTGGCTCACAGCTGAGGTTTGCTGATGACATCTGAGGGAGACCCTGAAAGTGCTAGCTGGGTGATATTGTGGCCTGTGGGGAAAGGGCTGAACACACGGGTACCTGCATGGAGCTTTTCCATGGAGTCAAACAGGAACAAAAGAGACACCCCTGATTTCCACAGTAGGAGGAAACAAAATGCAAAGCAGATGAGATTCTTTCTTTCTGAGTTTTCTGTAGGCAGGGCAGAAGAAAGAAAGGTCTTGAAGAACATTATGAGGCACAGGACCACATGTCAGGACAAACCAGTGCAGGGACCCCATTGAATGGCTCAACCCTGAGTTGCTGCAGCCCACGAAAGCTGGCCAAGCCACACTGTCTGAATGTCAAGCCACGATCTGTTCTTCCTGTCTGTCAGATGAGGGATCCTCCAACCATCTGGCTTCACTCAGTCTGTGGTGACTGCCTGTCCTAAAGGCATTGCAGAGATGGCAACTAATTTATGCATATATGATTTTGCTTTAAACAATCTAATGCTGACACTGCTAGCAGAGGAGAAGTGCCTGCAGTGGAGACATTTAGATTAGATTTACTTTAACAGACACAATTTGCTGCCATATGTCTGTCAGACCCCCAGCTGAAGGCTCATTGGACACAGACATTTTACTGCCCACTGCCTTCCAAAAATAAGCCTTTGGAGTTTTTATAAGCATTTTATCTTCTTGGAAAGCACAACAACAAAATAAGAATAATAAATTTATATGTAGGAAATGTAATAAGGAAACATAAGCACTACTTTAATCTAGTTGTTGTTTAATCATTCTGCCATATTTACTACTGAGGAATAAGACTATAATCCCACCAGGTGAGTCACTGAAACCTCAGTTGCATGGTAAATTACTTTGGACGATGATGTCTGAAGGAAGCTTAGCATTCCCTGAATTCTGAAATGTATATGCCAGCCATCACTTAAATAGCATCTGGGATTTATTTTGAATAGAAGCAGCCAGAGGCTTATATTGGCAAGAACAGCTGAAGAAATATTTTAGACCTTGACCTTCAACACTGATAAGGAGACAAAGCTGTTTTCTATAGTATTTACTCTGAATGCTGTTTGTCTTTCTGCTTAGCTGCTACCTCCAGCTATTCCTTCTGTTTTCTCATGTCAACCCTAACACATTTTCTCCATTAATCTCTTCATATTCTTTTCTCCTGTATCACCTCTTTTTCCTTCTTTGTTTTGTCTGTTTTTACAGCTAAATCACTGTTTTTTCCTTCTTTCCTTCTGAGTTTAAAAATACAGTATTCACTCTGGCAGTTGCACAGTAACACCTGCATGCATATTACAGTTCATACTTTCCTTAGAGCATAAGCTTTTGGGAATTTGAACTATCTTCCTATATTTCTCTGTATTATATAGGACTGGGATCAGAACTTACTGTATCAGGGATAATAATAACTTAATAATAGCATTTTTAGACACCAATAAGATAAAACTAATTTTCAAAAGCTCTAATTCATTTAACAAGATATTACCTTTTTCTACACACAACTAAGAAGTAGAATAACAGAGATTAAATGGCAGCTTTAAATAAGGTCTACTTATATTTATCTATGGCAAAGGGACATTTTATCCTGTGTACTGATATATGAAATCATTATGTCCTTTAAAATAATTTCCCATTCCAGTAACATTTTTTCTTTCTTCACCTTAGCTGATCTGGCTAGCTGACCTACTGGCTAATGAACCTTCAGTCTCCAGTGTAGATATGGGGATTTTCATAGTTCTCATTGCTTTTTCATAGTTTCTTATAATCCTCTAGATATTTAGCACTCTAATTTTTTTTTTTTTCTTTTCTATGGGTAAAATTGTAGCTCCCCTGAAGACAGCAACAAAACATACTGATTCGTCACGGCAATTGCTGTGGCACAGGTGCTTTTCGGACTCTTCAGAAATGGTGTCTAGGCCTCTGTTCTGTTACCTAACATCTCTGCTGGGGTTTGATATTAACCCAAGCAGCAATTGGAGCTTCAACTGACACAGCTGCTTGTTTGTGCTCCACCATCCCCATGTCCACCACCTTGGGTCTCCCTGCATGGGAGGCATGGATCAGCTGCAGGAGCAAAGAGGAAGGCTTAAAGCGAGAACAGGAGCATTACTCAGGGACTATACAAGTAAAGATTTGTTGAACCAGGCCTTTCTCCCTAACAGAATTTAAAAATGTGCTACAGTTGTCCATCCTGCCCACTCGTGGTGGGACCACTCAGCTCTGCCAATGCCAGGTTGAAGGACACAGAGCTTGGCTCTATGGCCACTGTAGGGTGATGGGGCCTCCTGGCTCCCATCCCACAGGGACTGTAGCTGTGGACAGTTTGAGATTTGCCACAGCCAAGACATTGTTGGAGGTGGCAGGAGTCTAGGCTGGCCCCAGGGGCTGGCAGGAACCCCGGAGAGCAGAGCCCAGAGTTGGAGGAGGTGTCCCTGTGCTGGCACCCAGCACTCCAAGGCACAGACACACACAGCCTGGCATCCCAGCTGTGATCTGCAGGCTCACCTGCACTCGTGTGCCAGGGACAGCTGCCAAGTCTGACCTCCAAAGTGTCACCAGGAGACTCTGCAGCGACAAACAATACAAAAAGCCTTTGTCCTGCATAAATTAGAGAATCGCCTGAGATTGTGGTTTTGAAACCATTGCATCCATTTAAAAAAAGGAATAGCACTGGGGCACTTTTACTGAAGCACAAAATATTTCAATGTACATTTTTACAGTCTCTGAATAATTTAGGAATGCAAACTTGATAGAACTTGCCTTATTATTCCAATACTTTGTCAAGGTTATCTTCATTACACAGTGGTTTACCACATATAGAAAAGCTGTAGATTTGATTGAAAAAAGCTATTATAGCAGCCAGAAGCCCCTTGAATTATATGTGCCCATAAAAGCCATTTGCAGTAGCTTTTACTGCATTTTTCTTGCATTTAAACTCTCTGTCAGTTTTGGATATCTCAGAAGTCAAATACTGTTTTAAGATATACTGAGTATAGAAAGGAAAAATTGTGCATTGTGTTGTTAGAAAAGTTTTTAAATTTGAAGAAATGGTGATCTAGAAAACTAGTCTTAGTACCAAACAATTGACAAGGATACTCTCAATACCAATGTGTTGACATTTAGGTCAGCAGTATGGAGTTTTAAGGCTTGGCACACCACATAATTTAAAAAAAACTATTTCTCAGTTGACCCTTCAGTATGAAAGAAAATGCCCTTCAGTACAGTCCCCTGAAAACGGCTAGCAGATTGTGCCTTCTTTAATGCTTAAGAGGCTATTGACTAATATGTGATTAATAAATCCATTTCTGGTGCTGCTTGTAGAGGGCTATGTGGACTGATCGTGGCCTTGCATACATTTTCCAGTTGCAGAACTATCAGCTCACCCGCGCCACCATCCAGCTCAACAAACACCATCACGAGCAAACATGTCACCCTCTGAGGCTGTCTGGAAAGACCGCCTGGAAGAGAAAATAGCTCCCACTGTACACAAAAGGGACAAAAGAAAGTGACCTAGGGAAAGAGGAGGAAAAGGAGAAAGGAAGGAGCCACGAGGTGTATGTTCAAGGTGTGTGTTCAGGGTAGGAACATGAGTGAGAGGCTTATAAACTGCTGAGATAGTTATTGCCAGTAGTTCTTATCCACCAGATACTTGAAAAAATCCATGATTTCTTTGATTCAATTTTCTTGATTCAGAGAAACAAGGCAGAAACACAAATTTTTCAGGAGTTCTGACAATCCCATTTTATAAGCAGGGAAGCCTTGTGCTGTGACGGTACAAGCTGCATGTATTTCAAATCTCGTGTTCAATTTTCTCGAAACAAAAAAGGTTTCTTAGGCTTTTCCAAATAATAGCAGATAAAACTGCAGGTATGTGTACCTGCACAGATAGACACAAAGTATTTTTCAAAGTTTTCTGCACATGCAACAGGAATGTTACAGGCAACAAAAACTGGCTCGAAGGAACTAGCATTGCACACGGAGGAAAAAATATAAGAAAAAAAAGAAGAAAAGACTCTGACTTACATTGCCTATAGAACAATTATAGGAAAATGCTTGTACTTTAGCTACCAGCCTTCCCAAGCCTTACTCCCTAACAGCAATTTAGAAATTTATGATGTTATTATTATAACGGTTGTTCATCCTGCATACTTCAGTAACCTACAGTGCATTATTATGAGTCTCCATAAATAAAATCCTGTCTTTTATGTATGCAACATCCCCCCTCCCTTGCATTGCAAATTCCATTTAAAATTGTGCAAATTCAGAGGTGCTTAAACTTCAGCAAAACATAGGAGTTTAGCAGATTTACAGTGCAGTAAAAAAATAAAAGTCAACAGCATACCACCAATCTGTTCAAAACCAGACAGCCAAGAAAACATGTATACTTCCCAGCCTATTGCATATGCACAGCACTTTTGCCTAGCACTGCCTTCCTAGCTTCAGTTCTATCTTTCCTCTACATGCCACCCAAAATCATATTTGAAAATGGTAATACAAATAATGCTGAAAATACATCACCTTGTAAATGGTTATGATTTGGGAACCTACATACTTTTCTTCCCAAACACCAATAGGTTGCAGTCCCACTTTGCCAGGTGGGGGAACCCAAGCCATCAGACCAGTGAAGAACAGAAAACACCAAATATTTGTACAGCAAGAAATGACTACACCATTGTCCCTGGTGTGAAACCCACCAGAGAAACTCTCTGCCTGACACACTAAGCCAGTTCCTTTTAAAGGAGCATCTGTTCATTGGTGAGATGCAGGGCAAAGAAAATTGTGGGCTGGAGCAGATGTGGCTTTTATGATCATGGAATATCTATGGGATGCTTAGGGGAGAGAAGGTAGGATGATAAAGGGAGAGATCATATCAGGAAGGAACAAGTAGAGGAAAAGTATGAGGAAGAAAGATCAAAGGGTGCACTCCCATGTAAGAAGCTGAGCAGTTTATTTGGCAGAACATTACATTTGATGGCTACAGTCTGTTCTATTTTCTTATTAAGTCCTACTTCTAACTCAGTATTGGATGAGCATGCCCCATTCAGGGCAGGGGCAGGTGCAGGCTGCCAGGGACCATGACGTAGGGCAGGACATGAGCACCTTGTGGTGGGGGCACAGGTGAGAGCTGCTGCAAGCACCCACAGGGTGTGTGTGTGAGCAGCTGGAGAGCTTCAGGTCAGAGCAGCAGACAAGTGGGAAACAGAAGAGCTGTGAAAGGGGATTTTCCTTCCTGAGGTTGGAGGTCAGGTTCAGGAGTGGCTGGAGCTGGGATTTGGGATGAAAAGAACAACCTGAGCTTTGCTGCAATGGGGGAGATCTCCTGGGTCCCACAGTCCACCAGGTTCAGCTCCCTCAGACAGAGTTCAGTGTTTTATCAGTCATCAGCCCCGTTAGGGACACAGGGCTGTACCAAATGTAACTGCTCAGCTGGGCTGGCTGCAGTGGCTGGACATTGTCACTTTACTCCTACTTTCTTGTAAAGCATCAATAGGCTTAAGAAGAATGTCCAGACTGCCCTGCCAGCAGTGCTGTATATCTTGCCCTCAGTCCTATGACAGTCTTGCAGCCCCCTAACACAGGTGTTGAAGAGAGAGACTGAAGCATAGAACAGCCAAGAAACTATGTGATGACTGTGATAGAATTAGCTGCAAGTCATTACTGCAATGCCAAGGAAGAGCAGACCTGCTGGCGAGAGGAAGCAATCAAAACAGGAATGCAAGTCTAATATTTTCTGTCTTTTCCTAACTGGCTTCAAGCTTTAATAAACCTCTTCAGCTTTTCTTCTGTGAAAAAGAATATTGTTCAAGTATCTATATGATTTCAGCTTCAGAAGTACAGTTTATCCAGATATTAATTTTTTTCATTCAAAGTAAGTTAAAGATACATCTAACAGAAGACTCCCAAGATGTAAAATCAAGGGATATATTTTTATAAAATCTACAGAAGACAAAATACACACACACATGCATTACATAGATAGATAGATAAGGATATATATATATATCTGAGATGTTAAATCTTCTTAGTGCACTAATCATAAGGCTTTCACACCAATCAATTAATGACTTCAGTTCCCAATAATGCAGCTTGGGACAACAAATGAAATTTGCTGAGCAACCAGAAGGCCAGCAATTTTTGACAGTGATAGTCCAAAGGGAAGGAAGCAAGTTTCAGAGATGATTTTACATCCTTGTAAAAGTACTTTCAAATTTGATTAGGTAGCAATTAGGGTGAGTCCCTCTGTTGATTTCAATCATTATGGTGAACTGCAGAAATACCACTGAACTTGGAAGAATCCAGGATTCAAAGCAATTTATAAATCTCTGGAGAACCATTGCACATCTGGATAAACTATACAACAATCCTATTTCCATTAATTATTAATGTGTCTGATCAGTCACATCTAATAAAGGAAAAGCTGGTTATTGTCTTTCATTGCATGATACTCCTAGAGTAAGTATCAGAGAAGAGTTAGCATCCTAGCAACTTCTCTGCCTTCATTTAAATTCATGTAAAATGGACGCCAAGCTGAGGAAAGGATTTCTCTAACAGCAAAACTCTGACAGACTGGTAAATGTGACTGACAGGAAGCACTGCTTCTGGGCCTGTCTGCAAGAGCAAATTGCACATTTGGAGGGACAACCAAAGCTAAGCAAGTGCAAGACTGAAGGTGAGACTGGAAGTTCCTATTCCAAAACAGAGAGGAAAGGCAGATTGTCATGCCAGGAGGAAGCAGAAATGATTGATTAGATTCTCCTAGAGACTTAAAGGATAAAGTGCTTCTCATGCATGGTCCCTTATGCAACCTCCTCCTGTCCATAATACATCATTTATAAGCTGAAAACCCTACTCTGCCCACTGATGCTGCTCTGTGTGAGGGCAAGAGGGAAACTGAACGCTTCATGCAGAATGAGAGGCCATCCACAGCAGGTACCATGTGAACACTCAGATCCCTTTTTCTACCCAAGAAGACAAAAGAAAGCATCTAGATGCACAAATCTGCTCTCTGCATTCAGGGGTGAGCAGGTGCTAACAGTGGTTTTACTCATCTTTTTAGCACCTAACAGAGCTTTCCTTAGATCAGGACCTCATTGCAGTAAACTATTGCACAGTCATAGAACATAGAGCCAGTCTCCTCCCCCAGGAGATTGGAGGAGATGATAGATAAATAAGGTAGAGGGAGTCTACAAGTCCCACTGGCAAAACGAGTTGGTTATTAGTTAAAATAAGAAACTGTGGTCTTAGAAATATCACAGAGTTCAGATGACCCTGGACTGGAAATCTCTTCTCCCTCCACACTGTAACTATCAAGCTCCAAGCTGGCCTATCAGCACTTTGAATGCATCAGTGATCATCAAGGACTGACACCAACATTACAATCCTTCACTATAATAATTTTCCTCTATTATTAAGAAAGATCATCTGAGCAAAATTGGACCAGTATTAAATGAATACATTAATACAATTTATTAATCAATGTAATAAGTTTACAACCTAATCTATTCCAAATATAATCACACCAAAATAAACATAATTAAAACCACCCAAGCTGACATATGTCAGGACAAAGTATGTATTAGTAGATAACTATGGCTGATTGTGAATCATATAAGAAGAACGGAAATGAAACTTTTTGTTAACTTTAAGAGATGTCATGCCTACTTCTGATTCTAATCTAGATTATATTAATCTTGTATTTTAATGAACTGAGCCAACCAACAAGCACACTAACAGGCAACTATTCACAGAAGCAATGCAGTTTAATTTTGCTGTTTGTTTTCCATACTGTGCTGTACACTTGTGAAAGAAAAAAAAAAGATAGAAAAAAAAGCCAATCCTATATACCACATGGCTACTTAAGCCCTTCTTATTATGCCCTCCTGGCAGACCTGTCTTTCTTTTCCACCCAAAGCCTGATCTTGCTGATTATGTTTCTGAAAGAAGCCAGGAGGACTAGACTGAGAGGTAAGTATCCAATACGCAAATTCTTTTTCTCTCTTCCTGCTAAAAGGAAATCTACATTTCATTTGTTAAGGAAACAGTCTCCTTGAAAGTAAATTAGATGTAAAATTTTCAATTAATATGAAGCAAGAAAGCACACTTGTAATTTTTTCTCTTCTCCAGCAATGGTCCCCACCCAGCTGACAGTTCATCACTTGAATGTCCTTTGGAAGCTGCTTGGTGAGCCAGCTAGCTCGTTTCAAGATTCTGAAAGCCAGCACAAGACTGAAAAGAGTCACATGGCCTATGTCCAAAGCATATCTGGCCCCCACATCTACTTGTCCCCTTGACAGCTTCTCTCTTCCTTGAGCATTCTGAGAGTGCCCAAACAACTGAAGCCTGGGAGGTGCTGAAGGTGTCAGAGCTGACCTGCACTGCGTGGTGCCCTCTGTAAAACAGGGCTGCCAGCTGAGGGCACAGGTAACAGCAAAGGTCAAACTGGCTCAGCCTCTGAGACCTCCTGAGCCTGGCACGGTCATGCAGACAGCGCAGCCTGCACTGCTTCTGGGAGAAAGCTGGGATCCAGAGCTCCTGCTGCTCAAGGAGAAAACAGGGAGTGTCAGAACCTCTCCTGTGCTTTCACCAAGCATGCTGAACCTGCACTCTGCCACCCTCAGAAAGGATCACAGAGCTGCTCAGTGGTACCAATAACTCAGCACTGCTCTCCGTCTGACAGCTTTTCCAAATTCTCACGTCAAACAGACCACTAAGCCTCACTTCACACCCAGCGGCTCATTTTTCAGCTCATTCCCCAAGACTCTAAAAAGCTGCACAGTGAACTCCTAATGAAATAATATATTTTATATTGATATGACTAAAACACAATTAGGACACTACTGAGAATGCTTTATATGGAAACTTCTGTATTTGTTTTTCTTCAGGGACTAGAACATCAGAAACCAGCAGCTAATATTATGTAGCAGGAAGGGACCAAATGTTGAGCTCAAAATAATTTTTGATTCACAAATACAATGCATGATAATACTGCTCATATTTAGCAATGCTGTGAGAATTCATTTGAATATGGAGATTTAGTAATTGAAGATGCATGTTGCAGGCATTTGTAAAATAGCAATTCACTACGTATATAACTTGGCTCATAAACTGTGTCTGCCTTTAGAAAGTTTAATAAAACATATTTTAACATTTTTTCATTTCTGACCCAGCTGTGACTCTGATGACTGCACAGATTCTGGACACAGTCTTTTGCATCACTCCCACTTCCAAAGCTTGTGCAGTAGAAGATAGAAGTCTTATTCTTGTATTTTATTCTCACTTGTATAAAGAAAAGTGGACATAAATATTTAATAATTCTTATAGATCACTGAGACTTTATCAAAAAAACCTCTGAATCTTATTTTTTTCTTTCTATGTGTTTTTCTCCCAATGTATTTATCAACTCCTGTTCACCCCTAGCAAAGTTAGGAAGTGTTTGCTAAGGTCCTAGTAGTGTCCACATCAAGCACTTCTTAACAACTAAAATTGCTGGTTTCGACAACCTCAATTTTATTATCAGGTCTGCCTTGCCAGCAAAACACTGCTAACCTAGAGAAGATTTGCTTCCCATCTTCTACTTTAAGCCAGTCAAAAAAGAAGCTATTTTCAAGTTGTGAAAGCACATTGCCATGCTCTTCTCTGCTTCCCAATTTATCATAAAGATACACTAAATGTTATGATTCATATGGTGAAATGCAATGTATTTAAGTTTAAATGAAAACTGCAGCAGTGAATAGCTACCAGCAGAAATAAAAGAGAATTTGAGTTTCTTTTTCTGTAGTTCTTGCCTTGATCAAGTCTAACCACATTTTTCTTGCACCTACAAGTCTGTCTCAGATAGATAGATGATACTTAATGGCCTGCCTTGAGACATGATTTTTAATCCTCAGAAGGAGAGACCAGAAAATCCTCAAATAAAAAACCTCAAAGTTGATTTATAGATTATACCTCTCTTCATAACCCCGATAGAGAAGGAAATACATTTTTTTGATTGTAAAGAATTTAAATGAGCATAACTTTGTGATGGATTCTAAACTACACACGAATGAGTGAGATGAAAATGCATTTAGAAAAGCAGTGCATTCTTATTGTCACCTGGACTGGCAGATCAAAGAAGGCAGCTTTAGTTGTTTGAATTCAAGGCTATAGCATCTGCAAAAAAGCTGCAGTGTAACCACAGATGATAATTTTTTTAAAAAATGAAAGAATAATTAAATTGCAATTCCTACCTAGAAGGTCAAGTGAGTAACTTCAGTTTTAAGTCAAACATGTTAGAAATCAGTCATCTAACTTGACTTGTTAAAAAAAAGGTAAGCAAGTAAGGAAGGGAAACTACCTTGTAAATAGTTTAAAAGATAATTCAACACTATTATTTAAAGATAATTCACAATCTTTTTTTCTTTTCTTTTTTTTTTTTTCCTTCAAATTAAGAAGGATGCTTAAAAACTTTGAAAAAGATCTGCTCACTGAAGCGGTTCAGTGATCTATAAACCAAAGAATATTTTTGGGGCATTTTATAACATTGTAGTTAACTGTTAAAAGGCAAACAGAACATGCTAAAAACTGCTTTTACAAGAGGCTGGAATAAAGCATTTCAGCATTTCTAAAATGAGCCATTAGATAGATGTTCACCTTTGAACAGCCCAACCAACAATCCTACCAACAGCTTCTCCTCCTCATTACCCACATGACTCTTCTTGGCTTTTGATATCATATGGAAAAAAAAATACAGAGAAAACAACATGGAAGAGAGCAAAAATGAGCTAGAAGGCGGCTGAAATGCACCTCCACACACCCATGGCATGGTCTCTACCAAAGAGGAGGCACGTGCCTAATCCAGAGCCACTCATAAATAGTCTCATCTGCCCTCCTGGAGCTCAGGTACTGAAACCTTCTGTCAGTTTCAAAAGGAAGAGATTAAATCACACATCCCTCTCTTCTGGATTGGCAAAGAGACCCGTGAGCACTGCAAATTCATGGAGAGAAAGATGTACCCACAGTTCCTCAGCTGTGGAGCAATACTCATTCTACTTACCCGAGTTCTGCCAGTGCTAGCCAACAACTTCATCCAGCTACAATTTTTAGGTAAAATAGCACCAATGAACATATTCATAAAGCCAATTAAAGCTCATCTTATTCTTTTAGGTTGAGAACAATTTGCATTTAGTCTTAGCTTTGGAAAGTAAAAATAATGATGTAGATAATTTCTTCCTATTCATTAAGGACAGTGGATATTTTTATCCTGTTGGACATTTCTGCAGCATTTAGAAACACTATTTCAGGATGACCTAGTGTTATCTGACACAGAGAAAAAAAAATCCATGCATAATGTATCAGAATGTTTTTTCAGGAACATACAAAAGAAGCAGTGACAGCCAGCTGTACCTCCAGTGCTATACACTTACTGCATGGGGTATAAAACGAGGTCCTGTGGAGAGGGGAAGAACTGGTGACATTGTGTGAGCCTAGTCAGATAAAAAGCATTAAAGTAAACATCTGCTGGGTATTATACAGCTCTGCCAATGCACCTCCGTGTAAAATCATCCCACTGTTACCAGGACCCATTTCTTTATATGATGAGTTCATAAATGAAAACCAGGTTGCTGAGGTTGGACACAAGGATAAAGGCTGTAGCTCAAGGGAAACTTTAAAGATACCATAGTCTTTCTTGTTTGAAAATTTGTGTCACTTTTAGTCAGGGTTTTTGCTGTTCTAAAAACTCTGTAAGGGTCACACTAATACCAAATGCTGGTATGGTTACAAAGCACCACACTATCCTAACAAACATATCTGAATGTATTCATCATTTCAGTGTCACTTTTCAATGATAAACTTGCCTATGAGCTCATTAGGAAATTGCATGAACAGGAATGTACAAACCTGACCTAATTATCTTCTCATTAACTAACATTTGCCAGCCTTTAAATATAAAGGAGTCTAGCGCATAACCTGAAGGTCCAAGTTGAAGAATGCCTTTAATAACCTTATACTGGCACAGCTGAACTTTTTATTACTAAATAATATGCCAGAGTTTATCTTAAGGCAGTGGAGTCCAAGACCACCAATCAATTCCTACAGAAGCTTTAAAATAAAAGTAGTGAGTAAAGATTTGTGATATTGCTCAACAAGATAGTGGGAGAATCTAGTACACTGAAAAGCACCCCCTTTCCAAAACAACACATTCTTTGCATATTCTTGGAGAAATAGAGTCATGAAAACACAAGCAGTGTGTGGGAAATCTGTAAACACATTCCTTAATGCACCACTGTCAAGCATGCAGTAAGAGAGACCACTGTGTCTAAGAGCAGAATAAGAATTTAGTATTGCAGCAGGAAAGTAAAAAGTTTTGGTTTAATACAGATCTGTTGCTAACACAGCTGGGATTGTCAGGCAGGGTTACTGCTAATAGAATCACAAAATCACAGGATCAATTAGGTCAGAAAAGACCTCTGAGATCACTGAGTCCAACTTTTGATTGAGCACCATACTGTCAACCAGACCATGGAGTGCCATGTCCAGCCTTTCCTAACATCTCCAGGGATGATGATTCCACCCCCTCCCTGGGCAGCCCATTTCAATATCTAATCACTCCTCTGTGAGTAAATTTTTCCTGATATAATGTTATGACCCATAAAAGGAAGGTAATTACTCAACATTTCTCCAATATGACTCTAAGTTGTTCTACATAAAATTATGTTGAATATATATATATTATATATATTTCGTAATTAGACATACACATATATATACATACACACATATTGATAACATCAAATTCCCCAATAAGTTAGCAATAACAGAAATTGATTTCTGATATCTATGCAGGTATAAATGCAGGTGTATTTGATAATTAATTCTTTAATGTGGAACATTTAAAAACATTTTAAAATGAAGTCTGATTAAAATGCTAAATGAAAATTTTAAGACAGCTTCTTCTCAGGCAAAATAACATATTTTATATCTTATATAACATATAAGATATAAAACATATATTATATTTTATATTTTATATAACATATTTTATATTTTATATAACATATTTTATATAATAAAATAACATATTTTTATAAAATAACATATCTAGTGTATATTTTAGGGATTTTACATCAAATGGTATGGGTTACAGTTTTATCTACAAGATTCTGGGCATGAAAATTGGAAAGATATTTGTTTTTTCCACTAACTACTGTTCAACAAAATGATGTTTTATCTGCAGTAGGAAACAAGGCAATATATAATAAGTATCATGCCTAGTTGAAAGCATTATGACTTTGACCAGTAAGGGGAATTTTGTAATTCTGACAGCTAACTGATAATATTGACTCAGATGATGGTCTGTCATTATAGTGATGGTAGATTGGCCTTTTCAAACTAAGTAGATTGGTCCCTTCATATGAGCACCTTGGGACAGTTTAGGTGATTTTCCCAACTCTGTCCCCCAGTCCATACTGTGTGCTCAGAGACTCTTCTTTAGACTTATTTCAGGGCCAATCACCAGTTATCTTCAAGTTTTCCTCAGCCTCAGGCATCTCATACTGCTCAGCCCACAGCAATATGATATAAAGACCCTCTGCCAAGATCTTCTAATTTCCTGAGAAATCTTGTTTTGAAAGAAAATATTTCCTTTAATTGCTCTTACTTTGCTCCTTTCAGATACATCTGGAGATAGGGAGAAGGAGCAGCTTTTAGTGCTCCTCTCTAGGGAGATCTAGGATACACTTGCAATCTGGAAAGAAATATGGCCTCAGAGGTAATCTTTGGGTTTCCCCAAAAGTTCCTGCAGGAAGATTGGCACTCTTTAATCCCATTAATATCATTATACTCTGCAGGTATATTTTACACTTTCTGCTAAATAATTATTTCAGAATGCATCAGCATGGCATGGAACATATGTGCAGCAAAAAATAAATCTCCACAGAAAACATAAGAGGTCTGGACTCATTGGTGCAGTCATGCTATGCTCACTCAGCAAAGGCATCGTAGCTTGGCCCAACTGTTTTTTGCCTGAAAGACCCAAAAGTACTCATTTAAAAATGGCATTAGTAAAATTTAGTTTGCACACACTAAAAGAAAACCAGCAAGTGTTTGTGTTTTACTGTGTTTCTCTACTTCGCTGCCCTGGGCTCATCAGGGGCAGCAAGGAGCAACCAGCACCACCACCCACTGTGCATAACTCAGCCTTTGCACCACAAAAAAAGGCAGCTTTGCTACTCACTGCTGGCATCTGCAGAGCCTCTTTTGGATCAGGAGAGGACTGTTAAAGTGATTTATCCCCACCTGCTGCAGGACAGTTCTCAGTGGGAAGGGGTATCTGCTCCTTTTGATTGAGCCTAAACCAGAAACAGTGTCCTGAAAGTTCAGCTGATCTGGTCCAACTGGTAACAGGGTTTCAGTCCACAGGAGGATACCAGAGTGACTCTGAAGTAAACCTCTCCCTTTGGGGGTAAACCCACCACAGCCTCCGAGCTGTTTGGCTTGATAAATCCAGTATTACTGGGTTGCACAGTTTGGTGACACAGTAAAAGAAATGTGGAAATACCATGGCAAGATGGACCCCGGTTTCCCAAGAAGGGATTGACAATTAGTGTTTGGTTTTTGTGTTTTTAAACAAACAAACAAAAACAAAACAAAACAAACAAACAAACAAACAAAAACACAAAACCCAACAAACTGAACAGGAAGTGATCTATTCCCTGGCTAGGCTTTGTGGGGTCCTGGGCAGCCTAATCTAGTGGGTGCCATCCCTGCCCATGGCAGGGGGCTTGGACTGCATGAGCTTTAAGGTCCCTTTCAACCCAAGCTATTGTATGATTCTGTGAAACACAATATGTGTTTTATTTTACTGCAGATGGCACTAGATGAGACCTTTCAAAGATCTATAAAATACCAGATTCTTACATTCCCTTGGGATCCTGACTGTGTTTAATCTCTACAGCCTTTAAAAGATTTGACCTACAACTAAAAGTATTATTTCCTACCTGTGTCTATCTGCAGACAAGCTCCATATAAACCTCATTTTATACCTCCTGGGTAGCTCAGGAACATTGATCTTCAAAGCACAGTTATGGTGTGGTCTGGTAACAACAGGAATGTACTAAATTGTGCCACTCTGGGAGCGTTCAAGGTGTTTGCTAGAAGTTTCTCTTCAAGTAATACAAATATCAGTCTCATTTACCTTTTGAGGTCAGAGGGAGTCACAACACAGAATGACTCAGCTGCTGATGTGGTGAATAACTGTCACTTATTTGTCTGGCACTATGATGCTGGCTCTCCAAGCTCCTGGGAGAAAGTAAATGTCAAAGGCACCTTTAACCCAGGAGCTGAGCTTTTTCAAGAGCTGGTGTTTAATATATTCATGCCAGGCTAAATAGGAAGGGTGACACAGGTAATCTGACTTCATCTGCTGCACCGAAGCACCATCTGTCAGTGTAATGAAGAAGGGCACGTTGAAACCAGATTACATTCACCTGGAAAAAAAAAAAAAAAAGCTGAATTTTAGACTGGGCATTCAAAGGCCAATCCTTTCCCTGTTGACTTCAGGCCAGAATGAGATTATGAGCTGTCTTAATTTATCTCACTTCCAATTCTTGTAAGCAGGGAAATAGAAACCTAAATAAAGTGAGCAGTAAATACTTTCTATGGTGTGCAGAGAAACAGAAATCCTCTCAACCCTCTCAAATATCTTTTGCAACAGAATTAACTTGTCTGCTGTGCTTCTGTGCATCTCCAGAATACGATACTGGTGGGGTGGTCCTGATGAGGAGAGAAGGGACTGCCAGGGAGCTGCAGGTTAGGGAGAGAAAGTAGAGAAGTTTTATGGATGTGAGAAGGACTGGTAACCCTGGGGACCTGTAGCCTGAACACCACTGCAGTGCCCTTCAATGGGGGAGTCACCCTCCTGAGGGCACAAAGAGAGGGAGGAAATGCCCTGTTTCCCTGGAAGGTAGGTCCTCAGTGGTGCCCTTTGTTTAACTGCCTACAGGGGAAAAGTTCAGCTCCTTTCTGTTGTGTCCCCTGCAATATATTGTATTTGGTTGAAGGTTGGACTTGATGATCTTGGAGGTCTTTTTCAACATTTTTGATTTTATGATTCTGTGATCTATTAAGACTTGCTCAACTTGTGGGTGTTTCCCATGTAGGAAATTAGCAATGAGCTGCTCAAGCTGCTGTGAGTCTTGAATAAAATTATCAGGGTCAAGTAGCACTGGTAACAGAATCACCATTTGGAAAGTTCATGACTCTTTTCTTATTTTTGAAAGCTGTACTACAGTGCATAATTTTTAAATGGTATAACCTAATCTATGATGTTTGAAACATATTTTGTACAATACATTTATTCCCAGAGGCTCTTTGAGAGGAGCAGGAAGGTAACAATGGACAACAGAAGGTGAAAATAATGAGGAAGGCTTGGAGGACACTTTTTCTCCTCACAGAGTTCATAGATAGTTGTTTCCTGTTTGGTGTTTTTGCCATAGACTCTTGGGAGGAGAGCTTTTGCCTCCTAATTTTTAGGATTTTCACAAGTCTTAATGTCCCACATCATTCTCAATACTAAGGAAAGCTGACAAAAACTCTACTTCTCCCAACATGTTTCAAGACTAAAAAAAACATATCTAAGTGTGTAGAATGACTGGGATAAAACTTTCAAAAACCAGAAATAGAACTGATTCAGCACCATTACCTCTTTCATACTCCTTTGCCTGAAGGGATTTCTAAAAGCTGAACTCTTCTCCAGCTGGTTTTGGAGCAATCCAAATATACAAAAACTGACTATTTTTGCTTTGGCATTTTTTCCCCTTCATGCATGTATAATAATACATGATTACATTATATAATAATAAAAATACTATTTGTATTATATTATAAAATATGTTATTATATTGTTATAATATGTAGCAAATATAAAATAATTCACTATTAAATTATATAATATGTATTCTATACCTGCTACAGAATGATGTAATAATACTTTTTCTTCACATAGGGAAATAAATTTGCTATAACTATTGCTTTAGTTGTGTCTACACTGGATTTACCTTAAATCAAGTATGTACAGTTTTGAGTACTCTCCCACCCACAGAGTATGATGACTTTTGTCCTGAACATCTCTTGGTTCTCAGCTCTCATACTGAAGACTGAGTGAGGACACATTTCCCTCTAAAGTGTTTTTGTCCTTACCTTTCTTTCAAACCCTTTCAAGAGGCTGCCAAATGACGACAGTCCCAAATGACAATTCCCAGCACCAGGACAATCAACAGTGGCTAGAAGAGCAGCCAGCCCCACGCTGGGTGCTGTAACCACTGTCTCCTCAGTCTCGAACCTCTTGATTTGGGACCAGGGTACAGCTCAGGGTACCCTGACTGGGCTTGACCACTCAGCTCTCAGCTCCTACTGCTTTCCAAGCATATCTGAAAATAATATCTTTCATTTTACAGTGAAGGTTTTGTCATGAAAATAACGTAATAAGAAACACTCTGCAGTTTGCTCTGAAGACAGAGTGATGTCTTTAAACTATCTGCAGACTTGGTTAGGTGTATGCTGAGTACAGCTGAGACTGCAGTGCTCCTGAGGAACTCTGGATGTAAAAATAAACTTTACAGAGCAAAGGAATTCAGTGTTCAAAGATGCATTTCACAAATAGGATATTAATTTCTAATCAAGAAGAGAGACACCACAATCTTAAACCTATCCAAGTATAGAAAATGCCCTATTTGGGGATAGGAATGTCAGAATTTCATTACATAAATAGTCATTAAACTAAAACAGAGAGCTTGTAATGCAACATAAAATACAGGTTGTAAACACATATTCCACAATGCATTTCATTTCTATTTCATTTTCCAGATTCACATCAAAAACTTAAATGTAGTTACTGTTGTGTGAACTTAGCAAAGAGAAGCAACAAATTGAAAGACAAAGTAGACAAGTTAAAATCTGGAAAGATCTTATACATTTGGACACACTGTCACTTTTGGATGCACACATAAATGCTCTCTTTCAAAATATGTTGCAGCCTGTGCATATGTGTGAAGGAAATAATGTATACTTACACAAAAATATATTTTTCTAATTAGTAATTTTCAAAATTAAAAATAATTTATTTTCTCTTAACTGTTGTTTGAATCAAACAAAATAAAATTGCAGAAAAGTGTAATTATAAATTATTTTTAGACTACAAAACATTGCACCTACCAGTATGGAGCTATAGCATAGGACAAATAAGAAATGCATCTCAGTAAAATCACCTCGCTGTTCTGCATTGATGAAGAAAATGGATAAAAATGCATGATGGAAGGCTACAGAACAAATTTTATATTCTAATTCAGTGGAGTAGACTATATCTCCCCTTTACCAAACTCTCCTTGTTTTTCATGCATAGACATGATAATTTATTTTTCTGTAGAAGTACAGTGAGTGCTGTATTTTTGTCTCTAATCTGAGAAATTTATTGTGTCCCCAAAAACACCCTCTGGAATGTCTTGTATCTGATCTTTATTTTAATTGAAACAGGCTGGTAAAGTAATGCTCATACAAGCTGCTAATGTGCGTGTAGTTTATCTTCATTTAATGAAATGTCAGGTTTAGGACAGGAGAATCGTGGAATTTCCCAAGCTGTGAGGAGTTTCAGAGTAATGAGATTGTGATTCCAACATTGCCAGAACTGTTTGAACTTTCTGAAGTAGTCAGAAAGTCTGTACATGGGGTGAAGTACTTTGCCTCCTTTTAATTTGTTCCCCTTTAATTCTAAAAGGCAGCTCTGAAAGGTGTGCTGTCACTGACCAGCATGGACAATTCACACTGAGACCACTGGGGGCTGGTACCCAAATCAGTATCAGTGGATGTTCCCAAATACACCCTGCTCTCAAAAGAATTGAAAAACATTGTTTTAATGTGTAGTTCTTCATCACAAAAAGAAAAAAGAAAAAACCCTCTCCAAAATTATTTTGTTGCTTTTTTTTCTCCTTAGAAAATGCCAGAAATGTCAGTGCATGACCTTGCATGGGGAAGAGCACACTGCTGCATGACAGGCTTAAAATCCAGCTTGCTGTGCTGCTACCTAATTCCTACAAAAGAGGGAGAGAAATTAAAAGGCAGATAGATGATTGTAAACATGATGTTTTCTGAAAAATCCTTTTGCCAGGATTTTTCTCCTGAGAAGCTGAAGAGCCTCAGGAAAGAAATGTAAACAATAACTATCTGCTGCTGTGGAATGCAACAGGTGCATCTGTGATTGGTCCATGTTGGCTGTTTTTAATTAATGGCCAATCACAATCAGCTGGCTCAGACCCTCTGAGAGTCACGAGCTTTTGTTAGGATTCCTCTCCTGTCCTTTCTAGCCTTCTGATGGATCTTTTCTCTCTAATATAATATAATAATAATAATAATAATAATAATAATAATAATAATAATATAAATATAATAAATCAGCCTTCTGAAATATGGAGTCAAGATTCTTGTCTCTTTCCTCATCCTGGCACCCTCAAACACAACCATAGGTGATAATTTCTGATTATATGGGGAGGAAAATTCTCATTTTCATGCTCTTTTCTATCATAGAATCCTAGAATATCCTGAGTTGGAAGGAGCCCACAAGGATAATCAAAGTCCAGTTCCTGGCCCCACAGAGAACAGCCCCAAGAATCCCACAATGAGCCTGAGAGCATTGTCCAAATGAACAAAGAGCTTCATGAGCTCTGCCAGGCTGGTGCTGTGACCACTGCCCTAGGGAGCCAGTCCTAGTGCCCAAGCACCCTCTGGGGAAGAACCTTTTCCTGATATCCAACCTAAAATATCCAATAGGCCAGTTCTCATGTTGAATTATAGGTAAAATTATTTGAGCCTTTTCTGCATGGACTATTCCTGAACGGGGGTATATGGAGATGGTTGAATTACGATATGAACTGAAAATTAGGCAAACATATAAAACAAAGGCATGCTGCATTGCAGCAATACCGCTGTATTCAACTACAGCAGTTCCAAGGACTGCCTTACAGACTGATTCAAGAAAATGACATTTCCCCTCCAACCCCCATTTAGGTTATTTTGCTGAAACTGCTGAAAAGCAGAGCACTCTTCATAACAGGTGAAAGTTAAGTCTCCTGGGAGGCAACGAGACTCTTCTTGTTATCTTCATGGTTGTTTGCATTCCATTTTCTTACCTTCATTACTCGGAGGCATCTGTATAGTTACCAATTTCAAACAAAAACATGAAAATATACATGGTAAACTGAAGCTTTCAATATAGCTCCAAAAAAAATCTCCCTTCCTAAGGCAGAATGGAGTTTCAGGACTTTTGACCTCAGTATTGTGAAGTGCTGTAAATGTATCCACTTACAGCATTTTCTCATCTATGAAAGGAGGGGAAAAAAAAGACAAAACTGAATTTGAAATAAGCTAGAGGCATGAAATAAAATACTATAAATACAATATATCTTTTATATCACAAAGCTGGTATGATTCAAAAGAAGAGCTGTTGGGCAAAGGCTATTGAACTTTCCTTGGAAGGTGACAGAAATAAATCTCCTACTCTAATTTATCAGCCAGTATGGGACTAGAGTCTCTCCAATCAGAAGACATTGAGATCTATATATGAAGTGCAGGAAAAAGAAAGGGAAAAAGTAACATCCTAGAAGTTCTAACCTTAACAAACTCAGACTCAGATCTCAAACATGCAAAATAAAAGTATTATAGCCACTATAATAGAAGGACAGTATTCTTTAGACAGAAAAAGTCTCTGATACATGCTGATGGGTGCATATTCATTCTTTAAACCAAAGAGATACTCTGCATTTATTGTAATACCATATTTTGAAAGTGGAAGAAGTTGTAAACAGTGGTATGATGATGGGAATGTTAAGGACTCACCACACTGGGTTCTTATACTCTTCTCACCGTTTGGGATTTTCCCTTTTACATCCCTTTGTTACAGCTAGGAAGAGCACTTCAGCTGAAAGGACTTCTAAGATTTACAAAACAGAATGGTTTTGTTTGAGTCTTAATCATAAAACCCTGCAGGAATCTAAAGTGCACCCCTCTTGCTGACATTTGGGGCTGGGTGGGCATGTATGACCCTGTGCTGATGAGGACAGGTGTCCCCACTAGGACACTGTCAAGTCTGGTGCTGTCACCCCAAAGAGCAGCAGACTTTTGGGGACATCTGGAGATGTGTCACCCGCACTTCTCCCCTGCAGGAAGGATCTGTCCATGTACATGGTGGGCCTTGCCCAATGCTCAGCACCCAAAATGTGGCAAAACAGGGTAACTGCTAAATTTTGAGCTACTGATTAACAGCTTACAATAGCTAAATAATGTTAATGATGCTATCACCCTGTAATTAGTGTCATAAGGCTTGTGTGATGTCTCTTATTCTTCCAATATTCATGCAAATGAGCTCCATGAAGCATTTTTAGTCAACTTGTTAATTTTTTAATCAAAACATTGAAAACAGACTGTCAGATTTTTAACTTTAATTCTACTTGGCTAGTTTCATGCATTAAACATCTTGCAGGGATGTTTGTTTTGTCTTGAGCCACTCTGCAGTGCCACAAGTTGAATGTCCCCTGAGCTCCTTGTGCATTTTTTAAAGATCTCAGTGTTTCGGGTAATTGGACTGGGAACTGTTTCCTGTGCACTGGTTGCAGATTAAGGAAATTAAGGGTGCAACAGTTAGAAAGGTGCATTTCTAATTTAATTTGCTCTCTGGAATGACAGAGCTATTCAATCAATTTTGGAGCATTGCTATTATTCTGGAAGACTGCCAGCCAAGGAAGTATAACTAAATTTTTAGCTGGATTTGAAACAAACAAAATAGAATAGGGAAGCAATTGGTACTGTTGTAATATAAAAGAACTGAAGGTTTGCAGAACAAGCTGCAAATAAAAAGTCAATAGGTGTTGACTTTTAATTAAAAGAGGAAGTAATTATTTTAAAAATCCATTCTTTGCAAGGTATCTGAAGATATGGAAAGAGATAGAAGATGGCATACCTTTTTTCTTTTTCAGAAAACAGGAATATGAATAATGTCATATTAAAAAAAAGAAAAAACAAAATAATTTTTACAAGTGGAGGGTAGATTAATAGGAATAAGGAAGCATAAGTTTAAAATTATTGTTATTGCACACTTGGCAAATAAATTGTAGATTAAATAGTAGAATAGATTGTTGTTAATGAGGATAAAGCTACTTTCTTTGCTCCCTAACATCCATAAATGTAGTCTGTGCATCTTCTGGAAAGGAGTTTGAATGAATATGTATTAGACATTTGGTTGCTGTCATTTGATTATTTTCCTTTTCCCTTTATACTGAAGAATAATAGCAATGAAACTGGAGAACTGTTTTAGTGGGTTGCTGATTATCTCAAAAGCAGGAATGCTGTAGCATGCCCTGCCATTGCTGTCCTGCCTTGAATTAGGTTAAAGTTTGAACAACATGCAACCAACAGAATTTTATCTAATGATTATAAAATCAGCTGTTGTATGAAGTAGAAAACTGTCAGGTTGTCCCTAAATTCTCATTAAAATAATAAAAGATTGTTTTCTTTTAAATTCATAAATACTGAGGAGACTCAAAAACTTACAGTAGGCATTTTAAGTTTTGAAAGATGCATTATTACTTGGCTCAATTTGAAATATAAAGGAAGATACATTTGGTACTCTGAAAGAGTTAAATTTTATTAAGTAAGAAATGTGTATAAGTACCTGGAGTGAGAGTGTTAAGAGGCTGGAGCCAGGCTTTCTTTGGTGCTGCTGAGCAATAGGGCAAACTGACAAACTGGTACATAAGAAAGAAAACTGAAGTCTTCATGAATTTTGAAATCTCCAAGATTTAAAACTATCAAAAATCTGTATGTCAAGAAAGGAGAAAAAAATGGGATGAGGAAAGAACACTCAGCCAGTCGCTCCAATAAAGATACCAGGAACAAGCTTTATGTTTATGAGCAGGAAAAGAGCAATTAGCAAACTATATCTTAGC
Source organism: Pyrgilauda ruficollis (assembly GCF_017590135.1). NCBI lineage: Eukaryota > Metazoa > Chordata > Aves > Passeriformes > Passeridae > Pyrgilauda > Pyrgilauda ruficollis. Next base: position 16,133,431 of record NW_024524266.1, read on the forward strand.
TATTAAGTAATGTAGGGCTTAAGCAAGAATTGCCAGAAGTCAAGCTGAGAGCTGAGACCTTGCAAAGAAATAAAAGGAACAGTTAAAGAAACAAAATAGATGATAAAAAGTGGGGCTCCTAAGTATAGAACCTGCAGGGATAATATAAGCCAGTCTCCAAAGTCACAGAATCACACAGAATCACAAGATCACTAGGTTGGAAGAGACCTTCAAGATCATCGAGTCCAACCCAGCCCCAACACCTCAACTAAACCAATGCACTGAGTGCCATATCCAGTCTTTTTTAAACACATCCAGGGATGGTGACTCCACCACCTCCCTGGGCAGACAATTTCAGTACTTTATTGCTCTTTCTGTAAAAAACTGTTTCCTAATATCCAACCTACATTTCCCTTGGTGCAGTTTAAGACTGTGTCCTCTGGTTGTGTCAGTTGTGCCTGGAGAAAGAGACCAACTCCACCTGACTAGAAACACCTTTCAGGGAGCTGTACAGAGTGGTAAGGTCAGTTAATACTCTCAGTTTATGAAAGCTTCAAAGGCATAAAGGTGAGATGCAAAAATGGAAACAGAGGTGTTTGAAATGACCATGTTAGGACTGAAAGGAAAACAAAACCCTGAAAACTGCAGCAAAACAAATGTTAATTCTGGTAACAAAAATGTCAACTAATTCAAATTTGGGATTAGTGGATATAAAAGGAGACTGTATTTAACGCAGTAAAAAATGATTGAAGAGATTGAGAAATCTGGGAATCTGATGTCCAAAGTATGCATATTTTTAGAATAAATTTTGAAGGAAATATTGCAAACTGAGACACAAAGGGGAAATGAGGATGGGATGTAACACAGTTCACCTAAATGTAACAGTTTACCTAGAGGTAATTTCACCTCTGAAATTCTTCTATCTCTATATTTCTACATATTTATCTAGTGAAAATTTGTCAAATATTGGTCCATTTGAGGAAGATGCAAGCAATTAACTAAAAGCAGACAAGGAACTGTTAAAGCAAAGGCCTGTAACATGTAACTGCTGGGACTAAAGGGGAGATATTAGACTTTAGTTATTAACAATGATTAGATTTAGTTTAATATTTTTGCATTTAGTCTATCAAAAGAAAAAATATACAGCAGAAGAACATATTAACAACACAGCATATATATTTGAAAAGTAATAATTTTAATATTAAAAAGATTTATAAAATGTTTCTAAGAGCAATTTACTGAAATTAAAAGGCCTCTAATTCTTAGAGTTTTGGATATTTGGGATGTAGAAAGAACAACTTTCCAGCAGTCAACACTGAAGATTTAAAAAAAGCCAAAGCAAGTCCCTAATTATTTACAATTCTGTCCTCTGTAAGATTATGAAAGTCACTGTATTGTGTATTATTTGTGGTGGCAGGTGGTTGGTTTTGCTCACTTCAGAGGTCCTATACAGTCCAAAGCACCTCAGTGCAATGACCAAACAATTTTACAGCTCTGAAAGAAAAAATGTTCTATGGATTTATACCAACTCTGACATTAACTCTGCCTTTCCAACATGGGACTGCTAAGTCTAAGTGCATTCTCCTTGCATGTGCCATAGGACAGCACAGCTTTCATCTATAAGTGAGCTGCCTTTCACCTCAGAGTGCTGGGACTACCAGTCTGTGACACAACATGAGCTCTGCTATAGCTCACACACTTCAGTTAGAGAAACAAAGTTGGGTTTTCTTTACACTTTCCAGCAGATAGAGTTTTTGTGAATGCGAATGATGAATAGCATTGACAAGTAAGTACAAAATTTGATTGGACAACAGTAGGTGTAGATCAGAAAACCAAGGTCTGAAATGCAAATCAAAGCCACAAGACTGATGTGAAAAAACCCTAGAAATAACTATAAAAATCTGCCAGCAAACAATCAAGATTTTCAGTTAAAATTCCCTAAGCACAAGCCAAGACCAGAAGTGATTAAAGTCGTATATTCTTGAAGTGATATTTTCCAAACTATTAGCATCTTAAATTTCATCTCCCAGGTAGAGTGAAAAATGATTCAAGTCTTTTAAAACATACTACTTTAATGTGTTTAGATATGGCACAAAAGAAATTAATTTCTTTCTTCATATGATTGGCAGCACCAATAAAAGATGTACTCTGACTTTTAAGAGAAATATTTCTTACAGTTGTAAAATTGCATTTCTCAGTGTCTGCATGCATTTTTTTAAAGAGGCCTCTAATCTTAACAGTTACATCAAGTAGAAAATGTTACCTGATTAAACAAGCTATTTTCAGGCCTTGAGAACTGATTTTTGAAAATGCTTTGCCCCAGCCCTACAGCATACTTGTACAGGTAGAACTTTTTAATTTGTTTCCCCCAGGGTGTTTCTCAGGAAGCAAAGCAGGCTTTGATCCTGAAGCCAAGTGATGGTGATGTTTTCCAGTGCTGAGTTACTGATGTCAAATAAAGCACATACTGGCATTTCTGTCTTTCCCTCTTTGAGAGCACATTAAGTGATCTCTTCATTGTCTTTGACCAACAGTTTCATTTAGTTTTTCAAAACTGAACAGCTTTGAGATCTCAAAGATAGAAAAAGAGAAACATAAAAAAGAGAAATTTTAAATCTTTAAGACCCAAGATATGGTGTTTCATCCCTCTACAACAATCCCTCCACAATCCCTGGGCCTGTATAGGATCTCAGGAGTTCCTGATGAGCCTTGACCAGACCAGTTGGGGGATGAAGCCTCTCTAGCTGTGGAGGATGAAGCATCTCTAGCTGTGGAGGATGAAGCATCCCAGGCTGTACCAGGTGCATGGCACAGGTGGGAACAACACTGAGTGTAACAGGAACATCAACTGCCCAACCAAGGCGGGGAATACAGGATAATCAGTCATCCCTGATGGCCTGTTGCTATCATGAATCTGTAATAAGTCATTGATATAATTTAATCACGTTACAGTTGTTAAATTAGTGAATGACTAAATGCTGCTAAATCTTTTTGCACCCTTATTTTTTCTGTTTGCAACCTTAAGTTTTTTTTTGCCAGGTAAGTAATTTTAAATTGACTCTCATATGATTTTCCTTTGCATGCTTCATCCATGCATTAAGTAATAAAGTGAACTTCATCACTAAACTCTGTTAAAGTTGCACTTGCACAAATTCATATTAAAACCTGCTTTTTGCCAGTATCTTTGGTGATGATTCTTTAAGTGGCTGAAACCACTCATTAATGACACAAGACCATAAGAACACACTTAAATTAGTTCAAATGTGCAGTAAGCATTAAAATCTGAATTGCCCCACACTACAGTGTTTTCTCTATCTAAATGAAGAAGAAAGGGACCTGCTTACTATTGTGCTGTTTGTGGTGTAGTTTTTAGTGTGTTGTACAGATATTTTCAAAATTGCTAGATGTTATTTTGTGTCTGCTTGTGATATGAGTATATATTCTTGTGGAATATGAGTGGGAGATATTAAGGAAATGTCACTTGAGGAAAAAAAATGGAGAAAAAGCATTGCTGACAAGTATTAAAAAATTGTGTAGGAGCTCAAGACCACCTCTGCATGAAATTTGACATACCTTACCTCTGCTAGACACCACAACAGTTAAGAATAGAAAGCAACAGTTATCTAAGCACCAAAAGTTGTCTTCAAGGCCACAATTTGAAAAACATGAGAGACACTGTGTTATTTTCTTCCTTCTTTCAGAGCTTTGAGAAGACTTTCAATGATGCTATTCAGGTCATGAAGGCAAGGTGCTGCAGGGAAACTGGCAGGAGCAAGTCCTCCTCCAGCCTGTGCTTCTTCTAGTCTGTGAAGTTCTAAGCACCCTGTTCCTTTCATAATGAAAACGATTTTTTTCTTGGAATCTGATGCAATACATAGCAGCGGAAAAACCAGGAAAGATGGGAGAAAGGAAAAACCACCACCAGCAAAACTGGAATGAAGACAATTCACATTTAGTGTAGCACGTGCGTGGTAAGAAAGCATTTTTATGTTTGCAGGTATGAATCTGAAGACTCATGTAACTGCCCTTTCATGCATTTCTAATCAGGAATATATTGATCACTTCAGAACCAAAAGGCCTAATTATGAATCATCATTTTAAACAGAGATTCTCTCTCAGTAGCTCAGTGTGGCAGCACATGTAGCACAAGAGGATCTCATGCATGTTCTTTTGCCTAAGCAAGAAAAATCTCATTAAAATGTCCTCATATTCTTGCATATTTTTTTTTTTATTTTTAAAGACAAATAAGAATTAAAATCCAAATGTCTCATTTTCAGTGTTTCAATTGAACTGATAAAGCTGCAAAAGTTCCACTGTCAGGATCTCTGAAAGTCAGGGCTGCTTCAGAAATGGAAATGGAGGATATCTTCTTGGATTTCAGGTTTCTGTTATACAAATTCCTTATTCCTTGTGCCTGCTTTGAAAGGTCTCCTAATGAATGTGGAAAAGAGGGCAGAGTTATGCCATAGGGCTGTTTCCATGCAAACAGCAAGTGTGGGATTCCTCTCTAACTGAGCACAAGCTAACTCTTTATCAGAGTCCTCAAAATTCCTCTCAGGAGTATGCACAAGAGAATGTGCTTAAGGAAACAAAATTAGAAATGAGGCCTATACCATTATCATTTTTCATGCCTTTAAAAAGATAATACAAACACTACTATAAAGAGTAATTTGGATGCATTTTTTATTATGCCTGGCATTCTCCGAGTCTATAAAATCTCTTTTTCATGAGCAACTATAGACATGGATTTCACAGAAAACAAATTTAAAAGAAAAATATAGAAATCCCTGCTGTTTCAGATCACAAAAGTATTCTGAAGACATTTGAAGTAATGGAGATAACAAAACAGCCATCACTCTTAATAAAAAAACAAATACTACCTGATCTAGTAAATTTGCATTGCAGCAGTTATGGAAATGGGGCAGGCTTATTTTCATTCAATATTTTAAAATGTTTTCTTAGTCATATTTATTCAAAATCTTCATACTTCTCTGCCTCTAGCTGCGAAAAGCAGAAGACAGAGAGGTGTTAAAGAAAAAAGCCATTTGTCTCTGACTTGTCACAAAGACAAAATTTTGACCATTTGTTCTTTACTTCAAATATTTAAGCCTGAAATTCTTTCCCGTCCAATCTTTGTTCTATTCAAACTTTTGTTATACAGGGACTCTTAAACTTTGCTGAAAGGCTTGATTGGCAATGGACCAGGTCCCCAGGTCTGCAGCTAAATTAAATAAAATAAAGCAGATTGTCTCGGCTGTAATACTGGAACACTCTGTGACTCAGATTTATAATACATCAAATTGCCTACTGAAATTCTTCTAGGAGATACATAAACACATGCTTAAATTTCTGACTGCAGCTTAATCACATTATTCCCTTTGCCTTTAGTGGAATTAAATGATGTGTTCATTGCTGGTGATTAAGCACTTTCCTGCCTTTTGCTGCTTTCTTCTACCAAGGCCGAAGGGCTACACCCACAATTGCACCCACAATCATCAGGTGCATGACCACTCCAATGAACATCAGTACCTGAGACCTGCAGGGCACCAGCTGCAGCTAAATTCACCTGTGGCACAAGTGGGCCCTGTCCTTGGCACCCCTGTGGTCTGAAATCAGAGAGCCTTTATTGTGTGTGCACCACAATTCCTTCTGTGCCCTAGTTTTTTTCTTAAATAGAACCTAAGTATGCAGAGAGATACCAAAATCATCCCAAAATGGACTCACACAGGAACAAGGTGCACGCATGTCAGTAAGGTTTATTGGCACCCCCTGTAGAGCTGTACCAGGAGTGTGGTTCCATTTGCATTCTTCTGAGGTTTTCAGGTTTTTTCCTGTTCAGTTTTCTGACCTCTACTTCATTTTCATTTTCCATCAATACTATCCTGTATCCACATGGCTGCAACATTTCTGCACACACATTTAGAATCAATAGACAAAAATCCCAGAAATGCTTCAAAACAGAAAACTTCTGAAAATAATATGTTCAATTCAATTAACTGAAAAAAGGAGTCCTTGAATCCCTATTCCAAAGGGATATATTTTTGAAGACCAACACAAAGCTTACAAAAATTGATTCTCCAAAGGTCACTTTCATCTTATTTTCCCAGTAGTTGCAGAAAACAGAACACTTTGCATCTCTAAAATAATTACAGAGAAAAATAAAAGTATTCCTAGGTTCTTGATGTTGCACATACTGAGACTAAAATTGCCTTTAGAGACACACCTAATTGCAATTCATGAAAAAACACTTAAATGAGTACTAGGTAATACTTTGAAAGAGTTCTCAACCTTCCTGTGCTACTTCAAAACTTGGTTTGGGCGTTTTAGAGATCTGAACTTACTCTACTGGTATTCTGGCTAACTTATAACTAAACTTTGAAAGCAACTTTTGCAATTTCCAGATGCATAAATCCTTGCAATAGTTTATTGTTTCTTCACTTTTTGGATTGTTTGTATCAAAGACCAACTTTTAAAAAAGTTATTTATTTGTTTTTATAACACGGATTTCCAGAGTGTTCCATGCACTTTCACTAAATTTATGATCTATAATCACAAACTGAATCACTGTCCTCATCCTTGTTCATGCAGGGACACATTTGTAGGTGATGAATGCAGAGAGAGCTGAGGCATAAAAAGAGTTTTGGCTCTTCAGGCAGAGCTTCCAAGAAAAACTGCAGTGGTTCCCCATGAGAATGTCCCCTGGAGGGGACTGTCCTATCCCTGCCTGAGCTCATGTGCTTCCTGCAGAGTCTTCATGCTCCCACAAGGAGAGTTAAAGAAAACTTTCTAGAGATTCAGGCCACGGTCTGGGATTGGGTGTTGTGGTCTTCCCCAAATTTCTGACAGTAAAAACTGGGTGCTTCCAATCACTCTCACACCAGCTCCAACCAGTCCACTGGATAAAAAAACAAGCTGGTGAGGCAAAAGTTGGTGACACTGAGTCCCCAGTCTGCCAGAATCCTTACATGTCCTCGGGTAAGTTCCTTAAATATTTATCCAAAATTTTATCTTTCTGTTTGTGCAATGGAGTAGTTTGTTGCTTCTCATATGGGTAAATATTAAGAATTTCAGCGCACTCAGTGATAATGGAAGCCATTAAATACCTAAATAAGCAACTCTGCATTGATCTGTGATCCATCTATCAAAAAGAATACCCTACAAACATAATCAGCAAAATATATTTTGCCCTGTTTTGGGAATAGTTTTGCAATTATGAGACCAAAACTAATAGAAGGTTCTTATGTTTCCTAGGTAGATTTGTACTTAACTCTTTTCAGATATAGACTAGATATTCCCAGAAATGTAACTGGCTTTATTCCTTTCAAAATAAAGTGTTATTGATACTAGTGTAATTGTTTATATTATGCACAGAGCAATCCAATCCATGTCATGACTCACATGGAGCTTATTCAGAGCACTCACATATCTTCACATGTCTTTTTATTGTCCCTTTTTATTCACTCTATTATCTAAATTATGCAAGTTTTTTAAGTGCTGTGTTGTTATTTTTTTTTCCTGCCTTGAATAATTGGTTGTTTTTTTCTGATGATTTTCTTGCTGAGCTGTAGTGGCCAGAGCTGGACACAATCGATGAATATATTATGATTTTTCCTTTCTGCAGGAACAAAAACATCTTACTATGTTACTTGTTTTCTGATAGCTTCAGACCTACATAAGCACAATGCCTAAATTCAGCTTTTGAAGTTGTTACACAAGCAAAAAGTCACATTAAAGTCACATTAAAAATTGCACTCCTGATAAGCCTTGTTAAACATATCCTAATTTAAGGAAACACAAATTGTTCCTTGTAACACTCATCCTTATTAAGTGCTTCTCAAACAGATGAAAGAATGAAATGTAAATAAATTGTGTCTGAATACTTAATATATCATTAACATATTTCACTGTGTTTTAACATCCCCCCAACTATTCACAGGGCCTTCGAGATAGTTCCCTCCTATGTCTTTGTCACCACAAAACAATTCTTGCACACGGTGCACATTAAGCTTCTGAAAGCCCAAAGGACAAAGGAACAAAACAGTTTCTGTTTCTCCTTATTCTGCTTTTCTCCAAGGGCAATGGCATAAATTAGCACAGCTACACAAGCGTCCACAATCACCAAAGCAACACAAATTGCTCAATTGCCCTTCCCAGACCAGCTCACCAGAGCTGTGCCCCAGCAGGTGCTCTGTGACAGGATTTATAACAGGGTAGCTGCAGCAAGGATGGTGAGACAAGTTTAGTTAATTAACTAAGTATAGCACCAATTCCAGAGAGCGCTGCCTCAAATTTCACTGTCAGGGAATTCTTCAGATCTTGGAGTATCAGCTTTCTCTACTTGCTACTAGGTTTTCTTTTCTTGGTACATCAGAGCTTTGCACACCATCTGCAACCCCACTGGAAAGCAATTTTTCAGCCCTGGTTTGCAGTGCAGATCAGCACTATGTGGGTCATCCTTTCTCACCTTAGCCTTGTGCTGCTTCCACACAGTCATCCTCTAATTATTGTCATTCCCACAGTCTTCTCTCTATCTGATTGTAAGTTTTAGCAGTGTTGAGTGTAAGTCTTGCTGGTGATTTTTAGAGGCATCATAATTTTATAGAGCTCCTTTACTTTTTTTCCCTTTTTGGCTTTCAACCTAAAATATAGGTTTTCCCAGGATTTTTCGGGAATTAATTTATTAGCAGTTGAGACAATATTTCATGTTTCTGTCAGGAGATAAACTTCTGCCTCATGATTAGGGCCATTTTCACCTCTGCAAGAAGACATTGCATATTCTGAAAGCATATATTCAACCCTTTCATTGCAAGGATATTTGCCCTCTTGCCAGACAGAGTGAAGCTCAGTTAGAAAAGGATGTTTCCACCTAAATTATTTATATCTCTCATAAAAGAATTTTATTGAATAGAATTTTAGAGAAGTTTAAAGATTGCTTTCAGAAACCACTTAAGTTAGGAAACCATTAAGTGTTTAAACAGCCTAGCTTTGCTGCAGTGTACTTGGAGGCAGAGGGGCAGACACTGACTGACTTTTACTGGTTTTCTCTCGGGTTACTTGCTGTCAGGATGACCTGAGAGTCCTTTTTTCCCAGCCCAATGGTCGAAGAAGGAGTCGGAATTCTTTGGCTCTGGTTCACAAGGTTGTTTATTATCTATTATCTAAAATATTTTTTCTCAGGCCAACAGAGGACTGCTCTGCAGGTCTGTCAAGGGCACACTGCCCGTCCCTGGGCTGTTGTCTACATTTTATACTGTGGGTTACGTGTACTTTATTTATCTTTATTTTCCAATACCTATCGCCTATGTTAGACTGTCTACTTCTACTTTAGACCAAGCTAAATGTGCCACCATCACCAAGAAGATGGAGGCTAGGAAGAAGAAGGAAGAAGAATAGGACAATGCCCATGTCCCTCCATGTTGCCTCCTAGACCCCTATAGTAAAATCCCCAAAACTCCACTTTTCACCTGGTGATTGATTCATTATTTCTCTACTTAAATTTCTGAGACTTGTGATTCTTCATACAAGGTTGGTAATTTGCTCCATGAGTTAAGATTGAAATCCCAAGTGTCTTTGTCTTCCTGCTAAGACTCCCCAGCCCCCTGCCAGAGGCACATCTCATCCAGGGCACCAGAAGGGTGTCCTGGGTTCTGACAATTTTCAGCCAAGCCTTTGCTATATTATCATGGCATCTGCTATATTATCATGTGAAATTAATTTGCCTAAAATACAGAAGTAAACTAAGGTATACATAATTTTGAATTTTTAAAAGCGATCCTAGTCATCAGAGTTAGAATGTTAAAGTGTATATGTAAACTCAGTGCTGTACATTGACAGCAACTACCAGAAAGAAGCAACTTCTGAAACTATCTAAGAACTTTTCTAGATTCGTGGTCAAACCCTACAGAGTTTTTCCAGAAGAAGAAATAGTCACATGATTCAGAATATTGTCACAATAACTCTTGGGAAACCAAGATGGGTAGACTTCGTTATGTTTTTGTAGTGAAGCAGATTAGGAACATTTTCATAAACTGCTGGGTTATTATTACAGTAAAGATCATAATTTCTTAAGCTGTTAGAATGTTTCTGAGGCAATATTGTGACCTGGCTTATTTTCTTAGAGGAAAATATGACTCTCTTCAACATCAGTCAGAAGTTTTCCAGAGTAAGTAAATATATCTGTACCTGTGCATACAAAGATTGAAATCAAGTTATTCTGTAAAATCCATATGAATTTCAAATACCTTAGTACAATCAAAAGGTGGAAGAAATTGTCTAAGAAGTTCTGCAAGATCAACCCTTTATTATCTGTTTCTAAAACTAAAATATTTTCAGCATTATCATGACATATGAGAATGGAGTACACTTTAGTATGAATCAATATAATTTTTCATTGTCACATGCAATGGGCCATATTATTTACATTCACTCAACTAACAATACCAGTCTGCAACAATATCATTTTCCAGTTCAGTAATTTTCTTTTTTAACAACTCTTAACGTTAATAAAGCTGTACCAACAAAAGCATTAGATGCATTGGACATAAAATAAACTACATTTTAACAACCTCAGCAGACATTGCCAAGTCCTGAAGTCAGCCAGGACCATGTGCTGCACAGTCTCAGTGCAGAAAATAGCATTAGAGGGAGCAAGAAATATTTTGTCATTAATGCTGAGATTATTTACTTGAGGTGCTTTTGTGGAGCTGTACTTCAGCTCTCCACGTGTCCCTAAGCTTCTTGGGTGAGGCACAGGCTCAGTCACACTATCACTGCTCCCAGAACCTCCTTAGCAGGGTCTACAGCTTCTTCTTATTGTCATGTATGCATTTAATTTTCTGTCATATGGGGTCAATAAATGTACACACTTTGGATAACTGCACCAGTTTCCATCCCAAAAGTCTTAAGCAATGTTCTTTCTCCTAGGCTGTGAAAGCAAGGCAAGCTTTCCTGTAACATACCCAGGCCAGTTCCCAGGAAGGCTGTTTCCTTTGGCAAAAGGAAATCCCAGTGTATTTTCAACGGGCTGTGTTACCTCACGGGGTTCCATCAAGCACACAAAGAGCAATTTCCCAAATATTGTAATAAAAACCACAAGCAAACAGAGAGTCAGGCAAATAGAAGGTCTATTTGCTGAGGTACAGTGAGCCACAGATACTTTTTCCTATGGACATGTCCACAGGGTGAAGCACACTCCTCTGCTGCTCCCTACATCCCAGGGACAGTGTCAGCCCTGATAAAGATTCCCATTACTGTGAGTTCTTTCACTCACACAGAGCTCACAGTTTGGTTTTGATTCTGTCCCATGAGATGTTCAGTGTCAAACAGAAATTTGCTTTATGCTGTGGCTGAACTCCAGCTGTGCCTTGACACTGAACAGCCACTGCCTCTTGCGAGAGACTTTTTCCCCACACAAAGAAGATAAGAGGTAACTATTTAAGTCCTCTGTGCTACTGATTTATCATCCTTTGGAATTAAATAATAGCAAAACAAACAAATAAATAAATAAACAAACATGGTAAAAGGGAATTCTCCTTGCAAGAACGTGGCAATTACAAGAGTTTATCCCAGGTACAATAGGATAAATGGGATGAATGAGTTGAGACTTTTTGAACTAGATTTCTGAACAAAATAGAGCAGGCTGTGGAATTTGCAGAGATTCTATTTCTATCTGGGTTGGCTAGTATGTGCACATATTTTTATAATTAAAGATGATAAAATAATTTTCAAAGAGAAATTTACAGCAGTTCTGACCCACAGGATCAAACTGGACAAAAAAAGAAAGAGAATGTGTTTTCCTTAAAATATGTTTAGCTTGTGTCAGTCTGTATTTCTTAGAAAAAAAGGAATAATTTCGGTTTCCTGACAGTAGAATTCAATCTTTTATAACAAGCTGAATGCTTAAGTGCAAATTACGATGAATGAAAACTCTTTACAAAATAATAGCTTTTTTTTTTTGAAGTCTAAGACAAGAGTAACAGATGTCAGCATCTTACATTGAAAGAAGAGAAACTAGGAAAAAATATAGTAATCTACCTTTTGAGAAAGAAGTTCTTGAATAAAAACCATTTGCTAACAACCAATTCCCCCTGCCCAATTTCAGCCTTATTTGTATTGAAGAGTAAGTGAGGAAAAGAACAAAACCAGGGAAGCTGTGTTTAGGAATCTTGGGAGTTCAATTAATTTTCATTGCATGGCTGACAGGCCCCCAGTAAGAGAAGGAAGCAGTTAACTCCTCTGTGCAGGTGAACTGAAACTCTAATTCTTTAGCCATGTTAGTTAGCAGTGCTAGATAATATCCAGTGAAATGACTTTGTCTCAGTCTACCTGATTTAGATATTTTAGCTGGCTTTGTACTTCCGTGACATGTTTGTATTTCAATAAAGCTTTATGAATGGAGCCTCAGCCAAGATTCTCCAGTCTCTTTTATGCATTCCTGTACTCATCAGCATTTTCTCTGCTGAACAATAAAGCAGCAGAACAACAAAGTCACAATTTTCTGGTTTATTGCCATGTCATTAGATTTGTCACACTAAAGGCCACTTTAAAGGGTGGGCATTTTAATTCTTTTAAAGCACATTTAAAGTAATTGATCAAAATGTTACATGAATTTTGGGTTGCCTTAAAACACAACAGAAGATGATTTCTTCCCAGTCCCAGAGACTTTATTTATTTATTCTCCTACATCACTTCAGCAGCCCCTCAGCACACATATGCACGGAATGAAGCAGACAACCCATAAAACAGCTGTTAATCACCTTCAATAGCCCGGCTGCCAGAGAGTTTGTTAATTCAGGGCACACTATTCCAAATGCAGTTGAGGCTTCAGGACTTGGCCAGCACCATGACAGTGCCATATTTCTAAATTACTTTCCCTTTTGCTTTATAGAAGTCTATTCCTGATATAACTCCTCAGAGCCTGAGAAACTCCTGCCAAGGGCTAAAGGTCAGTTTTAAATAAACTGACAACACACCTACTACCTTGGTCCAGATGCAGTTTATTTTACTTCTTACTACACAGAAATCAGGTTATGTCCTGTGAGGAGTTTGTCAGTGCAAATGGAAGCTGCAGTAAGGTCAGACCTGGTATTTCCTGAAAACTGCTGGGACATAAAACAACCCTGACCAGTCAAGCCAGAGATGTGTGACATTAAAGACTGCTGGGGCTGAATGCACTCTTTCTTACAACTTGAAAATTTCTTTCTTTTGAATTTTCAGTCCTGCCACATTCTGCTTGGTGACAGAAGCAGAAAAATCTATGCACAAAAAAGAAAAGTCATGGTGTGTGTTGAATCTCATTTATGGTAAATAAAAGAATTTGATCTTTCTGTCTGGCTCAGGAGAGGGAGAAAAGTAATGTTCATATCCTACACTTTGGGCTTGATCTTTCTCTTCTACCTGAGCAATAAACTTTAAGCTAAGCTCTGCACAGGGAATCAGTCAGGACAATGCTTTAGCATGTTTCTATATCTATTTTACAGTAATGGAGCTTTGAAAGTCAGCAGTGTGATATGTTTTGACCTGCTTTCAAAATGTATTTTTTGATAGACATATTCTGCATTTGTTTAGAGTATGTTCTATGGAATGCAACCAGTTTTGATTATGTGGCTCAGAAAGTTTATTGAAGCCAGCAAATGACCTCTGTTCTAAGATATTGTAATGCTTCTTTTCTGTGTTTGTGCAGATATAATCATAATTATTTATACTGTTCTCAATTAATGCTTAGCAAAGAAAAGTTATGGTAGAAAACAGGAATTCTTTTACCTGTAAAAATACATGGCTTTTACTATAGTGTTTTGAAAATGAGGTTGTGTGTGAATTGACTGAAGAGTAATTTTTACTGTACATCTACAAAAATCATTCCTTCTCGGTTGCAAAATAGATTTTTCAACACTGTGCTTTGACACCTTGCTCAGAATTTCTATTCAGTACAGTGACAGCTCAAATATTATGTTCATTGGGAGGTGGAGATGCACCATTCTCAGAGATTGACATACAGAAAGAAGTAGCAGTGATTATGTAAGCTTATATGATTTTTTTCTAACTCACTCCACTACCTATTGTATTCTTTAATGATCAACAAGATATTGAGTATTTTCTTTTTTTTTTCTTTTTTCCTTTGGCACCCACATTTAGCAGTCCTAAATGCCTAGAATTGAACAATTGCAAAGAAAACTCCTGATCATGACGGTTCTGAGTCTCTCAGGACTTCCTTTTCTTACATGGGTTTGTTTCAAACAAATACAGTGTTTTTTTCTGGTGGAAGTATTCATTGCCCAGAGAAACAGAGAGGTTTTCCTTTCCTTTCAATCTACATGTGGGAGCAAAGAATTCTTTGAGCTTTGCAGGAGAGATGCCTCTTAGGGAAAACACAGTGGCATTCACCTGTCCTTTCCCTTCATAAAAATTCATCTCTTCTTGAAATCAGAGTCAGACTTGATGTGGCAATTCTGTGTAAAGTTGGGGTCCACTGCTGGAGAAAAGGAAAAAAGACTAAGACAGGGAAATGTGCATAGTCTGCTACATCTCCTATGCCTGCAACAGTTCAGCCTAGTGGTTGAGATACCTGTATTAACTTTGGAGAACAAATAACATAGACAAGTCATTAGGCAGTAAGGGAATTTAAGACTAAACAGAAGCTCTGCTCGGTAACTTCCTGTCTCCTTTTCCACTGCAAGACAATCACATTATGTATTGTTTTTATAAAAGAACTGTGAGTCACTCTAAATAAAGTTTATTCGCTATTAGCACAGAGAAAGTAAAAGGTTCTTTACCCTCAGATGACAGAACACATTCCCAGCCTGAGTTCATTGCCAGTTATGGGCCCATTGCTCCTTGTATAACGCTTCCCTCCAGCTGAACTACATCTTCTTACTTTTGGTGATCCTCAAAACTCCCCTTTTAATTGTTCTGACTTGCAAAATGAACTCAAATTTTTTTGCTCTAATCCCATGAGACAAGAATTCAGTTGTTGTGGTCATAGTTGTAGTCTTTCTGTGAACCTGTTCCTGCTGAGATTTATATACAATTAAAAAAAATCAAACAGTATTTTCAGAAGGTTGTAGACCAGGACTTACTATACTTCCTCTGCTTCCCTACCTGAAATAAAAACATCCCCCCTTTGCTTGCATTAGTCATTTTCATTGTACAGAAAATCCTCATGTCCATCCCAGGATGAACTATTTTTAGTTTTGGAAGACGCAGTCTCAGAAAAAAATTTTGCTCCCAAGAAGAAATTTTTCTACTTTTATCCACATACTTCTCCTTGCATTTTGTGCTTCTGACTCTGAAGCACTTCCATGAGATGGTCAGGCATGGAATGAAGGCTGCTTGCAGGAGCCCACAGAGCTTCACTGGTAGGAGGGAAGATGAGGTGGTTGTGTTTGATGGTGGCAGATACTCTGTCTTCAGAGACATGGACAGAGTCTGGGAGTTAAATACACTACTGCCTCTGTAAAGGAAAAATTGTTCAGATGAATGGCAAAGAATTTCCTCAAGATTTGCTCCCTCATGAAGTGTAAGAATGTGCCTCCTGTTGATGGAGTGACGAAATTATCCTTTGTCTCCTTAAAAAGGAAAAAAGCCCACAAGTTTCTCCCCTCAGTTGGGTAAAAAGACACCTCATAGGACCTTGGGGACTTCACCTCAAACTTAAGGATAGCCAATTGGACAGAAGCCAAAAAGTCCCGCCTGGGCAATTTACTAGAAAAAGAAGAGAACAAAGGAACTAATCACTTTTGTGAAGAGTTTTACCAGGAGCAAGAGCCTCTTGCCCCTGGCTCCGGTTTTCTCTGTAAAGAGCTTTGTTATTTTGCCATTTAGTAAAACTCTTCTGCTTCCAACACTATCCCAGAAGCCATCCTGCTGATTTTATGCCATCTGAGGTAGCTGAGCTATCGTGGGTGTGATATATTTCTCCAAGAGCTCATAAGACCTGGCTCGAGGAGACCATTATATCAGTGAAGATCCTGTAAACCTGCTTTTTTGTGAGAGGACTGGTGCTCTTCCCACGCACCAGTCAACCACCCCAGTGCATGGCAAATGTTACAATGGCAGAAGCAAATAAACACAGACATTTATTTCCAGCTTGATACTTGACTTTTCGTTAGTCTAACTGCACTGGAAGGTGAATTGAAATTGTCTGAGGCCTAGAACAGAATGGGAAGATGTGTTTTATCTTGTTGCAAATATGCTATCAAGAAAGACGCCACTGGCTAGACATGCTGCTTGAATTTAAGAGAAAATAGCCAACTGCCTTTTAGCATAATTCAGTACCAAACAGAATAATTGGTTCTTTGAAACAGAAATTAGTTCTTCATTCACAGTTCCTGGAAGGAAGCTCAAATTGGAAAAGTTGTCTAAAATAGATGAGTTTGGAGATAGCATTTTGTACAATGGAATTGACCCATTTAATTAAAAACGTGGTCGTCAGTTGCTGTTTTCTTTCAAACTAAGGTAACTCTGAGATTGAAGTGACACACATCACTAAAGATAGAGCAGTGCAAATAATGGATTTGGTTCAGCTGCAAAATCAACAAAGGTCTTTTGAAATGGATAGAAAGTTTGGTTGTTTTTTTTTTTTTTTTTTTGTTTGGGGGGGTTTTTTTTTTTTTTTTTTTTTTTTTCTTTTTTTTTTTCCCCAGATAGAATAGGATTCAGATCCTAGAGTTGTAGGGCACAAAACAAGCTGAAAAGCCTACCACAACTGCTTATTAGTAATTCAGCTCAAAGCCAGTGAGTCCCTCAGAAGGGGTTAGAGGAGCACCAGAAATATTAAATAGGTGAAGATCCTTGTCTGTGTGATCTTTCTCTGCTTGTGGCTTCTCTGACTGAGTTCTGTTAGAAAGATTTCTCTTTACAGGCTCTGTGGTCACACGAAGCACAGACAGAGGTGACCTCTGGGGTCACAGCAGAGCTGACACATCCTGTATCTCCCACACATTCTGCTTTTCACCTTCTACCATTCCTCTGCAGCCTGCACCAGACCGACCCCAGACTTACAGTCTTATTTGGCTTTTCCTTGAGTTTGACACAGCTTTACCCAGAATAACTGGTGGCCAACTTGTGGATTTATGTCTCCCCAGGCTTCTTTTGGTGGGGAAGTAATACCCTTAAATTCTTTTGTAAAGAAAATACAGATGATTTTTTTTAGTTTCTGCAGATTATCAAGCTGAACTCTGAAAACTCTGCTTAATTCCAAACCCTTTGCTTTAAAGGTTTCAACCCTCATTCTTAACTCTTTATCCTCTTCTGCTGATTAGTATAAACAAACTTGGAAAAAAACCCTCATCTTAATTTGAAAAACGAAAACAATTAAAGTAAAATATATTTTAAAATTTTAAAATATTTATTCAAAAGCAAAACATTAACTAATAAAATTATTAAAGCTTGCATTTTACAGCCAGAGAAAAAGATTTTGGAATTCATTAAGGACTTATATGTGCAATTAAATTTATCGTTCTTCCTATACACCACAGAAAAACTCACAACAGAAAACATTATAATTCAATTTGCTCTCTTTAACTTAATTATCCACTTCATTTCTTAGAGCCATATAAAATTGCTAATTTTTTTTTCTCATTAAAACTCATTGTGAGTTTTTAAACAGAATTTATATGACTGTGTTACCGTATGTATCTCAGTTATGTCATGCCTGAATTCTGAAAACTAGACTAGCCTCACAGAGGATTGAAAGCAAGGATTTGTTTTACTTAATTTTAAAATGCTTTGTTAACTGCTTGGGTGCTGCCAAATGAAGCTGCTAAATCCTCACAAGAAGCATTCAATCCTGTAATACCATCAACATTCAAAAGAAAGCTGACAAATATGACTTCCTCCACAGAGCAGCACTATTAGAGCAGGCACTGCAGGCTCGAGCAGAAAAGATGAAGCAGTTTTCAGGCTGGCTCTTCTCCATGTTTTCTCTGAGGTGATTCGTTCACTGGAATAGCTCAAATGACTCACCCTCAGCGTGGTATTTCCATCCTTTATCACTTGCTGAAATAATCTGGCAAACTTAGAGCCTTGGCTGGGTGAGTTTCGGTGTCCTGGAGCTTTGGTCAGCAGCAGCCAGGGAGGAGCCCAGCTGATGTGCCAGCACCGTGGGACACCTGTGCAGTTCCAGCTTCCTGGGGCTTGGCTTACTGAAAGGTTGTGTGTTCACGTCCAGTTCACTTCTTCAGGCAGTATTGTTTCATAAGGTTTCTGTCCTTCCTGTGCTTGTTTAGAAAGAGAATTTGCTGTCTGATGCCATGAAGTAAAGGTAGAAGAGAGAGAGAGTATCCTGAAGTGCAGGAAATGGCTCTTCACTGTCATCAAAGCTTTCACCCAGGGAAACTGTTATGGAAAAGAAAATACCCTAGAATGAATCCTCTATTGACTGCCTTAAGCTAAAATTGGGTGGAGTCATTATCTGCTAAAAATTACATCTAGATTTTATCTAAAACCACAAAGGCCAAAATCCTGTTTCACACTACTATACATTAAAACCAAAGCACGTGGCAATGGAAACCATTACTTGAATGCTTGGAAAATAATACTTGAGTGAAGTATTTCTTCTTTCTGTTCAGACTGCATTTGAGAAACACATTGTTCTCTGTGCTGAAGCAATAGCTTCTGACACAATCTAACCACAATATTACTGTTGTTGTTGTTGTTGTTATAGAAGGAACTAAAACTAAGACAAAAAGCTCCATGCATTCTTCTCACTCTCAGAGCCAAAAATATACTTTGAACATTTGGAAACAGAAAGCAGTTAACTGCACAGAGATATATAACCCAGATTCTCAGGCTGTTTATTTTTCAACATATTTTGCATTTTATTCTTCTTGTACTTCATGTTCTACTGTGACCAGCACCGAGGTGAGAAGGGGTTAGCTGGTTAGAAGATTACATTTATACTGTTTATTCCAGGTAGCCTTCTGATTACTCTTGGGATCAGGTTTGACTGTCATCTTTATCCCCAGGCTGCAAGTATATATTTCAAAGTCACTAACAACATGCACTCCACAAACTCCACATGGTATACTGTTTGCTAGGCAACCATGTACATGACAGACATTGTTTCAATAGTTTCATTTCAAATAAGTTGAGTGTCTTACATCTTCAGAACAAAGATGCATTAGCAATTAATCCTCAAACAAAGAAAAAAAAAAGTAAAAAGTTGATTCCTTGTCACAGAACTGGAGAGTTAAGGCACAATATTAAGTGATAAATCATTAAATAATGTCTATAGGCAGAAAGGTAGATGATTTCTATATAAGCTGCACTTAAAGACTGGATAGTGAATATTAAAAGGTGGACCAGTGTGGTATCCAAGGGGATGGACTGTCTAGGCAGAACTTATGTTTCTAAGTAGATTGCTATTAGTATTTAGAGGTCTCAAAAGAACCCAAAATTGACAAGGACACACTTTCAAGAAGATAGAAGTCAGTAAAAGAACAGGAGTTCAGAATTCCGTAATCCCAAGGTGCTTGTGATACTGCTTGCATTCCTAATTGTTTGTTCACATTCATGTACTGTATTTGCATAGCAAGAGCAAAAAATTACTATTTGAAACACAAATTTCAGGCATGTGTCAACATGTCACACTAGAACTTGGCAGTGCTGTCCTGGTGAGACTTTGGTTTGACTTTAATGTCAAGAGGAGTAATTCAAATTGCAGTCAGAAAGACCTGGAACTCTATTCTGCTCACTGGCCTGCAGCCAGGTCACATTGGGTTGTGATCTCATAAACTTAAAAGAGTCAGCATGGATCAGAACTCGAGGAAATGAGCATTCAGTGATTTAGAAGTGATGCTTCTCATCTCAAATCAGCAATGCCCCAAGATGTCATTGAGGGCTCAGTTCCCCAGCAAAGCCATCATTCAAACCAAACATAAACCTGATGCTTTGACAGTTTGTGTTTATTAAAGATCCCGGCTACTTTTCAGTGTCCTGAGCTTACACTCCTACTCAGCTCTCCAAGCTGACCTCTGCATGTTCCTGATGCACTGACCAGTGATCTCTGAAATTGTGTTATCCCATCCCATCCCATCCCATCCCCGATTGTGTTTTCTTCACAACCTTTAGTGATGTACAAAATGTATCACACAGGGGAAGGTGCAGCCCTCTCTGCTTCTTTACAGCTGAACAAATGTCAAAGCACACAAAAGCTTCACGTATTTGTGTAGTCAGGAAAAACCTTGGCAGTTACCAGAAAACAATCCCCTCAACATAGATTAAATATAACATTTTCTCTAATCAGAGCTAGTGATTATCACTACATAGTTTGCAACATCTAACACGTATATTTCTCAGTACCTTTCAGAATGAGTGATATAACTGTGGCATGAAAATGGATATCTGGAAAACATATCAGCTATGTCCACCAAGAAATTGAGAATAATGAAAAAGATAGACAATTATAATAAGAATAATGATAAAGAAGATAAACAACTTACTGTTTTCTGACATCAATATGTTTTTGAGAAATGACAGAAGGAAAAAAGAGGTGGAAGGTAAAATGGCAAAGGAATACAATTGTTGAAATGTGAAAAGAAGATTGGGCTAAAAGTAACCACTTAAGGCCTTTTTTTTTAAATTTCAGATTTTGAGTGAACAATGTAATTTAAACAAAGAGTAGAATTTTTTAGCAAATTGCTTGTCAGAGCATTGCAGGCCAGAGTTCCAAGAAATACTGGTTGGCAGAAACATTTATCTAATGAGGCCTTTGTGCACTATCACTAGAGAACCAAAGGACTGCTTTCACAAAGCTATAGCCTGGCAATTACTGAGATTTTTAAACCTCACATTGGGCATTGCACCAGCTTCAGCAGGGATGCTGTGACAATTTAAGCTGGGTCTTCAAAAAGAGGGAAAGAATATACCTCATAAATCCATATCTATTCCATGTACAATGAATACTAAGCCTTTAAAAGCTACAATTGAGAGACTGCTTCACTTGGGTAATTCTTTACAATCAATTTGTTTCATCAATCACTAAATTTCAATGCCACAATTTACTTTTGATGTGAAGTTGTAAATATCAGAACACAGATCATCAAGTTTATGTTGCACCTGGCCTGAGATGTCAAGGGAGAGAGGAAGAGTGACAAACTCTTAATTTCAGTTTCCCTGATGCCAGGTTTCCAAGGGTAGCAGAACAATTTGCAAGCAGTCTGGCCCAGAAGGGTCAGCATGATCCAGAAGCAGCACCAAAGTATTAATTTCTGTTCTCTTTGGCCTTTCTTAAAGCTGAGCTGGATGTGTTTCTCCTACTGAGAAAGATGAACTTCCTGAGCAAGGACGGTTGCTGCACCTGTATCTTTACAGTCATCTCACTCCTTGAGTAGTTCTGTGAAATAATTGAAGCAGAACTTGAACTGATTTAAGAAATAGAATAAGGGCATCCTAATCTGTATATCTCTTGTTATTTTGGTTTTTATTTGTTCAGATGATCAATATTACAGAGATGCAGCTCAGAGTTCATATTTTATGTGTTCTGGTGCCTTGGACCCACATGAATAAGAAGGGGCATTTTTAACTCCTACATCCAGCATTATAATTCAAGTCACATATTCTATCTTATGATTTTATTAAATAGAATTATTGCCTGTGGATGTTAATTTCCAAAGAGAACAGTTCTCTGTTCAGAACAGGTTATTATAGATAGTTGTGTAGCTAAACTATACTCACTGTCACTCAAGAAGAGAAAAAGCCTCAAACCAATGGGAAATGTGACAAGGGAAATGCTAGGAAAGCAGTTTAATTTTGAATATACAGTAATCTTCAGCTCTTGGGAAAAAAAAAATATGAAGAGCTAAAATATGAAAAAAAAAAGGCGCAACTAAAATAATAATAAGCTATCACTAAACAATAAAAATTTTCAAGACCTGGATCCACTGAGGATGCACTAGAAGCCTGATAACTTTGAGGGCATTTAAAATGAAGAGGTGGAAAAAAGATTGGCATTTTCATGTAAGTGTGAGATGTATCCTAGGAAAAAGAAGCATAAGATGACAACATTAGTCTTTTTCATTTGAAGTTGTTGTGTATAAATACAGTTCAGGCATTGATGTAATAATAAACAGATGCATATAATATGCACTAAAAGTATTAGTGAAATGAATAGAAATTTCAGAGCAGTTGTATAGGTATACACTATGCAAAGTAAAAAGCAATGTATTTCTCTGGGAAAACGTCCTGGGAGATCACTAAATTTTCTAGTTCATCTTTTCTTAAATCATCTATTTACCTCTTTTTTTCTTTAACCAGAAATTCTCACTCATACACTCAAAAAGTGCAAGTGAAAAGTTGCTCACCCGAGAATTTCTTCCCATGTCAGATCTTGTATTGTTTTCTTTAGAATATAAACTGGAGAGAATCAGATGTATTTTCCACCTTTTTTTTTTTTATTCCTATCATGTCTAGAATAGATTTCCTTAAAATATTGTGCAAATATCCAAATAAGCCTGATATTTCTTCTCATTTTTCCCTCATTTTCACACCTTGTCCTGTAAGTGTCTTCAGCCCATGACCCCTAGAATGTAACTGCATCCCCTTCCCAGTCAAGCACTGCATTTTTTCCTAAGGGAATTGATCAAAAGCTGCTCTCAGTCAGCAGGCACCTTCCATGCCCAAAGAATGTTCATCTGCTCAGGAATATTAAGAACGCACCACGAAGGAGTATTAAAGAACCAGCTACCTGTAACATGAGTAGCAGGAGCCATCATAACTGAAACCTGATCAGTGAAATGACTTCAGGGCTGAAAAGAGCACGGGGAAACTGATCTCAGCTTACAGCAGAGAGCAGAAACACACCCACCGAGAGAAGATCAGCCCCATTAGGTGTTAACACCACCTGGGTGCTGCAGGGTGGTGGCTTGCACACCACTCAGGGGCTGGTTGAGCAGGCAGAATTGCACTACAGGGGCACAGCTTTCAGTGAATGACTGGCAGACAAAATCCTGAGAGAAAAGCAAGTCAGGCAAATCTTACCAGGCAATCCCTGAGAAAGATAAAGGTGTTTTGTTTTGGTTTTTTTCAAGAAGGTTATGTAAATATGTTGAGCTAGTAGTCCCTGTTGAGCTATTACTCACTGTACAATTGGCTTAAGGCAATTACAATCCAACACAAAAGCTAATCTGCATGTAGACTCAATTCAACAATCCAAAATCATGTTGAACAGCACTTGTAACTCCATACAGTCCCTCTGAAAATTACTGGGAAATTACTGTACAACTTACACTGTACCTTTGTATCATAAAGATGTGCAAGAAAGGACTCTAAGCACTAAATAACTTACAATAAGCCATTTGAAGTATTTAGAATTTATTTTCTTTAGGGGAGAGTTATGAGAAAAAACATTATTTAAAAAAGATTCCCTCAGTGGCTGTGTGTCTCACCTTTACAGAAAGACCTCCACAATATAGTGGAGAAACTATTGGACTATTCACCAGTAGAAGACCATAAACTTTTATTTTCTTTCAGCTCCAGTGGTATTTACAATGTCACAAACATTGTTGGTGTCTGTACTAAAAGGTCAAGGAATAAGATTAATGCACTTGGAAAGATCCTTAAATACTGTTGAAGCCTCATGAAATGTCACCTTTTTATAGCCAGCTTTTATTTTCAATTCTTGGACTTAATGTGATTTTTGATAATTGAGCTTTAAGAAAAAATAATTTGTTGTTTTAATTTTCATCATCAGTAAATTATATTCAAGCACTAGAAATAACCTGGAGATAAAAAATGATGTCATGAAAGATCAACTTGTTCTCATGATAACAAATTGCAACACACAGCTTCAATTTCAGCAGTCCCTCTGTAGCTATCCAAATTCAGAAATCCTGATTATCATTGAAATATCTGTTCAGCTTCTGCTGTCTCTCTGAAACAAAACAAACTAAAGAGCCTGGGCCATTTAAGAAAATAATGATTGCTTTAAACTTTCAAATGGAATACATTAGTTGAACAATTTATTTCTTGCATTCTTATGCAGTTTAGGAACATTGCAAAGGGGCTTCCATCAAGAACTGCTTAAGATTAAAACCAAGTAATTGTGCAAAAGCCTCAAAGATCAGAGTGGGAGGAAAAAGGAGACAGTATGATTGATCACTCAAAGTCAGCAGTGTTCATATCCTGAGCAAGGCACATGCCTATTGCTCAGTGGAAGGGAAAGAAAGCCAATGGGACGAAGGAAGCAGGGAGTTATTTTTGCTTATTTTTGCTTTCTTTTTATATCACTCATAATTTTGAAGACATCTATCATGCTTCTCTCATCCATCTCTTTTGTAAACTACATGCCTTCAGTCTCTTCAGTGTTCCTCACTGTGAAAATTCAAATCTGCAATTATTTGCCTTCCATCCTATTTTTTGCTATATTCTTTTCTGGTAAATTAACAGGAACAATTAAAAAGAGCTATGTTAGAACATCAAAATTGCATTACAGAAGTAATCATTATCAATATTTATAAATTATTTAACATGCATGTGTGCATGTGTGAGAATATATCCCTAATACAATATATTCTGATTGAATTTACATTGAAGCCTTAATTACATCTGTTTATGAGAGAAGAGGCAGTTGGACCCAGGAGATGTTGCAGACCACAGTCCTTTATGCCACTGTGGAAAACAGGAGACAAAGGCAGCAACATAACTTGGTACTTTGTGTTTGTCAGCAGGAGCTGTGCAGGAGCCATTCTGACACTGGAATAAATGACTGTGAAATACCAAGTATATCACTGATTGTCTTCATCTGTGCTACTACAGAATGAGAGCTGTGTTCTTGAGCTTCATTTGCCTCTTCCTGCCCAGAATGGCATAAAGGACTTTGGGCTGGAAACTCCTGCCAGGGTCTCCTGTGCACTTGACATGAAATAAAATTTCATGGCCTCTCATAGGATCTGTACCTCTCACCCCCTCTTCCAACAGCATATGCCTGAAATCTTCTTATTTCATTTGTCCCTATTCAGTTTTTTAGGCAGACTGCCATCTGGGAATTTTTGGTGACGCATGTTAAAATCTTCAACACTGATCCTTTGCCCAAGAAATACCTCATTGCCTGTCAGTATTTTCTAACATACAGAGAAATAAAACAAAGGGATTCCCTGTCTCAATATTTCCTTAGGTGATATAACTACTGAAACTCAAGAAATTCCCCACATTTGCTTCACATTTCAAAACAGGAAAAATGGGTTAGGAAAACTAATTTTTAAAATCAGATGTAAGGAATCTATATTGGCCAGTCCTACTTTCAATTTCTGAGATTTTTCCCCTTGTGCAGGTGTCTGTGAGGTTAGTTCCCTGTCTGTGATTACTCCCAGGGGATGAATAGAGTGTGCACATGACCTCAGGCTGAGTCAATTAGAGAAATGGCAATGTTTACAAGTGGAACAGCCACATTTCATGTCATCCTGCAGCAGTAAAGTTCACAAAATATCATAGTGAGATCTGCAGCTGTAGAAACCAGTCAGGCCAGACTGCAAAGCTATGGTAAACTCAGCAAACAGATCACTCTGGGACAGAGAATATGCCAGATGTCATTACAGGAACTGTCAGAATGTCCATCTCTAAATACAAATAAACTACTACTAATAATAATTCATAAATTAATTACAAGAATAATTATAAGCAGTTAGATTAAATAAGAGATGAGCTAGCAGGAAGATTGGCAAATCAGTTTCCTTTGGAAGCAGCAAATGAACTGAGACAGATATTCATTTTACTGTCAAAGCACGCTGTGATAAAGACAATACAGATCAGCCTTTCACAAGATTCCTCATGAGAATCCCAAAGAATATGTTCTTTAAAAGAATTTATACAGCCTCCTAGCACAGACACCATATTCTACATGTGAAGAACAAAACCTAATTTTCTCTTGGACTAATATTGATAAAAGTTGCTGCTATTTGAAAGAATCCTGCTGCTGAAAAGATTTTGAACAAGGCAATTTTTGCTATTATGGGCAAAGCATGATTCTTTTCTGTTTGGCTTCTGATTCACTGTGCAAAGCTCAAAAATGATGTGTTTGTTGGATATATATCTAAATGTTAATCCTGTGAAAGACATCCAGAAAGAAACTTTGATTTCTATACTTTTCCTTCAAAAGTAAATTGCCTTCTGACCCAATATTTCTCATAATCCAAAGCTATAAAGGGAGATTAAAGTCTCTCCTGCCTGTTTGTGCCCATGCATAGCTATCAATAATTACATCCTTGCCCCCATTCATCCATCTAAATTTGCTTTTACCCATCTGAATATACTTAGGTCTTTTAAAAACTGGTGTGATCCACCCCTGCATCATACATCCTTTAGGACATTCACACACATACCTACTTTTGTGTGAGTCTAACTACAAAAATATAATAAGTTGCCTTAGATTTCAGTCATAACTATTGCAGAAAATGCAGATAAGTGTCCCAGGCAACTCACACAACTATTTAAAGATAGGTCTTACTCACAGCAGAGTTGCTGGGAGACATTTGCTAAGTGTCTGGTTGGGTTTCAAACGTCTCCAGTGGGGGATATCCCACAGTATCTCAGGACATCCAGTGCTTGAGTGTTCTCTTAGGTAAAATGTTTTTATATTCAGACTTCCTGTGTTTCATTTTTTGCCCATTGCCTGTTGTCCTCTCGCTGAGATGCACTCAGGAGAGTCTGACTCTGTGACATCCCCTCATCAACCTATGCGTTGGTAAGATCCCAAAGCCTTCCCTTCTCCATGCTAAGCAGCCCCAGCTCTCTCAGCCTCCCCTCACCTGACAGGTGCTCCAACCCTCAATCATCTTTGGGCACCTTGCTGGCTCACTCCAGTATGCCTGTGACCCTCTGGTGCTGGTTAAGTAGAGCCATGGAAGGATCATTTCTCTTGCCCTGCAGGTGCTGCTCCACCCCATGAAGTCCAAGGTGCTGTTGGGCTTTGCTGCAAGGTCACCTTGCTGCCTTGTGTCCAACTAGGCAGCATTTGGGACATTTTCTGCAGAGTTGTTCCCCAGCTGGTCAGCCCTCCACCTGTGCTGGTGCCTGGTGTTGTACTGGTATTTGGTGTTGTTCCACCTCAGGTGCAGGACTTGGCACTTCCCTTTTTTTTCTCTTCATAAGGATCCCACAGGCTCACTGCAGCCTGCCAAGATCCCCCTGAACAGCAGCACACCCATCTCTGCATCAACCACTCCTCCCAGTTTTGCATCACCTGCAGACTTGCTGAGGGTACGCTCAGCCCCTTTTTTTAAGTCACTGCAACAGAGGTTGTTTTTACCTTTAGCTTGCCCTATTAAGTTTGATAATCTGGTCAGTGTTACTTTTTATGACCCACATCCACAGGATACAAATCTTGGGTATAAATATAATCATGCACTATCTCTGCACTCCTGAGAAAATCTTTCTTGTGTGAAGTACAAAAATTCCCCCACTACTCTGTTTCATAAATTCCCCCAATTCTCTGTGTTTGATGAGAATATGAAACCAAGATTTGGCAACTGTGTTTTTGTGGCATGGTTCCAAATAATTCACTGATTTCCCACAAATTTATAGTCTGGAATGGGGGAAAAAGTCAACATTTTCAAATCTGAGGTCCTGGTGATGAGTATTTAGCATGATATGAAAGCCTTTGATGAAGCAAATGGAGTCTTAGATGTGTTGAGCATTTCCTGTCCCCTGTGAAGGCTGAAAAGATTAAGACCAGGCTACTTATTAAGATACAGAAATATGAAGATAACTGTCAGTCTTAGTAATTTTTTGTATATTTAAATAGAGCCATGATTAATATTAAAAGGATGTGCTGTTCCCATGTTTAGCCCATTTTAGCTGAAGGTTGCCAAAAACAGCGCTGAAAAGGGGATGAACTTTCTACACTGCACATCTCAATGGGACATGAGCTTCAAAGGCTGTGCAGGCATCTGAAAACCTAATGCAATTAGTTAATCAGTTTATTGTTCCTTTGATTGTCGGCAAGAATATATTGATTTTTTTTTCCTCCTTTATTAATTCTACATTTAGAGTTCTATATTTGAAGCACACAAAAAGGGGAAATGAGTATCTGCAGCTCACCTACGTCACAAATATTGCATGTTTTGCAAGGCATTTTTAATATGACATTTCTTTCAGTGCAATGAAAGGTGCTTCTGTGGCATACTAATTTCTTATTTTCTGCCTGTCACATTTTTGTCATTAATATAGCTTGCTGAGTGTATAACTATGTGGTAATGAAAAGTAAAATGTCTGATTTCCTTCATGATGTGTTTCTGGGAAAAAAAAAAAAAAAGCACAGTGCTTTACCCAACCTGAGAATTTGCCTATAGTTCTAGTGGAGAACACATTTCAGGACGGATTTTGTGTAGTTCTTGTATTCCTGAGATAGCTTCTTAGAACCACTAGGCCACCTGAAATCAATATTATTATGAATAGTTATTACTGTTATTATTATTTACATGTAAGGGAAATATTAAATCTCTACTTTTGCAGACAGTGGTGACAAACAGTACTAAGAAAAAAGTCTTCAAAGAGAAGCAATTACCATCTGGAAATTATTGTTACTCTCCTCTCATACCACACATTCTCATAAGGATTTATTTTTTATTAGAGTTTTCAAATTTAAGCAAAAATGTTCTTCCACTTCTGTACTCAACCCTGATCCATGTTCTGAAGGTGAACATGTGAAGTTTTCTGTACTAGCAGAGAGAAAATCTATCATTAGCATCACATCACATCATTAGAATCATGCATCATAAAATATTTAAGACTCATACTTTTTTTCTATTCTGTTAGAAAAACAAATTACATCTACAAAAATGGATGGAACAACATGTTAATAACTAGATAGGCTGGAAAAAAACTAGATAAATTCTTTCAAAGCCATCATGTTGACTGGCAACTTCCAATATTTCTGTGAAGAATTTGTAGTCAGTGTGATGTCAACTCAAAAGATCATGTGACATGTTAGAAAAAGTGCATTTAAAAATTCATATTTCCTGCAATTTATATGGCTATCAAAACTAGAATCTTTTGGTCCTGAAAATTAATTATCACATGAATAAGTCATTATAAAGATGAATAAGCTTGTAACCAATCACAGAAATGTCTTGCTAGTGAAATTCAATTTTGAGGACCTCTTCACACATTGTCAGTGTTTTCATTTATGCAAACTTGATCACAAGAAATGATGAAAGAACAGTTTTTATAATTTCCGGGTGACTGCCAAAACTTCAAATCCAAATCCAAGTCTTTCAGAGTGAACAAAACTCTTCAGAAGCTAATGGAACTGAACCCAATTACGTCAGGCTGAATTTGGTCCAGAGACAAAATTGTTAACTCTATGTAGAAGCAACTTTCCCTTCGGGTTAGGGAGAGCTGTACAAAACATTTATGACTGTAGGGGAAAGCAACAATCATCTCTAGAAGATTTAATCCTATCTTTGTCTCCTTTTAACAATTTTGTTCAAGTACTATAATAACGCACATGTGAATTCTTACTGTGTCTTCCCATCTTCCCACACATACCCCCAAGCCAAAGTCTCGAAATATTTTCTAAGCCATTGCAGTAATAAGATTGCTAGATAATTTACAGAATATTTCTTTCAAGAAGAGGAGCAATTTTTATTTAAGTATGTGTCATGTCCTGTGCTCTGCTATTGGTTAGGAAAATACTACTGTCCCCTTTGCAACACTGATTAATTTTCATGGGATTATTTTAGTGGAATTTTTCCTACTGATAATTTATTAAAAAAACAGAACCACATAAATTAATAAAATCCAGAAACACAAAGTGCCCTTTAATTTGCAATATTGACATAATTGTAGATCAGTTAGTTTCTGTTAATGATGAATGATGATCCTTAAGAATACTGTAACGAAGATTAGCCAGAACTGGTTTTGTTCTTTGCTGCAAGACCTTCAAAGTTCAGACTTTTCAGACTGAAGAAACAGAAAAAGAAGCTACAGAGGATATGAAATCTTGCTATCAGCAGACGAAGATATAAATTTTGTAGAAACTCCTTTTACATTATTTTATGGCATTTCTAAGGGATCTTGATTTTACTGTGTTATGTTGCTTCACTCCTCTATTTGGAAGTATTGAATCCAATTAATGCCATAAATTCATGGATTAATATTCCTCAATTTTCTACCAAAGGCATATTAACATCTTAGTCACTTTCTTAGAGCAAAACCACCCAGTTCATGCCTCCATTAAAATATGGACTAAGAAAACCTCCTCCTTTTCTGTGAGAATAGTTTAGTTCAGGTACTTGTCACAAATAGTATCAGGTTTTTTTCTAGTGAAAAAGGTGCTCACTTTGTCTCTCATATGTCCTCCTATTAAATCAACATATATTTTAAAATAATTGAATAAATAGTGAAGATAATTTATTCTTAACAGCAGTGCTGGTGACCTTTCTCTTATGCCATGCAAAACCAAACAATAAAACAAGAGCAAATCCAAAGGGAAGCCAACAGAAAAAGTGTGCCTAGCTCTTTTTCCATTAACAATCTGTCCTAGGCTTCAGTTTTCCTGTCCACAGAACAATTGTGACTAACATGCTCTCCTCCCACAATGGTGTTACATGGTGGCAGCAAGGCAACAGCAGCAATTAATGCTAATTGGAATCCTTGAATTTCTAGGAAATCAGTTGTGTGTCAGAGTAAGGACACACTTTGGCACAGGGAATGGTAGAACCCAAAAGTACATACACACACAGCTATGCTGGCAATGGACTGCCCAGCTACATTTGTACCAGGATATTTCCCTGGCAACAACCTAGATCTGATTATCTGAACCAATCATTACATTATTTTTATGCCATGTTTAGTTTCCAGATGAAGAGACTGTAAAGATTCTTTACAGAATCTTATAAAGATTCTAAAGAAAGAATTTTCCTTTTCCCACCTCTCCCCACCTGCTGTTGGCCTGCATACTTCAAGTCAGCTCATCTGATGCCTTCCTGAGCATGAAAACAGACAAACTATGCAACTGGCTGAGGTTTTAAAATTACATATCCTTTCTTCAAGGATGTCTCACCTAATTATTGACTAAGGCTGTTGGAGAAAGGCCAGTGTTTCACTTCAGAGAAGCTGTACCTTCAGTTCACTGGGGCAAGCAGAACCATGTGAGCACTGAGTACCCCAGACCTGCCTTGAGGCTTTCCAGCAGCTTGGACTGCATCCTTGCAGGGCCAACACAAAGGTAGAAGCAAAGGCTCCTCATCTCATTGCATAAAAAAAGGAACTAAAACTCATGAAAGTTGATGCTTTTTCCTCTGGCTGGTAGTGGGAGGGGTGGGATATGCAACTACTCATTTGGGAGGATTAATATACACCCATCCCTGCTCCAGTATTACCCTGGTGCTTTTTTCTGGGCCCTGAGACCACTGAACTGGACCTCTCAGTACTCTCTTGAACGCCCAGTGCAGAGAAAGGTCATCAATCACTTTGCTCCCCAAGATACTTTGCCTCTGTCAAGAGCAGCTCCTCATTACATGAAGGATGCTCATGGAATTAAGTGAACTTACCCAAGTCAAAATGAATAACCTTATTACATAATAATGAATAATATCATCATATAGGACAAGGGCTAATGGTTTTAAACTGAAGGAGAGCATGTTTAGATTAAATATTAGGAACAAATTCTCCACTGTGAGGGTGCTGAGGCACAGGAACAGAGAAGCTGTGGCTGCCCCACCCCTGGAAGTGTTCAAGGTCGGGTTGGATGGGGAATTGAGTAACCTGGTTTGGTTGGATGGGGAATTGAGTAACCTGGTTTAGTCTCTGCCCACAGCAGTGGGGTTGGAATGACATGGTCTTTAAGGCATCTTCCAACCCAAGTGATTCTATGATAACAAACTGGTTTGAAAGATTAATTTCATTCAGGCCTTCCTATTAATCCCTGTATTTGAAAGCACTTTGTATTTTTGAAAAACATTAAAGTCTGACAACATAAAAGGAGTGGGCAGGCTTTCAGTCCCCCTCTACAAAAACACACAATAAAGTGATATAGTAAACACACTTATTCATACTAACAGGCACACTTGAAAGCACAGGAAAACCATTTGCCCATTAAACTACCTATGAACAGCTAAATATATAGATGACCAGTCTGAGGAAAATCTGTGTTTGGGCCTGCATGTAAGCACCTGTAAGTAATTTCCATTATTTTTCAAATAATTAAAATATATATTGATGAATTAATGGGTTTTTTATTTAATATATCTAATTATAAATTAAGCATTGATAAAGGAAATTATATTAATATATTTTAATGAAAATTGTAAAAAACCTTAATTATTATTTGAGTGGCTCTAGTGCTGTTGAATCATATGTGTTTCAGTTATTTGCCCTAAAGCAATGGGATTTTCAGCATGACACTAAGGATTTCTTACTGACAGCCCACAGCACTTTGCACCCACTCACTATCTTCTATCTTCGTCAGCTGAGACTAAAAATTTCACATGCATTAAATCTGAAGGCAGCTTATTAGGTTTAATTCATTGATCACTACAAAATTTAATTTGCTGGTTTTTTGGGGAAAAAAGATTCAAAGCCTACACAAGTCTAATAGCTATCTCCAACATTTCATAATACTTTCTGATTTATCTACAGATTTTAGACTTAGTTTGTCAAACTGTGAGATTATCAGCTGAAATTTTAAAGAGTGGAAATTTCTAGGTCTTCAAGTCAAATAAGAATGTGTATTCGTAATGCTCATAAACTATGAGTCAAGAAGGAAAAAAAATATTGTTAAGTCATTGTCATAATTTTTTTAAAGTAGCTTTAAAAGAAAAAAATCTCTGGAGGTGGGCCAGGCTGCCTTTGTGTGTTTATAACTGTGTTATCAGGCCTCTCAAGCTAAATTGTCTCAATGAATGGACTTAGAAAGATCACCTCTCCTTTCTACACTGCTCTGGTTAATAGTGGTATTTATCTCTCCCAGAGAAGTATTTGAGGATCTGGTCAAGTATCCATTATCTGGCATCCAAAGGC
The DNA here is from genome assembly GCF_017590135.1 of Pyrgilauda ruficollis. Classification (NCBI taxonomy): domain Eukaryota; kingdom Metazoa; phylum Chordata; class Aves; order Passeriformes; family Passeridae; genus Pyrgilauda; species Pyrgilauda ruficollis. The sequence goes on from NW_024524266.1 coordinate 16,166,362, forward strand.
AGGGAGGGAAGAACTGTAAAACATTAATAGAAGCAAGCAGTACTTACCACTTAACTATTTAAGGTCTAGATTTACCTCTCAAGGTGTGAAATTTAGACACTTATTTGAAAACCCTGTATGTTTGCCAGCACAACCAGAAACTGAACATAATTACAAGAGGCTTGGGTGACTCACTAATAGTGCTTCAGATTAAGTAAAGACAACAGCTGGCATTATCAGGGCTGCATTTCCATGTTCATTGTGTTTTGAGAGAAAATGGCCACAGCCATGGAGAGCATGCCATCATCACCCTAGCTAAGTAATTAATTTCTCATTTAATATTACCACTCCTGTGAAAGCCCAGCATGTGCTTGGATGGCCACAGAAGAGAGCAACAGCAGCATTTAAAATGCTGTGGGTTTTTTTTGGTTTGGGCTTTCCTTGCAAATTATTAAATTTGTAGATTAAAAGACTGTGCATGCAGTTAAATGACCAGCAACAGAAATGTTCTATTCTGTTAAGAGAGTGAATTCAGATGCTGTAGAATTTTCATTCAGTTTTTCTTCTTAATGTAGCTCTCTGTCAGGGGACCTAAAAATCTAGAGAAAAGTTTGATATCTCTAAACAATTCATCCTGGAATTTTAAAAGTAAAGGTAAGCTCCTCACAGACTAAATAAAATGGAAATAAAGCCATGCAATAACTGGTTTCAAAACACAGTATAAAGTTTAGCTGGCTTCTAACCAATGCCCAGATTCACAAAAGGATTTCAGTTTCCACACGGGCACTCAACACCTAAATCCTCAAGTGTTCTCCACAGAAATCTCCACTTAAACATTGGGCCTGCTTGGATGATAACAAATAAAAGAAGCAGCATGTCTGCCTATCCTCTGTGGATGTTGCAGCTTCCAGCTCTGCTTCCCTCCAGCCAGGGCCCGGCAGGGCTGGGGATGCAGGCAGTGGTCTCACAGGGGTTTGGTGCTGGTCCAGCAGGTGGGAGATCACAATGCTTCAGTAGCTGCAGTGAAAAAACTGAGTGGAAGCTGTGGTTCAAAGAGGTGCCTGACACTTCAGATACTTCCTGCTTTGTTTTCCAGGGCTGACACATTTCTGGGGCTACAACACCAAAATCGATGGTTTATCCATAAGCAAAGAAATTCTGCTTCTAATAGTTCCTTCATTTTGTTTATTGACTTTCAGTGGGGGAGGAAGGAAGTAAAAGGAAGAAATGTTTGCAAAATACTTTGCTCCTGCTGTAATCAATGGCACACCCCCTTTGACTAAAGAAGGAGTGAAATTAGATTAAGAAAGCCGAGGTGAAGTGCAACCAGAAAAGAAAGACAGGTGAAAATATGATCCCAGACCCAGATGCCAGTTCATGTTTTTTCCCTGGCATCCCTTTTCTGTAAGAATGTATGGGGACATTGTACAGGATCAGTAGCTCCTGGCAGTTATTCCAAAGTATTCACCAAGGCCAGATTTCTGATCTCTGTTAGCATGAAATGTACTCAAAGGAGTACATTATTCTTTAATAAGTACTGAATAATACTTTAATGTGTGTTTCAAAATATAGTTTATTGTTACAAGACTGTTTCATTCTGTATGAAGGTAAAAAATCAAAGTTGGAGAGGGAGAAGATGGTAAGGCTAAATATATTTTGAAGAACAAAATGAGGAAAATGGAAAAGGATGTTAGAGTGAGACGGGACAATAAAACTGAAAATTAAATCAGTGCAGCTACATGATTCTTTATGGGAATTCCTTTCTCATTTGCCACCTAACTTTAATGTTAACATTAGGATCTGCCATAACTGTTACATGTAGTAATCAGACACATTTTTAAAATTTTGCGTAATACCTACAGCTTTTTTCCTCCTCCTGTGAAATTTAGTTGTTGGCAATATTTTAAGAGTTGCAACTTCTATATGAACATCACTTCCCTGTCTTAGATCCAGGGTTTCCTATCACTCAAAAATTCAGAGATTGTTCAAACTGAAGTATTAATTTAGGTTCTCAGGGACATAAGGAACAAGAAGGTTGTTTGATAGAGACATGGAGATACCTGAAGATGTAGCTCTCACCACACGGTTTGGTCCATGCAACAGGAAGGTGATGTTCAACGGAGAAACAAGCAAAGGAGATAACAAAGAGGAAAAGGAGATTTAAAACGTCATATGGAAGTAAAACTAGGTAAGTCTTTCAAATCTTCAATAGCATTGTACCTATCCAATTTCACATGTCAGTTTCAATTTTTAAATACTGGGGACAAAAGTTTTTAGATATTTGTTATTTTTTTTTTCTTTTGAAATGCACACAGAAAATTTTCAGCCCATCTCTGTCATCAGCCAAGTAACACAGTTCCAGCTAAGGCCATCTGAACAAGAAAACTAATCAGAGCTGGAGCTCCAGACTATCTCTGCTAGATGCAGCATTTTAAAAGAGTAAGTGAAGCTCAAGGAATTTGAAGCTGCCCAAGACAGCTAATTTATTTTATTTTAATGTACTACTATTCATCTCCATGCATGAAAACAGTCATTACTGATTATATCATGTACTGAGTTCTCTAAATGCACTATGCACAACAAACTGGTTTGGTTCTGATAATATAAAGTCTACTTTAGTACTTTCTTGTTCACTTTAGTTATTTTAGTTCATATTAGGGCACCAGACCTGTGTAAAACATTATCGTAACCAGCATATGGTTTTCCTGACCTGGATTTCAGTTGTTTTTATCTCACCTCCTTTTAAAATTTACATAGAATTTAAATTAACCTCTGAACACTGCAGGTTTACTTCTTCTGTTATGGATAATTTGTTATGATCAAAAAAGAAACTTGTATTTCAATTTTGGAGAAATAGCGGTGTAATTTGCATTCATCCCTCAGCCATGTTGAGGTTAGTCTAACTGGAAGCTTTCACCGTGAAGGTGGCTGCTGTGATTGCATTTGATCAGCTGTAAAAGGGATTTCCCAGAAAAAGGAATGGAAATGCTGTTATAGCCTTTTAGGTAATGTCAGATAATTTTTTTTTTGTTTATTTTGTTTTGTTATTATGAGCTTTTGCCAATCTCTAACAGCATGATCCAAATCCCATTTGGAGGCAATGGAAAGTCTCCCATTGAGTTTGATGGCCTTTGGATCAGTCCCTAAGTGCATCTAGACTTAATGAGATGTTAATGTGAATTTTATGCTGCTGTGTATAGGACCAGATTTTCCAACCTTTCTTTTCCCCACTAATGCAAAATGAGTGATCTGCCTTGTTAAATTTTTAAATTTTACTTTCCTGCTGTAATCGGTATGCACGCAGAAGGAGGATTTATGCAGCTCATTGTGTTCCCTGCCTTCTCCCCCTCCCACCACCCTCTATCGCTGACACCTGCAAACTGCAGAGAGCATCACCCGCTCCCGGGAGCCTCTAAAGGAGAAGTAAATTCCGGCCTCTCCTTTCGCCTCAGCATTGCCCTGAAACCCCGGCTTGAGAAAAAGGCAAAATTAAGGGGGGAAGGGTGGGGGGTATGGGGGAGGACGGACGACGACGACACCATCAATAAAATAAAAGAAAATCAAAAAGGAGCAACCAAAAATCACCAAACCGCGGGGAAATCGGGAAAGTCTAATCCTGGTTTCTTGCTCCACCTGGCGGGAGATGCGCGTCCCCCCCGCACCTGGAGCGACATCCCGGGCCAGGGAGGAGGGGAGGGACCCGCTGCCTGCTCCGGGGGTTTTGGGGTTTGTACGGAACCCGAGCGAGGCACCGGGGGCTGGTGTGGGGGGTCGCGGAGTGGGTCTCGGCTCCCTTAGGGTGAGGTTCCTTTTATTTGGGTGCCAAAAGGAAACGATGCTTGTTTTGCAGCTCCTCAGCCTTGTCACGCGAGTTTGACTTCCCTAGGGAAGTTTGACTTGCCTTTGCGTGACTCACGGCGGTGTAAAGATTAACCCGTTCCTTTCAGTGGCCTGATGCAAGACCCGATGGCCGTGCACAAGCTTGCAGGGTGGTTGTCTGTTGGACAAGTATTTCACATATAAATACACAGAAAATCTCAGCAGAGAGAAAATGTATCCTGTGGGAATGTCTCAGTCACTCTAAGAAGAATAAAAAAATCATCTTTCGGGTCAGTGACATTGCCGACCTAGTCAGGAACACTCACTGAGTGTGGAAAGTTGGAGACGCAGCACAACGTGTACCGTAGGAAGTGGTTTTGATCAGTGTGAGCAATTCCAATACTTCTCAGAAGCTGTTAGCACATCTTAAATCTACTCTTTTATAAATATTTGGAAAACAGACAGGCGTTAATGGCAACATTTTCATGCCCTTAGGTACAAAGTGAGCTTTCTCCGGAACACTCCGCTCTGCATCTCTGAAAGCCTCAGCAGAGGATTCACCCCAAGCTGAAGCACAAGGGAAGCCACAGCTCCACTCCAAGGCAGGCTGCAGGAGGAGCAGCTGAAATCCCATCCTCCCGAGGACAGCTGTCCCAGCAGGAGAGGGGAAGCAGACTTCAGACTGCTACTGGGTTGTTCTGGTTGCTTTGCTGGGCTACCTTGAACGTGGCACTGTGAGGAGGTCCAGGGTCTCAGGCTCCTTGCCAGACAGGAGGCAGTTTGTCTGTCAGTGCTAACAGATGATGGTGACCTGCCAGGAAAGCCAAGGACTGCACTGTGAGCTGAAGAACAAGGAGAGAGAGATCTGCACCTGGCCATGTGAGGGAGGATATCCAGCTATGGACAGCCCAAGTGCTTGCAGCCAGGGCTGCACAACAACTCCGGACGTACAGTTAGACACAGTGAAAGAGGGTTTTCTATGGATTCATAGCCAGACTCTGGCAGGAGAAGTGGCAAGCCCTGACCTTGGTATTTGACACCATTAGGATGGAAGTAGCTGCAAAGTTTCACCGTTTATTAGTTTTCCCAAGAGACCACGAAGGGGAAAAAAAAAAAAAAGTGTTACCAGCAGACAATATTTATAACAGTCATTAGTTATTTTCTCTCCATTCCTTCAATAACTGCTTCTGCAGTAAAGGCCAACAATTTGACAGGCTGCAGAACATAGATTCTCATTGTGTTGATTGATAATTGAGGTATTTGTAAGTCAGTCTCAATTATGTAAAAATTCTTGGCATGCCTGACTTTTAAATAGAAACTTTCCTCAAACAAGCATCTTGGGAGACCATTACAAACCCTCTTTTCCCAAAAAGCCTGAAAAGAGATACACCATCTCTATCTTCCTTTAAATGTCCTCAAAGCAAGCCTATTTATTACACATTTCACATCCAACTTAACAGTTTCAGCGTGATGCATTTTAGGAGAGTGGTAATATCTTAGATTGCTTGAAAACATGCTGTTCTTCAGTGAAAAGAAAGATACATACTGCATTAAAAACCAAACCAGAAAAACTTGCATTTACCAGAGAATTATTGTATTATGTCCCCTGGGCAAGAATTTTCTGATCTAGCTGAAGACTGAGTAGCTCTCAACATTAATCATTTGCAAAGCATACTAGAATATGGCCATGGGTATCCATAGTAAATTTTAAATCCGAAATCACATCATCAAATAGATAATTTCTGCAATTGGGTGGTTGCAATAGCTCTATCAATTCAAGCATTTATCCCACCTGGACTGTATGGATATGTCCAATACTTGGTTCATTAATCCTGCCAGCAGTGCAGGAACAGCAATTGTGCATCAGGTGAGCTGTAGCAGATGACCTCTTTTATCTGGATTCACAAGCTGATAACCCCAGCTGTTTGGTACAGTTTGTTTACTCCCTGAATTCCCCCACATGCCTCCCCTCTTTGCCCCCATCTGCATTGAGCAAAACAAGTATATAAATGAAAATGAACTCAGGCTGAAAAAACACAGGTTCACTGCCAAAGGAAGATTAGGCATGTATAACCAGAAGACATTACATATTTTGTCATAGCTGCACTCAATGTGCAGAGATTATTTACCAGGTCCAGGGTTTAAGTGTGGCAGATGGATGCAGGCTAGCAGCTCCCACGAACAAAGATGCTGTTTCAGAAAAAAGGGTGTGTTCAGCTTCTGGTAAAGAAATTTACCTCTCAGCAGGCACTGGCAACTCTAATCTTATTTGCATTTCTCAGAGCAGCAGCACGCATCTCCCTTTCTCAGCCCTAACTCTCCCTGCCAGCCGAAGCTGTGCTATACAGATAGGTACTAAATAATGTAGGATTGTGCAGGTTGTCATGAGGCCTTTTCCTTCTCCTGTGCTGCAAGGGCCTTTTCAGAAGCAATAGTTAAATTGTCAGCAGAGTGGGATTACAAATCTGATACTCAGCACAGTTTTGGACAGTTTGAGCTTTCAGGCATTTTCCATGAATGGACACCAATCATTTCACTGCCACACTGGTGAGGTGCTCTGTTGGGTCAGGTGTTTTTTAGATGGGGATCAGAGAAACAAGCACAGAAGAGTGAAAACAGATATAATTTTGTAGATTCATGCTAGGTACCAAAAAATCTAAGGCTAGCAGTTAATGGCATTTTACTCCTAGGCTTTGAATTAAAGTGTCTTTCAACCTTGTTTAAGGGATTTGCATTGTCAAAGCAAAATTCCTGAACATAAACACTTGTTGCTATAAATATTTAAAATTCTCCTCTGCGAAAATACAAATGAGACATATTAGCAAACACAACATTGTGTCTCATTATGACTTCTATGCATAATGAAAATGTTAAAAGCAATATGGTTTCTTTTAAAATAATACTGGCACTTAGAGTATAATGGTACACCCTTGAAGATGTTGTTATTTCACAAATATTCAGAGTGCATACTAATGTTTGTTGTAATACAGCAGAAACCTGTACTACTATAAATTCTCACTAATGCAAATTATGTAGGGGGATGGAAAAGCCTGCCTTTATGTTATGTTGTTCATTTTCACATCAATGCCATTCTTCATTCCTCTATTCATATATCTCTATTATTATATTTTTCTGTTGGGTGGAGATGAGAAAACAGCCCAAATTAAAAACACTTAAGGCTCAGGTGACTGCACAAGCAACCTGTGCTTCTGGGCAGCCACCTCTGCTTGAGAGACTTCAGCTCACACCCTGCAGGCACAAATAAGGTTGGGAATGTCAGGCACAGTAATAAGGGAGGAGTTCCCAGGTTTTGAAGAGCCTTAGGCTCTGTTCCTCTCAACAGCTGCTCCTGGAGCAGTCCCAGAATTGCCCTGTGGTGGAAAAGGACTAACACTGTTCTGTCGGTCAGAGGCTGGAATTTCTGGGGCTGAGGTACATCACAGGGCAACACTTTTCCTGCCAGCAGCCTGCACAGAGCCACCAGCCACCCCTGACACATCGATAGGATCTGGGCCCACAGAGCTCCCTCTCCATCCTGTGGTGCTTTGAAGTAGAAACAAGAGATGTCACAGGGCTGACAAAAATCTGAACTTTGGCAACAAAGTGCCTCCTTTTGGTTTTGATCAATAGCACAAACAGCAGGTACGAGCACAGGAGGTGGAACTCTGGCTTGTGCTAAGAGCTCACACGGTTTCTCCTCACCTCCAAATAAAAAGGCTACAAGGATGGAGAAGAAAAAGAGAAAAAACAAAGCAAAACACAGACATGTATTAAATAAGTAAACAAACAAAAACCAACAAAAAGAGGAACCATGAAAGTTTGAAGCCAGGTATAATTAGAATGTGTGGGGTTTTCCCCCATCATAATGCAATCAGATCCACTTACCATCTACCCTGTTACCTTATATCCTGAATAGTTCAGCATAATATTTACAGAGAAAAAAGCTGGAGGGTGTGCTATGTCATATTCCAACAATCTAATCAATTTTGTTCTGGCTTTGCTGAACTAGAAAGTGTGCATTTGATTTTGTTAAATATTGACATTAAATGAATCTTCTAAAATAATGCAGATAATTTCCTGGGAAAGACATCAAAAATTCCATAGTTTCTATAGTGAAAATGCCCCAAAGAGAGCAGCCTGTCTGTCCACTGTTTTTCAAAAGAAAAGCTTCCCTAAGGCTCTCTGCAGAAGATGATAGTGAAGAGAATATATCTTCTAATATTTGATTGGTTACCACAGAGAAAATGTGAATTCCAGCAAAAGTGAATCAAAGGTGCAGTTAAAGGACAACATGTTTCTGTTTCTTTGTCCTTAGTGCCATATATGAGATTGTAACACTGAAGTGGAAATGTGGAATGTTGCAATAATTTTAACCAAATATTTTGTCCTCCACAGCAATCACATTCTCTCTTGCTAGTGAACTACTACTAATTGTTCTGCACCTTTTCTTCACACCCATGCACTATGGTAGAGTTCTCAAAACATTGCCTCTTGTCTTTAATGATTTAGAAGAAGAATTTTTCACAGAAATATCCTGAGTTGGAAGTGACCCACAAGGATCAATTACAGAATGCCAAGTTTTTTGAATTACACGGGGAACATTTTTTCCTCAGTGTCTCTGCATGCATTTCTACAAATGCAGGGCACAGAGACACTGTACATTTCTTTTCTACAATTACTTTTCTACAGTGAATTACATCTGTACTCAGTTTTCAACTCCTGATAGCAATGACAACTCCTTTGGCAGCTCCTGATAGTAATGACATTTCCATTACGTCCAGGCCATGATGGGATTCCATCCACTCCATCTTTTCTTGAAGCTACCAGGCATACCACACAATCAAAGCCATACAAAACCAAAGCCTTTCTACTTATTTATGGTTTTGTTATATGTGGGAGTCATTCTAACTGCAGGTGTTCCCTTGGAATCTCTTGAAAAAAAAAAGATGCAATCACATAACTCTGGAGCTTGTTCAGAAAGAACTTTAGTCACTAAGAAGTTTTAGCCTTGTCCATATACAAGATTTTAAAAATAAAAAACATTATTACTAGACTCTTCCCTTTTCATATTATGCACTTTTTACTGCTACAAAATTAGTGCTGAAACTGAAGAAAATGCTTGGAGAACTTTTCACATATGCATGGCTGGGGAAAAATATAAACCTTTGAGCAAAGGAGCTACTGACTGGCAGCACAGAGCAGAAGTCTGAGGGAAGTTGGTGAATATCAAATAGCAAAAGCATGAGTTTTTATTACCTCAAAGTTCTAGATTTGTTTTCCTTTTTCTTTTTACCATGTATCTTCTTGTTTTTCAAACACCCATAATCTCTTGACTGACAGAAGAAATCAATCTCTATGCCACTATTACAGGTTATTTTATTATGGGGAATTATTTAATAACAGGGTATGTTTTATTTCTACTTATGTCTAGGTGATCTCAGTGAGAAGTTTGCAAAACTCAAAGCAACTTGAAGAAAATGCATAGGTAAGTGTCAAAGGAGAATGAAGTTAAACTACAAATGCTCCCTGGAGAAATGTGAGTGTATTAATACCTTCCTCCTAAACACACAAATGAGACATGACCATGACGTCAGAATTAGTGGATGCACACAATGTTTCAGGAGTGAGTGGTAGAAACAAGACCGCATTTTGTTTTTCTATAATAGAAAATAAAATAGAAAAGGTAAGAATGGTGTTCTAAAATCTGCTCTCTACAGACTGATGAAAACTACAAAAGAAAAAAAATCCACATTATTGAGCTGAATTATATTCCCACGACATGTTTGAGGAGTGAATGAAGAATTTTTGCAGTTAAGTTCCTAAATTCACTCTCACTGCAAGCATATGTTTGCCAACGTGTCAGTGCTGCCGCAGCTCTCTGTGTCAGCTACTTTTCTTCCAGGGCTGTCTCTGATATTCTTCCTTTCCATTACCATTTGTCACCTGGCAGATAAAATTCTTGACTTCTGAGCTTGATAGGCCAAATTCAATGCCAAATATCCTGTTGGTCAGAGCAGTGATCTACAGCAGGCTGAACAGCAACACGATATTAGTTAAGGAGTCTGGGGTTTTCCCTAACTCAAAGATAATCACTATAAACCTAAATTCAAATATTTCTGGCCTATAAGAGTGATAATATGGAGATTTGTTTGGCTGGGTTGTTTTTTTTCCCAGGTGTCCTGGTTTGACCAGGAAGTGAGTTTCTGGGAAAGTTATGGTCAAACCAATCAGTGGCCAGATTTGAAATTGGCACCTGGTGTGGCCACTGGGGACGTGGATACATCTCTGAGAACACACAGGGGTTAAAAGCAGAGCATTCGCAGAGAGACTTCCTTTTTGGAGTCCAGCCCTGGTGAGTGACCTTCTCCCCTGCCCAGCAGCGTCTGGGTGGGGGACGGGGAGGCCATGCGGCCTGAAGGAAGGGAAGGTGCAGGGGTGGAGGAGACCTGGGATGGTTTGGTTATTAATCTCCACCATATTCTTCATCTTGAAAAGTTCAGTAACTTAATTCTATGCTTTCAAATGTAGAAAACACATTGATTTGGCCTACATATGCTAGGTATGCCAGAGTTTTATAACCCAAATAATCAATTTCTCTGTTCTCTGGTGCACTTCCTTCCTCTGTCTAACCACTACGGTGACAGCAGGACTGAATGCGTTCTTATGACATAATGGGTTTGGGTTTCTTTAGTCTCCTGTTAGACGAAATAAAACCCAGAAGGAAAAACTGGCTACTGGAATGACTTTGGTAGGACTGCCTAGTAGTTACTTCTATGGATTTGTTTGTTTTCATGTCAAGAATTTGTGAAAATATTAGTGAAAATGAGAAATTGCCTCATATATCATGAATCTGTGAAGGGCCTTAATTCAGCTTCTCTGGGATTCATTCCCTGTTCCTTGTGATCCTGCTGGGCAGTGTGTGTGTTTCCATTTGCAGCTCTGCAAGGATCACACTCTGCAAAACAATCACAGAAGTAACAGAATATCACTCTTACATACAAACAACCACCCATAATCCTGCCTATTAATTTAATCACACATTTCAGTCTGCTTCTCATGCTTCAGAAGATTTAACTAGAAACAATTAGAAATGTTAAGCAAAAACACAGTGGGTTTAGTCACATTTTTTGAAGCCAAATATTACAAGGTTAAATTTAAAAGATGGAGTTTCAGCACAAAAGAATTGTGGCTAGTGGAAAAATAGGAGATATTTCCCCTTGGTAAAGTGTTGTGACTGTACAGCTGCCATGTGCCTGTGCACATACTTCCTAAAAGTTTTGAGCCTTGATTTTTTTCCCTCAAGCAGCAGAACTCTTGGGAAACTGCAGCTAATAGAGAATGCAGCCACACATCTCCTCGGCAGCACCGCTGCTGGGAGCACATTAAGATCATCCTTTGCTCTTTACAATTGCTTCCCATAGAATATCAAATAAAACTCAAGGTCTCAGCACTTATCTGCAGTGCTTAGATACCCAAGGCTGTAACCAGAGTGGTGAGCACAAAGCACATGGGAGCTTTCATGTTTCCACACTTGGGTAAGATCAGGGCATGCAGAAAATCCCACTCACTATTTTGCCTAGGTTTCCCTAGGAAAGAAACCTGAGCATGTGGGGGAGTCAAAAGCAACTGCTTTGGAAGAGAAACAAAGCAAGACAAAGGGTGTAACTATGTACAGACACAGGACTGAAATTCTGGATATCTTATTCTGGAGCTAAATAAGATATCTGACAGGTCCTTTACTCTGAGCCTGGCCTGGATCAGCAGTAGTGTGGCAGCAGGACCAGGACAGGGATTGTCCCCTGTGCTCAGCGCTGGTGAGGCCACACCTCAAATCCTGTGTCCAGATTTGGGCCTCTCACTACAGGAAAGGCACTGAGGGGCTGGAGTGAGCCCAGAGAAGGCTGGGGGAGGGTCTGGAGCACAAGCCCTGGGAGGAATAGCTGAGGGAGCTGGGGGTGCGCAGCCTGGGGAAAAGGAGGCTCAGGGGAGCCGTATCCCCTCTCCACAACTCCCTGAAAGGAGGTTAAAGCGAGGTGGGGGTCAGGCTTTCCTCCCAGGCAACCTGACAGGATGACAGAAATGGACTAAAGCTGCACCAGGAAGGTTCAGGCTGGACTTCAGGAAGGATTTCTCCACTGAAAAGGCAGCTGAGCATTGGAACAGGCTGGCCAGGTAGTGGTGGAGCCACCATCCCTGGAAGTGTTCAAGAAACTACTGGAGGTGGCACTTAGTGCTGTGGTTTGCTGGACATGATGGTGTTTGGTCAGAAGCTGAACTCAATAATCTTGAAGGTCTTTTGCAACCTATTATTTTGAAGACCACGCAAATAATGCCCCCATGAACTAAGGAGCATCACAAAAATGTCAGCCCAATACAAAAGAAATAATTCCATGCCATTTCTAACAATTGCTGACACAGATAGATGCTTATAAAAGAAATAAAAGAAAAAGAAAGTAAATCTATTACAGCAAAAGATCCTTTTGGAAAGACTAAGCAATTGAACACTGCTGCCTTGCTCTTCAATGTGCAGAGCTCATTATATATTTCACACAATTTCAAACCTTTTTCATTACAGACAACATAACAGATATGTGTTATAACTGCAGACTAATTTTTCCTGATGTACTAGATACTATTTTATTTTAATTAAAAGCATTTATAATTGCTACATAACAAAATGTAACAGGGACATGTACTTTTCCACTCTTAATTATTAACACTTTTTAACTCCAAGAAGTAACATTATAACACAGTTTAAAATGCCTCTTCAAATTCTTAACCCACAATTTAAATGAGCTTTCATCATTATGACCTGTAATATCCAAGTCATGAGATTCTTAATTCTATGAGCAGCTCCACAAAACTTAGTCAAAACTACTTGTGTGAATGGAAAAAATAAAGTGTTGGTCTCTTAAAGCTGTTTGCAATTTTTGTTCTGGCAGAATTTGAAATAGCTCTGGTTGAAAGGATGAGCATTTTTTTATGCTGAACTGAATAGGAAAGTTTAATTTAGGCCATTAAACCCAGACATATAGAAATGAAAATGAAAATGTGAATTTTGAACAAAAAGTTACAATCAGAACAAAGATCTGGGGTTTGAAGAGTTGTGTTTAACTTTGTAATACTAATTAGTGCAGATAATAATTCCTGGAACCAGGATTGGGAGTTCTTCAGTTGATTGCAAAATTGGGGTAGAAATGTCTCAGGTAGACTTGGGCCACTGGAAGTAGGATAAGTACCAATACTTTGTGATTATTTGATTTTCCCATCACAATAATGAATGAATGGAGTTCTTGAGTAGTTTCTAAGTTTCTTTATGTAGATGTTAAAGTGAAACATTAATTTTGCAAATGATCACCCAGTTAGGAAAAAGAAAGCAGTGATTTGAATGAATTACTTTTTCAATGCCACTTTTAGCTTGATCAGATCTATATGTGGAAAATCACAAATGAAGAAAATAAGATAATTTGAACTAAGGACAAACCTTTTTCTTTTTTCTTTTTCTTTCTGAATGAAATGTTGCAAGAAGAGGTACAGAGCTGCAGTCAGAAAACAAGATATGCTGTCATTTTTGGACCACTCAAAATTGTATCACAACCTGAATACCTTTCACAGATGCCACTTTGTTTTGACTTTCTTTAAAGTCATAGGTGTATTAGCAAACTTTTGTCACTCTGCTTGTAATGCTATGAGAAGTGAAAGGTGTTTTCTCCCACCTGGAGCTGACTGGGGCTGTGTCAGACCTGGTGCAGCCCCCACTCCCTTCCCACTGAGGCCAACCTTGCAGCTCCCCCTCTGCTCTCACCTGGCCACCTACACCTCACACACTCTTGCATTTTGGCTTTGTAAAGCAACAAAACCTTTTCAAATAAACTGAAGACATTCTCAGCTCTGGCACCACAATATTATCAGGCAATGCAAACTGTAGAAAGATTAAAAGATTCTGGGAAACTAACAATAATTCAATTATGTCCTTTCATCTTTTTTATGCTTATATTGGTTTTTTTTGGTTTGGTTTCCTTTCTATGAACTTGTCATATGAAAAATTAAATGTATAAAGCAATTCAATCTTTTATGATGAATGTCTCAAGCAAGAAGAGATGTCCATCAGCAGCATCCTATTTCAAACCTATTCATACATGTGAACAGGTTTCATAGTTAATTTCAATGTAAACTATTGAGCAAACATTTCTCCATGCATTTTCTCTTGTTTTCCTTCAACAGTCTGCCTCCAAAGTTTGTCTTGGTTTTTTTTCCATTGCTAAAGGCTCTAAAACAAATCGAGTTCTTCCCTGAGTCCTGAATCTGAACATGATAAACACCCCTCACCCCCTGCCAGTTCTCTACGCTTTGTAAACAACTGCCACAATTTCTGCTACATCTTAAAGTAGGATCTTAACTTTGTTAAGAAAGCCTCTGGACAGTGGCTACACATAAGGTTGCATTTCCCTCTTTCTGGGGAAATGCAGTTCCTGCTGAACACACCTGTGTGACCCAGCAGAGGCTGCAGCAGGGTGAGTGAATCCCTGCTCTCTGGATTAACACTGCCTTTAGAGGTGGGGGATTTGGGGAGCTCCTTATTTAAATTCTGGGAGCTCACAACCAGCTCAGTAACTGGTTGTATACACCTCTCAGCTAGCTTTCCAAAATGCTTAAAAAAACCCCAAATTAAAACTATATAGGAGGGGAACTATGGCAGAGAGAAAAGATAGGGAAGGTTGTGTCTGTTGCCAGTTGCCTCTGGCAACAGTGTTCAGTGATAATACTGAAGTGCACCAAAGCTAGAAGTGAGCTAATGTAAAATTAACATAACTTCTGACATCAGTAAATATTATCAAAAGCCTGCAGGATTTGTATTTTCACTCTCACCTATCTTATAAATAAAAATGCAACTATATAATGTTCTCTACCAGCAGCTTTAAAAGTGCTGCTTACTGCCCACAGAATTTTTAAATCTTTACTTTCCTTAAAATGCAGTTTCCCCTACTTGCAGACACACCTACTTAAAAAAGCCCCAACACATTCACACATTCAAATCTTGTTAAACCCTTTCTGGTTTTTTGCTAAGCCTGAGATCAGGTAAGTCAGGTCATGTTCAAATACAAGGGTAAGAAGTTAAAATAGCAGAAGTCAAATATAATACCAGAAGTCTGACATTTTCTCATTTCTTGGATTAGTACATATTTTTGCACAGGAAGATACCCTTACATTATTTCACTTACAAATTCTGTTTGTAGACAATAATGTAAAACAGCACTGAGGACAGAAATACTGGTGATAGCCAACAATTGCTTTCCATAACAATTTACTCAGTGAAAAACATTTCCTACAAAGCTGTTGCATAATTAGATTGAATTACAAAAATAGGCAGATATTTTAATGCATATGCCATAAGGGAATGGATAATGGAGTGGATGACACTATACAACAAAGTTTTGGCTATTATCTTGTCTTTGCTAAATTTTTATTTTGACACATTTTAAAAAGGACTACAACCTAGACCTTTTTTTCTATTAAAATAAAGCTTTCTAAAAATATTAATTGAAATACTTCATTTTCCAAATACAGGATTGAAAATCTTAGGATTTGTCATGAAATTAAAATGCTTACAATATTTTTGAAAACCTAACATATTGCCCAGAAAAGTAAGCAGTCTGTAAGAGTGCTTTAAACAGTTAGAGAGTTTTACATTATTATAAGTAGTTCTGCCTAAACTATGCAGAAATTCTATAGTTCCAGGGTAGGAAAGATAATACACTTTTATTTTTTGGAAAATATATATTGGCTAGGCAGAGAAGGATCAGCTAAATAAAAAATACCAGAAAAATCCTCAGGAGGATTAACCATCTGCATCAAAAAGAAAAAAAATCCATATGCTCTGCTAATCCCTGGATTATGGGCTCCTTGTTTGTACAATACATGAAATTATAATGGCAGCATCAGAATCCATCAGTGCTGAATATATCAGTGTTTATCCAGGCAAGAGTACACAAGGCAGATATTGGACTGACCCTTGCTCAGTGAATCTGTCCTTTAGTTGCTCTACTCTACTCGTTTGAAATGTCCATGATGGAGAAAGATGCTAGTGGTGCACCTTTAAATTTCAGGAAAAGAGCTGCTCACACACCTCCTTGGGAGAACACCAGATCCAGTCTGGACAATGCCATGGCAGCATTAGTTTAGAGCATGTCTCAGATTTCTGCAAAAAATGAAGATAAAATAAAAAGAATTTGAGAAAAGTGGGGTTATGACATTGTTTTCCAAATAGCTTGGGCTTGCTGTTTCAGACAGAGTTCAGGAAGAGAGAATGGGAGATCATGTTATCCTACAGATTTCCTTCTCAAACTGAAATCAGTGATGGCTAGATGAACAGGGTTAGTGAAGGAGGAGAGAAGAGTAAGAAAACAAAAATAAAAAAGTCTCCAAATCTCTGCTGCTGAAAAAACAACATGTACTCCCAAAGCACCGCTGCTCCATGTCACTTCAGTTATTACTGGTGAGAAAACAATACTGAAGAATAACAGGCAGGCTATGGGAATGGAGAAAGTGTTTCCAGAAAGCAATCCAAAGACTGAAAAATCACCAGAAAGTGTTGTAAAGGACAAGGAGAGGAGAAGGGTGGGTGAGGCTGGCCTCTTGAGTTTGATGTATCTCTGAGTGAATAGCACTGTGTGTGTTTGGAGCAGTGTATGTAGCAGGCCTTGGGGCATTTCTAGTCTATCCATAGTTTGCCACAGCAATTAAATGTGGCATTCAAGAATAATCCTTGAAGCAAAAGTATTGCAATATGCCAGTTAAATTATCACGGGTCAGTGAGCAACAGACAACTGCCTACCAGTTTTCTATTCTTAACATGAAGGAAGCATTTAATTCTCTGACAACTCCGTTTTTTGCCTTACGTATAAGAAACGTATCTTGTAATTGCCATTTATTAAACTCTGTCTTTGTAAGAATACACAACATAAGCAAGGTCCATAAATAAAAGTAGTGTGCCATATCTTCCACCTTGCCCTAAAAATTACTTTCTCCAGAAGACAGGGAAAACAAGCATCTAAAAAATGGCAGATATGGGCTATCTACCTCTCTGGTGATTTGCAACACCATGAGGGGAAAACCAGCAACACACAGGTTCATTTTTTATTTAAGTGATAAGAAAGAGGCAGTGGGAGAATGACTGTGAGGTCTCTGGAGCAGCTAATTGTTGCATGGAATTATAGTAGAAATAATTTTAAGGGGAAGTTGAAAGCATCAGAGACGCTGTTTGAAGGCACGCACTACTACAGAATGTTTTTTGTTTTCCAGATACGGGTTTTTTTCACTGCTCCATTTATGCTCTTAGCAGATGGTGTTTTCTTCTCAAAGCTCCAGAGAGCCAAAAGTAAAAATAATATCATACAGGAGTAGTGCTTCAAGGGAATTTTTAGAAGGCTGTCTTTTTCTTCACCTGTATATTTCCTCATTTGTCTGAATTCATTGTCAGCTTTCAGCTCTTACCAACACATTCCCATAATAACCCTAATGTTCATATGGTCACTTCTGACATTTTCACTGGCAGGTCTGGAGTGGGGTTTCAGAAGTTTAGGAAGAAGCCTGACTTGAAATCTTAGAGAGGAATTTAATTTCTGCTACCTTCCTTACTTTCCCACTTTCTCATTGCAAAGCAACAGTTCCTTCCTATTTTTCCTCTTCATTTTGATGTAAAACTTGTTTATAAAATGTTTTATTGCCTACATATCTTGCAAACAGATAGATGAGAGTGTTATTTGAGTACCACTGACTGGTGGCAGTTGAAACAAAAAAAAAAAAACCAGAAAGGATAGAGGAAGTAAAACAAACATAGTACAAGTGCAGTTTATTTTCTTATTTCTTTACAAGAGAAGAACCTATTTCTTCCCCCTCTATTTTAGTATTGTCTACAATAAAATATTGCCTTCACTATGAATAAATACAGAATGGAATGGTTATCCATTAAACAGTAATTGAAAAATTCTATTGTACTATGTTTGTATTACTGCACTAGCACTATCACAGCAAAGACTGTATAAGTTTCCAATAATAACAACTTACTGAATTTGGAAAATGGATTTCTTAGCAGAAAAAGACTAGCCAGTGGAAGTCAGAGGAATGGTTCACAGGGGCATGAAGGGGGTTTTGAAGACAATATTCTCAGCTAGAAGCATCCAAATAGCTGCCAGTCTCAGGTTTCTGCTTAACTTTTTTCACTCTATTCCTGAACAGGCACTGAAGAATTTAGAAGCACAGGAAGGAGCTCTTTTACAGTCACAGAAATGTGATCCTTGGTTGAAAACAACACTTTGCTCATTGCAGAAGTGGGATACAGCATTCTTTTCAGAGATTGCTGTGTCATTTCTCATTGTCTTTTCGAAGGAAAGCACAGTTTTCTTATCGACAATATAGAATATAAGATACCATAAGCAAAGCTATGCAAAATGGGGCTCTCTTAAGCCTCCAAAATGTTCTCTTTGAACATCCTGTCCTTCATGGTACTGCAGTTATTATGGGGAGAACACACATGTCTCCTCTCTCTTGCAGGAGTTCTAGAGGTCTCTGGAATCTTTATGTGCTTGGGGCTGCCTGTTCAATAGCTGCGTTTGTAAAAATGTTTTATACTTATTCCTTCAGTATAAGGGAATGTTACCTCTGAATCTCACTGATTTGCCAGACTTTTTCACTGCGGTTTTGTCCTGAGATGAATCTACGTCACATGAGGTCTGAGACAACCTGGGGCTGGAGGGAGTTGTCAGAACTGTCCTGTAAACCCTTTTCTATCCCTTTTCTTCTTAAGCTGATGAGTCCCCTCAAAAATTAAGTTAAATTTTCACCTCAGTGCTGTTTCCAAAGTTACATCTCCAGAAGTTTAAAATAGGACAAGCTTTTGAGGATACAAAAAAACATTTTTTAACCTGAAGTTTCTGTTAATGGTGGAACATAATTAATTCTCTATTTTTTCATACATACACAGACACATGCATGGATTTGATAAATAAAAAACTACTGTTAATTTTTTAGAAAATAAACATTTAGAAAATATTCATAGTGAAATTCACATTGGAACATGGGCTGAATTCTGTCTCCAGGTGATAGGCTTTGAGAGAGCTGTGCTGTCAGGAGGATGCTGGATTCTGGGATACTTCCAGGAGATGCTGGGATAGATGAGGGCTGCTCTACCTTCTAACTATAACTTGTTTAGTCCTTTAAATTACGTGGTCCTATGAAACACCTTACCTTTCCAACATCACAGAGCAATAAAAATTTGAAGGTAATAATGCTAGAAAATATTTTGATTTTTACACTGAATTTGCTGTTTTCATAATTAAAAAATAATATTTTTCTCACGCCTTTCTGCTTTTTGACCATGCCACATAGACTTTTTTTAGTAATACTACAAAAAGCAGAAAAAAGATGTTGTAGCCAAACGTCCAACACATTAATCAATAAACATCCTAACTCACTAAGACTTAAGGCATGTTCATTACTTCAACCACATGGAACAATTACTTGTGTTTTTAAAGGATAGCAGATATTATGATCATTTTCATACCTCTCCACTTGCCCAATACTCCCCTTGAAAAGTTAGGTCTTTTGAACCTGAAAGAACTTAGGATCTAAGTGAGAGAAAAAAAATCCTCACATATAATATTTCCAGACTTTTAAGTTCTACTTTCTGCTAAGGTCTTAAGAAGATTTATATAAAGCCTACAAGTTGTTCCCAGTTCAGGTCCTTGGCAGCATGCTTTAATTTTAAATCTGCTCATTATTTTTTTGGGGTTTATCAGCTGGGCTGGGAGGTGGGAAATGGTGACACACTTCTTAAACTCCTGCTTCTGCCCTTCCCTGTCAGAATTATATGTAGCTCTGCAGTCTTCCTGAGAGTCATCTGCTTCATTACTTGACAAACCTTATCCTTGCATTCTCTCTGGCTAATCCCCTGTCTTTCTTCTTTCATGTATCCCTAATGCTCTTAGGAGCCCTTCTCAACCTTACATATCTCACTAAGAGGCAGAAGTAGCCCATAGTGAGGACCCTGTTTTCTTATTCATCCTTACTGCCAAGGGTGCCAAACTCTGGAGTTAATATTGCACTGATAGGGCTATTAAGAGCCTTTGAGTGGAATTTTCGCTTGCAAAGGGTTCGTTTTAAAAAAGAAAATATTTTAATCAAAATATGAGTGAGAACACTTTAAAACAGAAATTAGGAGAAGCAGCCATAAAAGGGTAATGTTTTGTTCTACTGCTTTTCACTTTTCAATGCCTCCAACATAGGATTTCAATAGTTTATTCCAAATTGTTCCATATTGGAAAGATTATTGCTTATTTGGGGGTTGTGTCTTTGATGTTTCTTGGGCTCTTTTTACATATTCCCTTTTTTTCACCTGCTCATCTTTTTTGTCCTTCTAATTTTACAAATTGCCAGCACATCAAACTTCCAGCTGGACATCATGTGCATCTAATTAAGATGACTTAAGGTGACCTCACGTGGAAAGCAGTGCTGCACATGAGTCTTCCTGTTGATGCTGCTTGGCATTCTAGATTTTGGGCATTACCACCATAATGTCTGGATGCAAGAGACACTTTCTGGATGCAAAAAGCACTTAAACATGTTGATGTTAAAGGTGTCACCACAGGGGTGCTTTTCCTTGTAGTTTTAAAGGGTATATCTTTTCCATATCTCTTGGAACAAACAAAATTCTGTGTTGTCTGTGTTGACACTATTTCTCAGCTGGACTTCCATGCAAGGCAGATTTGAAAAAGAAGCTTTGCTGCTTTTTTTTTTTTTTTTTTTTTTTTTTTTTTTTCTGTTGTTTTTTTTTTTTTTTTCTTTTAATCCTGGACTTTTTCTCTTGTTTTCCAGTATGGCCCAAGAGAGATTGGCAATGCCTCAGTCAGGGATGCAAGACTTTTCATATTGACTTGGTTTGATAGAGAACTTTTTTTCTAAATGCTTTCACAAAGGCTGGAAACTGAACAGGTCCTGTACCCAGGACAAATAATTGAATACTGTATAATAAAATATTGTTTAGAAATATAAGTCATTAACCAATAACTACTTTTATAGAGATAGTCTATCATGTCAGAAGCCAAGAGCTTTTTGTTCTACTGGTCAATCACAGTGTGATTTTGTGGGTTTAGCATTCAGTCTCAGCAGTCAATAAATTGAGATGCAAAGATAATGCTTTCATTTTTAAGGTAATTATTGCCATAAAAAACTCCCAAACTTTCAGAAGATCCAGCAAAACCTAGTTTCCAGTCAGAACCCAAAATATTCAATATTCTGGATTGAGATGGGTGTCCTGAATATGTGATGTATTGCTTCAGCATCATGTTTACTTCTTGTATCCAGAGTTGGAGTTATGATCCAAAAATTTTCCTTTTTCCCCTGATATATAGTCTCCTGCAGTCTGTCAGACTCTGTTCCCTTACAGCCCTCTTTTCAGGCATAATCCTCAGGTTAGTGCTGTTTTTTTCTTGCAGAACATCAATGCAGTTCAGTAGCTTGTCATTCCTTGAAAAATAATTGTTCAATTGCCTGTAAACTGAGAGGGATTTTCTACCTGTCAACATACTAGACTTGCTGAGATAGTGTGTTGACAATGTGCTTTTGAAGTAATGCATGCTCCCAGCTTTTTTGGCATTTGCTTTTTCTCACCAGGCTGACTTGGTACTTGTTTGCATCTTATTCTCCCTAGAAGGTCTTTTCAAAGAAAAGTGATATCTTACACAGCATTTTCATGTCTAGAGAGGTCATGAAGCTGAGATAAGGGCAGATGTGACAGCCACCATATTGCCAGATACTGGAAACAGAGCCAGGGGACTGGCAGGCTAAAATGTAACAATTTCTACAGCATTTACTAAAGTGCAAAGTTGAACAGGCAGGACTGTTGCAAAATTTCATCCCTGATGAAATGGGCACAGAGGTGAGTATATAACACTGTCATTTTAAAAGATGAAAAATCTCACCCCATATGTTTATTCTAATCATAGAATCACAGGTGGTTTGTGTTGGAAGTGACCTTAAAGATCATCTCATTCCCCCCACCATGGACAGGGACACTTTCCACCTCACCAGGTTGCTCAGAGCTGCATCCAACCTGATCTTAAACACACACATGGATGCGGCATCCACATCTTCTCTGGGCAACCTGTCCCATAATTTATTGCTAGCTCAGCATGCTTAATGAAGGTGCCAAAAGTTATTACGCAGCCATTTGGGCTGCATGAGCAGACTACAAGAAACTCTAAACTTTTCACCTCCAAGTACCCAGCAATTTACAAAACCTTCATGTTTTTTGCTTTAGTGAAATAAATGCATACCTGGGCATACATATCTATTTTTCCCTTTCCACATAAAAAACAAATTAGCCAATCTATTTCAAGGAACACTAGTATGTTTCTTTCTCCTGTTGCAAGAAACTTGCTTTTCTCTTCCTCAATACTGCTTTCCTGGGGTTTTATGATGTGCGTTTTCTTAAAAAAGTCTTATGATTTTCCTGTACCATGTTATGTTCCTCATCACTCTCTTTAAAGCCAGCAGGTTGTACACCAGCAGCCTTATTAATATATAAAAAAAAACCCAAACAAAACAAAACAAAAACCAAAACCACAACAATATAAGGAAGAACTTTTCTCTGGTCATTTGAACACAAACATTAATGCCCAGATATGGCTGGCTGCCTGAAAGACATATGATAAAATCTATACCACTGAAAATCAAAAATTATTCTAAAGTGACAGCAGAATATTGTCAATGAAACACATTTTTAGTAGCTTGGGAACTTCAAAAGGAAACAAAAAAAAAATGCTCTATTGAGTTTTGAAAGTTTGCCAGACCAAAACTTTGTATCATCATATGCACAATGCACATTAGTACAGAGCTGTCAAAGCCACAGGATGTTCGTAGACCCAGCTGGGCAGGTGACTGTCTTATTTACATTTATCTCATTTGTTCAGAAAAATGAAAGATACTGCATCAACTCCAAGCCTGACTGAGCAGAAATATGTATATATAGGATGAACACCCTCCAGATATTTTGTGGGACATGAGCAGCTTTGTTGTAGATAGGGGGAATGAAGTTCATTAGATGAGTTGAGATGCAGTAGTTTACAAGTTTCACATGCAAGATTCTTTTATATGCTACAAAGGAAATTGACCATGCTTTGTTATATACTGTGCCCTATTATGTGTATGGCTATATGTATAACAATATAAATTATTTTTTATGTTAAAGAATCTTTCAGTTTGATTCCACTTTAAATGTACCAACACAAAGCTCACAAACACAAATACCCAATCTGTGGCATTTAGGAGCAGAGATTCACACATGTCATGGCAGCATGGGAGAGGTGAATTACAGAAACTGGCTTTTGCAGTCTCTGAAGTTTCTACTTGGTCAGAATCAATGCAGCAGATGATCCATAACAACCAGTCTTTCATCAACAGCAACATCCTCCACATTTTCCTGCAGAAGAACTGCTTAGCATTATAAAATCCATGGAGAAAGGCTGCTTGTATCACTTTTTATGAGACATCTGCCACATGCCCTGTCAATGTCAGATATCCTGGAGAAAGGACTATGTCTTCCCTGATATTTTGTACTGCAGCAAAGTAGTAGTGGATGGAAAATGAATAACTAAATTAGATGCAACCTTAAAGTACCTTCTTTGGTGTGGAAAGGATTTTAGGATCTGCTATCAGAAGGTACAAAATAATTATTTTAATTTGGATAGGTACATTCTTGCCAAATTTGAACTTCTAACAGGGATTATTTGGGGGGAGGAGGGAAAGGGTGAAAAGTGGGGGGGGAAAACATAAGCCTCCATACAGGTCTAACAAGAATCTACTTTGCAGACACTCCAGACAGAAAAGTTGGCTTGTTCAGTAGGCAGTGGCAGTAGCTCCACCAAACACAGCTGAGAAATAAGGGTGCAGAAGAGAGCTGCTCTGTCTCTGCAGCAGCAGTCAGAGCTGGTTTATCACTGCCTGCTCAACTCAGGGAAGCACAGAACAGCATTACCCAGATTTCTTCAGATTGGGGAACTATAAATCTGTCACAGCAGGATACCTCCTTAAACTCCTTGTGGTATGGTGAGACTCCACTCACATTCCTACTCCCTGGGTCTTACAAATAAAAGTAAGAATCCAGTCCTGATAACAATTCATCCTCAGCTGCTAGGTATTTTCGCTAAGGGCTTCCAAGCTCTTTTTAGTGTTAGCAATGGTAGCCAGTCCTCAGTACCACTTTATAGACACAAAAGTTTTCCATCTTCCTTCAACAACCTGTAGGGAATCAGTGCTGTACCACCAATGAGTTATATTCAAAGTCTACTCTGAGCAAATTTCCTGGTAAAGAATTTTGTCTAGTTGTACCTTGGTATAGTCTTGGTACAGATAACCTATGCAATGCTGTCATCTGAACATCTGTCTTTTCCTGGGGAGGACAGGGAATATCTGTTTTGAACTGTGATCATTTCCACAGCCCGTGAACACTTTGCCATTTTGTCTTCACCCTGACGCAGTGCTGAGTGAGCTCTGGTGATGAGTGCATTGCCCTCCATCATGTTTTCGGAGAGGATCATCACTCAGGTGCACTCACTGATGTCTCTCTGGAGCTGATGACAAGCCCTGTGTGGTCAGACTTAATGAGTCAATTAGAGTATTTGAACAGGCAGCACAGTTCTGAGATGCAGGGACTTGTCCCTGTCTCATTACAAGTTGGTTGAAAATAGCCTCTGATGCAAAGTAATTAATTTTCTGACTCATGTAGGTGGACTACCTGACAGCTTCCTCCTGTTTTCTTCTGAAATGGCTGGACTTAGAGGGAGAAATGTCACTTGATAAAGTGGTGAACTGTTGTTTTTTGGTAGCAGTTTCTACAGAAATGTTACCTCCTTCCTCTGATTTTCTTCATTGCTTTGGTTAAAAGAGGATTGATCAAAGGTCTGGCACAGCAATCATTTGTCATGCAGAAGACCCGATACCTCAGTCCAAAGTTTTGGACGCAATCAAACTGTGGTTAGATAACAGAATTCTGAGAATATGAGATTAATCACTACATCTTCATTGACAGCAGAACAAGTCTTTTGACTTGCTCTGGTTTCTTCAGCTCTTGTGCTCATCTCTAATGTTAACTACTCAAATTCACATTTTTATTTTTTAAAGAAAATCTTATTAATTGGGAAAAAAAACCCAGTCCACATCCAAGTCATAAACTATCAGTAGTGATTTATCTCTTTATCTAACCTTCTTCATTTTAAAAGAGAATTATCTCTTTCATCTTTGGAGGCAAAAATTAAAGTTAAATTACTACCTGAACAAATTTTGGAGTTTTAATCTTTAGTGACACCTCAAATCATGATGTATGAAAGATTTCTTGGCAAACTGAACTAGCCTTTCATCAAAAGAAAATCCTGTTTACAGAGCTGCACTTAAAGCATAGGTTTGCTTATATGCTTTTTGTCAGCAGAGCAATACTGTCTTTATAAGCCAACTACCATTATTATAATGTCCTGCAGCTGACAGGCTAGTGGACAAAACCACAAACCTTGTTACCTGACTGAATTTGTTGGTCACAGTTTTCAGTCACATCTACCTAAATAAATAAATAAACGGTAACTGCAGTGAGGTCTCCCCTCAGTGTCCTCCAGGCTGAACAGACCAAGGGACCTCAGCCCCTCCTTACACAGCTTCTCCTCCAGGCCCTTCACCATCCTCGTTGCCCTCCTTTGGATGTTCTTTAACAGTTTAATGTCTTTTCTGTACTGTGGCACCCAAAACTGCCCCCAGCACTCGAGGTGAGGCCCCATCAGTGCAGAGCAGGACAATCCCCTCCTTCCCTGCCTTTGAGGAGTCAGCAGCTCCTCTCAGTTTTGTATCACCTGCAGACTTGCTCAGGGTCCCTTCCAGTCCTGTGTTCAAGTCCTTTATGAAGTTGGAAGAGCACAGGGCTGAGGATAGAGTGCTGTGGAGCCCCCTTAGTGACAGCTCACCACTCTTGATGTCCCCCTGTTCACTGTAACCCTTTGTGCCCCATCTGTGAGTCAGCTGCTCACCCATCACATGGGGTGTTTTTCCAGCTGGGGACTGGACATTTGGTCCAGGATACTGAGAGAGACACTATCAAAAGCTTTGCTGAAATCCAAAAATATTACATCGACTGGCTTTCCTTGGTCAGTTAGGTGGGTTACCTTGTCATAAAAGGAAATCAGGTTTGATAAGCAGGACTTTCCCCTCATGAAGCTGTGCTGACTATGATGAATGACTGCATTGTCTTTCCTTTGTTTTTTATACCTCCAAGAAAAATATTCTCCATAACTTTACCAGGCACTGAAATGAGACTGACAGGCCTGTAGTTTCCAGGGTCCTCCTTCCTGCCCTTCTTGAAAATCATAAAAGCGTTCATCAGTTTCCAGTCGTCTGAGACCTCTATGGATTCCCAAGGCCTCTCGAAGATCATGGAGAGAGGTTTAGCAATGGAAATAGCCAGAGAAACACTTTCAATCTGAGAAAAAAGGAATTCAGAAATACTTTTTATTAAAATGGAGACCACCTTGTGCAGGGAAAAAACATTTTTGGTGTTGCTTCTTCTTCCTCCCTAACTTCTTCAGTGAGACGGTGATAAGTGGTTGTACCTATGTTACCTGTCACAGAGAGGACAACTGCACCAAAGAAGCCCCTCATTAATTTAACTTCCTAATGGATACTTCACAAGAAGTGAATTTTGGTTAATGGTTTGTGTCAGGAGAGGTAGAGCTGGATGTATTCACAGCCTGCATATGTGCTGTGACTCAGACACAGATGGCCCCAAGATACTGTCCAGGGTAATGAAATGTTGTTCCCCTCCTCCTAACACATTGTGAGGGGAAAAGTTTGCATTCAGGATCAAATTCCTTCCACATCTCTTTGTTGTTTTTTGGGGGGGACAAATTTTGCAGCTCCTGTGAGTGGGAAAGTCGAAAGGCCTGTGTTTAACAGCAACAAAATATATTTCTCAGCAACACTGAGCCAAGAGTTTCAGGCATCAATGCTTCCAGGGCTTTCATGGCTCCAGCTCTCTTTGAACTTTAATGAAGGGATACCGAGCACAGAGCCTGAGAAATAACTAATTTGAAGAACCTCTAAGTGTCAGACCCAGAAAAAAGAAAGGAGTTTTGCAAGAATCTGTGTGGAAATTCAGAGCACCTCAGTGACAGCTGAACTTGGAAGGTGCCTGGGCACCATCACAGCCTCTCACACTCTGATCATGGGTGGGACTGGAGGGTACTTGTTCCATTTATGAAGAGACATCAGATAAAATCTGCCCAAAGGAAGACTTGTTAAGGCAAAGGAGAGTTTCACACTTGATTCAGGATGTATTCACCTTCTTTGGTTCCACTTCTGCTCTGATTTCAATTTGGAAATCCAAAGGGCCAAATGAATATCATGTTTACCCAGCATTAAAATGCTAATTGAAGTGGGCCCATGGTGTCTTTTAATATTTGCCCACCAAATGCTCACTGAAATATTTCTAAGCAATGAGCAATTTTTCCCCAGATCAATTGATTTTTATTGTTGAACAAACACATATTGTGTTCCCCATCTTACATTTCAAATTTGGTCACATATGGGTTTAAGATTCCAGCCCTGAGTAATTGCCAATACATGAAAATGTATTTAATTTCATTGCCTTTGCTTATTTCTTTGTGAAATGACATTTGAAATGTCTTTATCCCTTTTCTATTCCTTTCCTTATGACACATTTATTTGATGGGATACCAGTGGATACAAAACCAGTCCCAACAAATATAACTGTTAACTGCAGTTGATGTACCTATTTCTTAATCAGTACATGTTGGACCACCTATTCTTTAGCTTTTTAATGTATTCTCCTCTTCTCACTCTGCCTGCATCACCTTTCTGGGTGGAACACACCCTTTTGTTGTTGTTTTTTATTTTATTTTTCAAATAAGTTACATTTTTTTTCCTGAAAACATAGTAGATACTCCTTTACTTAAAAGTGATAGCATAAATTTTGAAAAATACAGAAAAATACTCAGTCATGTGACTATATTACCAGAACACTAAGGCTTTTTAGGCAGTTCAGGTTATGCACCATAACCTGCAGAATTCTGCATGACCAGAATTCCATATGACCATACATATGACCATACATGCAGAATTCTTCAAGCAAGACAACATAAAAGTCAAACCTGTTTCTGTACTCTTTTATTCTTTTTTGCTTGTTTGAAAATCAAATTTTTGTCAAGCAATGTATGCAATAGTTTCATACAGCTTTGTTCTGTGAATGTATTTTTAGAGTAGGCCCATTCTTTTGCATTAATAAAGGTTCTGTTCCAGTTCTGCTTTGTCACAGGGCACTGCTCTCCACAGACAGCAGAGAATCAGCCCCTGACATGTGCCAATCTGCTCCTTAATTAATCACAGGTTGTCTCCCATGAATGTCATCTATAAGTTATAAAGGAAACTAAATGAAAACTTAATTCCTCTCCCTGTGGAAGAAAAGACAGGTGGGGAGGGGAGAATTTGTTGAAAGAGCCTGACAGTCATTCCATGAGAAATTTTGCGTTGCTAATGAACATCCCTCCACTTCATAAATGCACATCATCTCTACTTAACAGATGTCAATGATCAAGAGGATTGTCATCATTTAAAGCCTTTCCAGGTGTTTCAAAGGCAGATGGCCACCACTGTGCTGCATCTTGCATTTTCCTGCTGTCTCCAGAACACCATCTTGCAGAGCTGAGCAACCTTCTGCTCCATATGTAAGTTGTTTGTAACTTTTAGGGGTTTGGTGGGGGTTTTTTGTTGGGTTTTTTTTTTTTTAATTTTTTTTGGTTTTGTTTTGTTTTTTGGATTTTTTTTTGTGTTTTTTGTTTGTTTTGTTTTGTTTTGTTGGGGTTTTTTTGTGTTTTGATTTTGGTTTTGGTTTGGGTTTTTTCAAGAGGGATGGGAGCATAAAAATTGGCAAAATAATTTCCCTTTTAAAATTTGCAGGGACCTGCCTTATACAAAATGCAATGTTGAGTAATACTACTTCCAAAGGATTTTATTTTTCACATTGTGTTTTGGTCTAGTACCAGGAAACACATTGCCTCCACCCCTAAATTTTAAATTAACTGAAGAACCCAACCACTGCTTTTAAAAACCCAAAATAAAATCACTTTACAAGCATCAAACTATTTCACTTCCAAAAACCAAAAATGTGCACTGAGTTTTAACTGGTATTCTGTACACCAAGTTGAAAGGAAATTTCAGTTTGATCAAAATATTTTTTTTTTTTGTTAGTGCATTTAAGAGCAAGCCAACACACAGCATTTCAACAACACTGGGAAAAATATAGAAGTAGTCATAGAGGAATGGATTCACGTACTCTATTAATATGTTTGTCAGCTAAAGAAGTACTTCACTAGTACATCATTAAGAAGTAAAATGTATATTACATATTGGTCATAAGTGTTCACTCTTGTACTAAATAATTTTATATTTATTTCCAGAAGAGAGTGCTCTGAATTACTCTTTAGATGGTACCAGATACGTAACTGCAGCCTGAACACATTTCAGTGTCTGTTTTTAGAGGGATGGATTGGGATGGTGATCTCCAGCCTAAATCTTAATTTTTCTTTTATTTATTGTCAAATCCTGCTCATCTGATAAAAGAGTAGTATCAGAAAATCAATCCTTACAGCTTTAAAATACCTTCTTCACTGGTGAATTTACATTTGCATCTCAGAGATAGTAACACATGTTACAGGATGCTTTTGAGACCCAGGATATTTGCTTGAATGCATAATACACTGGTCTTTAATCAGTACAGTTAATGATAGATCCTTGTTGACATTAGGTAACAAATTACCCATAAATGGATTTTAAACAGGCTTGCACATACATTTAATGACAGGAATGTGACAAATTTCATTTTGTCTTATCCCTTTATCACAGTTTCTAGTGGTATTGCATCCAGGCTCATTTTTTAAAGTTGCCATTTAGTTTTAGTGTGCCAGCCTAATGGAGTTCACAGAAATCTCTCAGGGCTGCTGAACCAGCAGAGGCAGCACTTGATATGATATGTATACTTAAGCTTTAGGGTGCATAATAAACATGAGAGCTTCATGCCCTGAAAAATAATCACTGGGAACACAGTGCATAAACTGCAAGCTAGAAACTCCAAGCTAGAGACATGTTTTCTTTTGGGCTATTTCCCAAAAGAGGCATCAAACAATAATATGGAATATAGTGTACCTAAGTGCTTATTACTTGAACTTTAGATTTACTTTTAAGAATAAAATATTTACACTCAGTTTCAGAGTATTTTTTTTCTTTTCTCTCTCCCATCCACGTGATTTAATATAGCAGACTTGATTACGGTGGAAAAAAATCCCCACTGCATTTTTCTCTTTGACAGGAATATCATTCTCTTTCTAGGGACGATTCTTTTCCTTACAGCACTTTCAGAAAAATTATGCACATGGGACACAAAACACTCCTGAAGTAGCAATGAAGTCCTTTAAAAAGGCAACCAGAAAACCATGCAAGCTTACTGCAGGACACCAGTAATTCCCAGCCCTTGTCCTGGCCTTCCTGAAGACAGGAATTTCCTCCCTCAGGATTCTGCAGAGGAGCTGTATGTGTGTGCCCAGGCCACAGACTCGCTGCCTGCCTCTGCCTGAGCCCTCTCTGGGGACTGATGGCCTATGTTTTTGTAGTTCCCATACCAGAAGCTTTCCCCTCCAAGACTCAGCCTGCACACCTCCAAATTCCCTGTCTAACTCCTCATTACCCTCCAGTAAAAGTCACCTTGTGCTTGCCTTTTCTTTGTTGTCCCTTGGTTTTTAAGAGCTTGTATTTGGGGACAAGCACCCCTTGATAACCACTCACTTATATCTACACTCAAAACCTAAATGCAGACATATTCCTTTCTAATACTTGTCTTTAACAACAATTTCTTACTCCATTGTTCTTACCAAAAAGTATTTTATTTAAGAGTGTTGAGAAAAAGTTTAAAAAAAAAATTATCGGTTTAACAACTCTGGAGTTGACTGGTAGGAAATAAAGGCAGCAAACAAGTATTAGAGGCATTGATAGGGAGGAAAAAAGAGACCACAAACAATTTGAATAAGCTCCTGTACGATTTCTTTTGTGTTCACCTGACCATACTGATGCATAGAGAGGCTGCCTGGAGCACAGGCTAGACAGTGTTTAAGGAATAACATAGGTATTTATTAAAAGGCCTTCAAATGATACACCTTGGGCACTACAAGAGCCTGGCTTTGGCTCTACCCAAGATGGACCCTGAGTCACAAGTTTTCACACTTTTATAAGTTTTGGTCCACTTATATACTGGGGTTAATTGTCCAATTACAGCTTCAGGTTATGAAGTCCCATCCTCCCAGATTGCTCTCCTCAATTTGCTATTGTTTGTACTTTTTGGGCCAGAAGCTGCAATGGTGTCCTTGGTTCTCAGGCTGGAAAAAGATTGTTTTGTCTGACTAAACTGTGAAGAGAACTTGCTAACACTTCATATGAAGTTCAGAGTCACAGACTAAGGCAGTACAGAATCTGAAAAATGTGAAAGCTAAAACTTAAGGCATCATTACCAGCAAATGCTGTTCATTGACAAAGGGTGAATTCATTTCCTGAGCAAACTCTTGCCACCAGGATGAGCACAAACACAGCTTGCCTGACAACTGCAAGCGCTCTCCTAACAGATGAAGCACAGAGAGGACAAAATGTCTTTTGCAAATAAACAAAAAACAAAACAAAACAAACTGAATAAAAACTAGTAAGATAATTGTGCTGTTCACATTCACAACAAAACCTGCAGCAGAGTATAAATTTGTATACTGGACAATGCCAGCCCTGTCCTCTGCAGGCCTGTTTCACACAGCACAACATCATTTCTTCCTTAATGCAGCCGTGCTGTGTCTAATACATGGGGAAACACAACCTCCCCTCCCATTCCTCAATTTGCCTGATTCATCAGATACCCCTGGCAGAGGGTGCTTGTCATGCATGCCAAGGCACAAAGAGTAGTCACACATTTGTCTTCAAAGCAGAAGCTGATACTGTTTAATCACTGTGCCTAGGCTTTTAAAATAAAACAGGATAGTGTTGGACCATTTTACTTGCAATCCACTCACTTCTGCCTCATTCAGCTTCACAAACTGTTGCTTGGTTATTTGACTTAATGAATCCCCAAAATGTACAGTTTTACTTGAGTGTGAAGCTTTATGTACTGCCATAATTATTATGGTTTCAATATAACTGTGTGTCAAATTTGTTATTGAAAATCTATCTACATAAATATTTGAAGAGATGCTTCTAGTGAGCTTGAAGGGAAAGGGCCAGCCAGCTTCTCTCAGTCTGAAGCTCCTTGGAGAGGTTAATTACTAACATGTCTCACCTCAAAAAAGCTGCTAATGAGATCTCCCATTTCTATGTTTGTATAAGATTCAGGGTTTCACCCTTGGTACTAAACCTGAGACTCTTCAGTTAAAAATGGAGGGAGGAGGAGAGATCATTATTATTTCTCACTGTAACAGGGGGTCAAACACAGGAGAAACATGGCTGAAATTCTAACAGGTAATGCTGATATTAGCAAATGAAAAGAACAGTTTATTTGGGGTCTTTCAATTAATAAATACGATAACTTTATCTCCTCCTTGAGAAAAAGAAGTCCATTTAAAGGTAAAAATTAAATCCACCTATAAAATCTCAGTCACGGAGAGACATTGCATAATAGGTGCCAAAATACATGGCCCCTTGTGTGACAAAAAAGTTACGCAAAAAGGAGAGACACATTTTCAATTATTTTAATTCTCAATAACAGTCAATTACCTTTAACACCATCACCTGTCATAAACATTTGTAACTGTTATCCATTTTGGATGTTGCAAATAAATAATGCCACTTGCATGTTACCTTAGTCTGGTTGAGGTAAGAGAAATTTCAACGTAACTGGGCAGCAACAAGTTACCTGCTATCCAAGACATCCATAAAACAACAACTGGGAGGCCTTAAGTGCTCCGGTTCCTCATCATACTCTCCAGAGTATATTAACATGGCACAATCAATTCCTGTAGAAGTGGCATGACAGGAGGAGAGATAATTTTATAATGGCCAGGAAGAGAGGAAGGAGAGAATGACCTTCCAGTTACAGCTGGTAACCAAGAAGTCCTTCCAGCATGCAGTGAGGTGCTGGGGAGCATCCTGGAAAAACCCTGTGCTAAGGAGCATGGCCAGCCCACCTCTCCAGCCTTTTCTGTTCATCTCTGTGCCAAGAACAGCACACAAGCTGAAAAGGAGAAACCATTATGTCATTTTATGGCCACTTATTTAAAAAAAAAAAATAACATAAAGAATGGCTGTCAAAACACGGAATATTTCATGTGTGCAATACTGAAGTATTTGTGAGATTCTTGTGGCACAGGGGATTGTAAGAGGTGTAATGAAGGAACAAAAATGCTGCTTGATGTTACCAGTGAGAATTGTTATTAGCTCAGGACTGTAAACTGAGCTACTCTTCATACGTGTAGCTGTATACTGATATAGCTCAGATGAGCTTTGTGGTCTTATTAGCAGGACAAAAGGGAACTCTGCATTTTCAAATCACAGCCTCTGACTGACTGGAAACAGAAGCCGGAAAAGCCGAATAGCTGCAGCCTGCAATGTTTGGGTGGTTAAACACTTCCACAGAGCTGAGAGGAAAACTGCTGAATTCTCACACTTTCTTTTTATTTTGACCTTTATGAAACAGCCACACTGTGATCAAAGGCAGCCTCCTATCTTCTCAGACCAACAGTCAGAGCAGCTTTATTTGCTCAAGAGAATATACTTACATGCCAGTATAGAGCATTTGACAACAGCTGAACTAACACATGCAGCAAAGTTTGGCAGCTGAAGGGCAAATAACTGATTAGCAAAGATGAATGGAAAAATTTTATTTTTGTGGTTGTTGTTGTTGTTACCAAACAATGCCAGCTGCTCATGACAATACTGTTTATGAAATTGGAGATTTTTCTCTACTAATTCAAATTTTTGTGTGCATTTTTTTAATGGGAAAGTTGGATGGTATGCAATCAAAATAACCTTTTGTTATAAAAAGGAGAAAATTAAGCTCCAAATAATTTCCAATAGAACCTCATAAAAAGATGATATTTTCGTTCTGTCATGATATTAAAAAAAAAAAAGTCTATATAAAACAAAATTCACTTAAGCTTATGAAGTACAGACAAATATTTTTCCTCTGTGATTTCCTGCATTATTGAAAGTAAAGAGTAGAATTAATCTATCATGCTAGAAGTGCACGGAATAAAGCTTTTTCAAAGCCTAGAAAGGTGCTTTATAGCTTGTGTGTTTCCATGGTAAGACAAAAATGCTACCAGACAGCTATCCAAGGCTCTCTCAGAAATACCTTTAGCAGGACTCTAAACTTCTAGAAGGAGTACAAAATAGATTATAACACTGTCAGAAATTTCCTTTCTCTCCTCTGTGAGATCACTTGCACCAGCCTTTAGTACAGGCAGCATGTGAAGGAGAAGGGGCTGGTTTTTAAGGGTCACACTGGCCCAGCACTCAAACCAGCAGTAGTGTAGTCTGGATCCTCCAGAGGCTTCCCAGCAAGGAACACTGGAGCAGGCTTAAGGAACAGAATCTTCTTGAATATTAAGGGTACTTGCCCTCACTTTGAAAAAAATTAGTCCAGTGCAGAAACAAATATTTGTCAGAGCCACAAAACCACTCAAACTTACATCCTATTAATAGCTATAGCTGCAAATACCCCCAACAGAAAGAGCAACAGTTTTATTCCAAGATATTCAGAACACATTTTGAAACACCTTTAAAGTCTTAATAAACTAAGTCCCTGGCCATGCAGGGAAAAGGAATTGATTTGAGTAGTACCTTAGATGCAATGTTACAGGCAGCAGAGCTTGTTAAAACATAAAAGTTTTTGCTTGAAAGGGAGATCTGATGAAATATCCTTTTATCTTCAAATCAAAAGTAAGTACAAAAGAGAAAAAAAAAAGAGAGAAGTCATAGCTTTCCAAGAACAGAGTCATTACAAGTGGGGAGTTCAGGCAAATTAAGGTACTTATTAGAACAACAGCATTCAGAAATCCAAGTTCCCTAGGTAGGTTTGATAATTAACTTTTTTGACCATATTCTAAAAATAGCCTTCACTTCTCATGTAGCATTAGATTTTGTTGAGCTGACATTTTCTAGTGAAATACCGTTCTTTCACAGTTTTCAATTGGTGCTCTGAAATAGCTCTGTCAGACCTGTACATGTTGGCTGAAAAAGCAAAGCCCACAGTGCTGAGCTATTGTTGAACTCTCTTTCCTGTGAAGCAGCTGCTGAATTTTCCCTCTTATTAACACTGCTGCCTGTGCAGGGGGAGGTGAAGGATTTTGCAGTGCCTCCTTTAACATAACTCATACGCCATTCCTATTTTGGGGCTGGGGTGTCCTTTTTTTAAAAGGCTGTAATGTCCATGTCAGACAAAGAGAGACACTGGAATTTCACTAGGAACTTCACAGCACTTCAGGTGTTGGCTGTACCTGGGTGCTCCAGTCACCAGTGACAGAGGAGGGGACCGTCCAGAGGGTGCCTCAGAGCAGGACCCTTCTGCAAGCACTTACCCATGGTTGTTCTCCATCACTGCAGTGGGAAATCAAGAGGAACACGACAAACTACATTATCTGACTTATAGGTACTGGAATTGGGGTAGTGTGTATGTTAGAGCTGTAAAAACCATTAAGGGGCAGTTACACAATCCAAATGATTCTGGAGCTCCGTACTAAGACTTTAAGACCATCTTGTGGAAATCCAGGCTATATTCAGGCTAATTTTTAGGGATGTAAGAGAGACAAAAAAAGTTTCTTCTGTGTTTCTTCTTTACATAAACAAGCTTTTCTCTTTTCCCCTTTGATAGGAAGAGAACAGTATTTTCATCCTTCAAAAAAACTCCTCTACTTCATCTTTCCCTGTCCTGATGGCTAATTCCTGCTGGTAAGAAATTTTTCTCCCTTGTCTCATAGTGTCAGAACTACTCCTGGCCACAAAGTAGAGCTTCATCCTTGAGACCTTTGGGGTCCAATTTTGAGGCAGAATGCTTGCCACAGTAAAACATGCCAGCACTTAGACAGGAATAAGAAGCCTGAATGGTTTTGGGGTAGATTACAGAGCTTTTGGGACACTAGTCAGACTGAAATAAAAGGGTAAGACAAAACCAGCTTCAAGCTTCCTCTTGGTCTCTTTTTACTTTCCATCAGTTTCTCAATTTTGTTCAAACACCAGATTTTCAAGGCAAGTTAAACAAGAAGCATTTTCATACTGCCTCTACAATCATCTCATAAATCATGGCCTTAGATTTCTACTTCCTTGAACAGAATTATAACTGAGGTGAAAATTGCTCTTATGCTCACTTTAATAAGGCTTCTATTGAGTGTTAATTCATCTGGAGAGATACCAAGGCACAAAACCATTTCAAGCAGAGGAGTAGCTCACGTCTCAGATCAGAGGCTCAGAGTGCTCTCAACACAACCAAGCCAAACACAGTGCCAGAAATATCTTGGGAATGGTCTTTCCTGGTTGCTGGGCTCATCCCTTTGCACCCACTGTCAGTGAATATGCTTTCCTTCAGTGGGTGCTCCAGCAGCACTCCTTTAACCAGCAGCAAAGCCAGCTCACATGTTCCTGCCTTCCCCACATACCCCTGCTGCAGCTGCTCATTTTTACCTGTCCACCAGTTTCTCTCTGCTGTGCTTGCACAACAGTGTTCTGCTGTTGGGAAGAACACCCTGAGCTACACTCCCCACATCACTGCAAAAAGCACAGTGCCAGCCACTGTGTTTGGTCTGGCAGTATGCAAAGTTTATCTTCACCAAGCATTGCTCTTCCAACTATCTATGAAAATGGACAGATTTCTGAAGTTTTAGGTTAAACCTTGCTATGCATTAGGTAACGTTTACACTGGAAATTAATTTTAAGTAACACAAACAAGAAAAACAATCAAAGCTGGTCACTAGCTCGGTTTAGAAGGTATTTTTACATGCAAACAAATTTGGAGATAAAATGTCTGGACCATGACACTCCCAAGCCAGCTTGCTGGAACTGGGGGAAGGTGTTTCAGGTTGCTAATGAACTTGCAATTCTAAGTAGATGCTGTAGCATTTGAGAATTTAATTATTATAAAGGATTGGGCTGACACATTCAAAGCTACCTTTGAGAATCAAATGTTCAGTTCTCACCAAAATGAAAGAGTGAAATAGTAACACTTTGCATAAGTACTGCAGCATAAGCAAAGAGGCCTGTGAATTGGGTGAGCAGGGCAGGGGAGAGCAGCAGAATATGCCTGACAATACAACACTGACAATAACAATATTGGTACAGTTTGACAGAGATAATTTGCTAGAAAGTGTCAACATTTGACCCAACAAACACAGCAGAAACAAGGATTCCTTATGAAAAGACTGCACAACAATTCTTAATTGGATTCACCACTGGCTCAATTGACAAGAGCGGAATTTGCTTGGTAATAATTTTAAATTTGGCATTCAGAAATATGTCACGTTACTTAAACATTTATGACACACTTCTTCAGGTGGTCAGGCCTGAAATAGACTTGCATGAGGCCTGAATTATTAAATACTGAAGTAATGTTCCTGTATAATAAATAAGTGCTTTCATAAAGTGACAAATATTTTAATCATGCTTAATCATGAAAGAGAAAGACCATGGAATCATGGAACTGTTTGAATTAGATGGTAAATCCAAAGGTAATCTAGTTCCAGTCCCCTGCAGGGACACCTTCCACTAGACCAGGTTGTTCAAAATTCCATCCGAGCTTTTTGTTTCCCAATTTATACAGAGAGCAGGACTCAATGTAAATCAAGTTCATTTTCTAATTTTTGTTTTTTCTTTTGCTATAAACAAGAGTAGGTCCATGTCCCTCCTCAGGGATTGCTCTCTGCCCTCGGTGCTCCCTGGTGAGCCGGCAGAGCCATCACCTCTCGCTGCCCAGCCTCCCGCTATCCCCGGAGAAACGCCCGGTGCCTTTTCCAGGAAACACACGCAGATCCTGGCTGCAGGAGCTCTACTTGGCCGCGGGATGGGGCTCTCCACACACAAGTGACATCCCCTCCGCACACAAGTGACATCTCAAAGCCGCCGTGCCCACGGAGCGCTCCCCAGGCAGGGGCGGCCCCGGAGCGCCTCGGGGACAGCGGGGAGGGGACGGGGAGCGATGCAGGTCTGCAAGAGGCAAAAACAGTGCAGAGAGAGCTGCTGGCATTTAATCTTTCAAAACAGGGCTCATCTATTAGAGTTTGTGTTAACCACATAGAAGTGAACAGGCTGGTGACACTGAAAGTATGTGTTCGTGCGGCCCAAAGCAACACCTCACACCTGCTAATATCTAGGAACTCACCAAAAGGACTCAAAAGCAGAAGAACCATAAATAACTCAGAAGTAAGGGATGTTGTAATTCTGCTCCTTCTCCTGGTTTTTTTTTTTTTGTTTTGGTTTTTTTTTTTTTTTTGTTTTGGTTTTTTTTTTTTTTTTGTTTTGGTTTTTTTTTTTTTTTTTTTTTCCTTTCTTTTTAAATCTGTGTCACAGAATCACAGAATATGATAAGTTGAAAGGGACATCCAAGGATCAAGTTCATCTAGTTCAACTCCCATCCCTGCACAGAACAGCCCCAGGAGTCACACCATGTGCCTGAGAGCATTGTCCCACCACTTCTCGGACTCTGTCAGGCTTGGTGCTGTGATCACTGCCCTGGAGAGCCTGTTCCAGTGCCCAGCCACCCTCTGGGGAAAGAGCCTTTTCCTAATATCCAACCTGAACCTCCCCTGACACAACTTCAGGCCATTCCTTCAGATCCTGCCAATTTTTATAGTTCATAAAACCATAAAAATCGAGACCCATATGGCTTTTATTTTACCTCAGGAAGTAGAGAAATACACTTACTCCCATTTTACACTTGCTGAACAGACACACAAAGGAAGAGCTTTTGGTAAAGGTCACAGAGGAAGTTCATAATAGAAAAGCAAACAGTGTGAGCCTGCCACATCGACCCGTGTTTGCACCACTGAAACACCCTCGTTTCTAATGGTCTTCTCAGTATTCATGTCTCATGTAAAGAGAAGTCCTTTTTGCCCCAGCTGTTCAATACCACTCATATTCACCGTTTATTAAAAATAAATAAGTTGCAATTCCAGTTTGACCATCTAATGCTGTTTGTGGGATAACTCAAGGCTGCAAATGTACCAAGCAGGCTGAGCTTGTGAGAGAGGAATAAACACATGGGGGAGCTGCATGGCCTGTGATGGTTTCTAACTTTAATAGAAGCAAACACAAAAGCTGCAGAAAAAATTGTTTGATACACATTTTACCTGTGGCTTCTATTCCTTCTACTTTTGCTATGAACTAATATGGAGGAGTTTATGTTAGTTTTTTTTCTGATGAAGGTTAGGTTCCTCATCCACTCCGACCCAATCAATTACTTTTTTTATATGGTTGTTCTTCAGCCTTGGTTTCCACTGATTTTTCCTTGTACAACCTTGTCCATTTTCTGATACAGCAAGTTTAACTCTATTAGATAGGATGCCACACACTCATTCCTTTTTATATTGCTAAAATGTCACTTCTATGTGTTGTCCTCTCTGAATCTTTTTCTTTTCTCAAGTCTGCCATAAACTCCTGCCATTTTGGGAAAAAAAAAAATCAAAAGAAATCTGTCACATTTTAACCCCAGCCAGCAACCAAACACCATGAAGATACTCATTCACCTCCCCCCACCTCCAGCAGCAGGATGGGGAGGAGAATCAGGAAAAAAAAAAAAAAAAAAAAAAAAAAAAAAAAAGTAAAACTCATGGGTGGAGACAGTTCAAGACTTGAAGCAAAGTAAATATAATAATTCTAACAATACAGTGACAGTAATAATATTAACTCTAATGGAAGTTAAGAGAAATAAATAAAACCCAAGAGAAGCAAGTGGTGCACAATACAATTGCTCAGCACACACTGAGCAATGCCCAGCCTTTCCCCAGGTAGTCAGCCCCTGATGGCCAGCTCCTCCCAGTTCATGTACTGGGCATGATGTTCTGTGGTGTGGAATGTCCCTCTGGACAGTTCAGGTCACCTGTGCTGGCTTTGCTCCCTTATGCACCTGCTCACTGGCAGAGCATGAGACACTG
This sequence comes from Pyrgilauda ruficollis, assembly GCF_017590135.1. Taxonomy (NCBI): domain Eukaryota; kingdom Metazoa; phylum Chordata; class Aves; order Passeriformes; family Passeridae; genus Pyrgilauda; species Pyrgilauda ruficollis. Next base: position 16,206,369 of record NW_024524266.1, read on the forward strand.
AGGTGTCCTTGACTTAGAGTAAGCACTGCTCAGCAACAACTGAAACATCACTGGGCTATCAACATTACTCTCATACTGAATATGAAACACAGCACAATATCACACACCAAGAAGACAACTAGCTCTATTCCAGCCAAGACCAGCACAAAATCTCATTTCACTGGATCTAGAAATTAAATTTAGTTCCTGAAAACCTAGCTAATTAAAAACCGGAGGCAAATGGAAGACAGCTGCATATAAGCTTTTTTCCAGCTCTCTCAGTGGAGTTGATTTTACCCTGTGACTGCTCAGTAGACTTCTGTTCTCCCATTCTGCATCCTCAAAATGCACAATTCCCCTCAGCAGCAGCATAGTCTTCCCTGCTAAACTGTTCTTTCCATACAGAAACTTTCTGTGACAACCCTATGTACCATAAAAAACCTGTATACTTTGGGGCTGGAAACGTGAAATCCCACAAATCACTTATTCATAGTAATTAGGAGCTTAAGGTTAATCTGTCAGGACAGAAATATTTCCTGAGAGAAAAACTTAAGAGTCAAGGGTAATGACTACTCTTGGAGTGCCAAGGCCCACTGTCACAGTGGGGCATCATAGAATGGTTCGGGTTGGAAGGGATTTTAAAGATCATCTCATCCCAGTTTTGCCATCGGCAAGGACACCAGGGATTTCTTTTAGAAAAGGAAAAAAAGAAGAAACTACAAAAAGTTTCAGCTTTCATAATTGGTTTAGGTTTACTTATACCTTCAGTAATTCAGCTTCAACAACCAAAACATACTTGCTTTGGGAAAATACCACCACTCCAATTAATGGAAACGGACTGCCTAAAACCCAAGGGCAGCCTGGGGCATCCACAGCCCCACCGTGGCTGAGCTGCCAGAACTCCAAGTTGCCTGTGGGCAAACACAAGGACTGGATCTTCTGGGAAGCCTGGGAAAATGTTTGGTAGGTGATCTGCTGGGATCAGCACCAATAGTGCTAAGGAGCAGCATCTCTTTACCAAGTGAGCCCTTGAAATAATGAGGAGTCACCAACCACTGTTAGGCACTCCCCTCCCAATTCTTGAGTATTATGAAAATTACTTTCGTGGTCAGAGACCCATTGCTTTAGGCAGTGCTTAGTATGATTCCTTAAAATATAATTCCTTCCACAAACTCTTTTAACTCTATAGAGAAACCTAGGTTTTTTCTGGTCTGCTTAAATTCTTCTTGGAAGGCTCATACAGAATCTTGTTGTGTCTTGAAAAATATTTCTGATGTTCAAACTGACCTTATGAATAGCCACTGTATAGGCAGTGTCTTGTACCATCCTTTCCTCAGCAAGGACACCTGGCAGTAATTTACCTTTAGTTAAACTGTTGCCATTAAGACTAAACTTACTGCTTTTGTGCCTAGCATAAGTTAATTACTCACTAATTTCTCTTTTAATTCCCAGTAGGTCTAAGTTGGTTAAAATTTTCTGAATTACAGAAGTCTTCTATACAGTGGAAAATGTTTGAAGCTGCTGGATCACAGGCAATATGAAATAAGCTGCACAAAACCCACTTCTGGTCAATGCAGTGTTCTAATTAACCCATGTCCAATGAGTTGTTTCTTTAGGTCTTTTTTGGGTTTTTTTCCCCTCAGAAGTGCTGCATACTACTGATACCATAATAAGTCTGGTATTCAGCCAGATTTATTTCCCCTTTCTTAAAAGTATCTACCACATTTTTTGTTTTTCACCAGTACAGTATACCACTCTGATTTGGATTTGCTCTTGCCAGCTTTGTGTGCCAGCTCCTGCAGCTTTCTGTGGTAGAGGTTCCCTGAGACATCCCTACTAAATGCAATGCATGAACCATGGAATTTTGCTTCTTTTCAAGCTGAACATTTTTGTTTCCACATCCTATTCTTAGCTAGCTGTCCTGCCTTATCCAAACATCCTTTGAAAACCAAGGCAGTATTTGGGCTTGTTTATAGGAAATAGTAAGTGGGCTCAATTAGAGACTGTCTTTAGTGAATTATTTTCCCCCCTTCACTGTTAAAAAGTTACAGCATTCCAGGCCTGTTACAACTTCTTTTCTTTATATTGGCAAGAGAAAGGTGAAAAGATCCTTGTAAAAAGGAATATTGGATTTCTGAAGCTTTTGGTTAGTTTTGCCTGGCTATAAATAAAAATAAATGCTCACACAATATCCCCTGAAAAACAGCTGGATCAAATGTCTTGTTCAGCCACATCAGAACCCTGCCATGCCTTGTGCCAGCGGATCACGTACACTGCTTGATACAGAAGGATCTGACATCTGAAAGGTGCATTTTTAGTGGCAGAGTGTTTGGAATAGTTCAATTACGAACAGTACTTTTCAAGGATACAGCCACTCAGAGTAATGATTTCATCTGTTTCCTTGGGGGAATTATGTGCTGAATCCACACAGAGTGTCTGATTGCATTTACCACCTGCAGGTGTTTTTAAAGTCTTTTCCTGGGTTTAGAAACTTTAGAGCTTCACACATCCAATGGGTCTGCTTATGGGTTTTAGAGTGGCTAGCAAATTATTTCTCATGTATAGGTATTATTTCACCAAAGTCTATTGAGTATCAGATGGCACATCAATTTTGTACATAGTTTACTACAAAGCCCTACCAACAGAGAAATATTTGTACTGTGGATCCATTATTATAACAGAATGCTGAGTTTCTCAGTGAGCCCAAATCTACTTTTTAATCAGAGTCTGTGGAACCAGCTTTATGGTAATAAACCTCTCAGCAGAGTATTTTGGGTTTTCTAAGCATTCTGTAACACATTTTGGAAGAGGTTTATTTGCACTTCTGCATCACGTCTGCTCACATTTAAGTGAAGGAAGCTCTTTCCTGGTACTACAAGATACATTTCCATCTGTTACTGTACAATCAAGCCATTATATATTATGCAATTGAGAAGTAGAGCTCCATTCTAACATTTTACACTTCCACATTAGGCTATGGTCTTTGAGCACAAATATTGCATCAGTATTAAGATCTGTGACTTAACTTGTTTACTTAGATCTCTGACTAAAGAACAAATATTATGAGCACAACAAACTCTTAGAGACTTATTTTAATAATCATTAGGATGTTTGGTGTGCCTACAAAAAGTATGCAAATAAATACTTTGAGCCACTGATTAAATCCCTGCAGGTGTTGTAGCTGAAATTTACTTGTGGACTTCTGCAGAGCCTGTAGAAGCAGCTGAACAGATATTCACAAGAAAAAATTTCACTTTTGAACACTATCCTTCCTTAGTTTTGACTCCTTACAGACAGTACCCTTATGATCGGGCAGATTGCAAATGTGCCACCACAAAGGAGCACAGAATCATCTAGAAACTCTGAACACTACAGAACCTTTCTACATCCTGAGTCTGGCAACATGTTTGAGACCCATTCTGGGAACTTTAAGTACTGTAATCCTCCAAAGACAGAACAGGTCTCTTGTAAGGATGACATTTAAGTCAGAGCTCTTTTAGCAGAAATGCTTATAAATTTGAGTGGTATGAAATACCACAAGAAAAAAGAATTGTGATGAACAGTCTATATCCCCATTAAGCTGTTCATTGTAAGAGGGACTAAAATAGCTGTGACTGTGGGTCACTCTGCTACTGAGCAAAGAATTTAATTCCTGATTTGCTAGATTCTGCAAATATGAATTCTCAAATTACCAAATCAGCTTTATTCCACTTTTCTAACAAGAGCAATTTTAACAGAACACTTCTGCCCATCAGACTTTCAAAATGTCTCTCATGCACAGCAGTGTACTGGGTACTTCACAAAACTTACAATGATTAATTTACGCTTTTATAATGCATTACCTCATGTAGCATATTTTATTACTGACTGCATTACATTTGAAGATGTTAATGTATTTCAGTTAATTTTATCTTCCCATTCAGGAGCCTGGGAAAATGTGGAAGAGAGAAAAGTGGGCTTATGTGTCTCCTCTCTGTAACAGACAGAACCACAAGAAATCTGCACTTTGGAATCCTTGATATCCACCTACTCATACAAACAACCAGTCAACCAGTCTGGATTCAGTAAATCCCTATGCAAGTGTGAAACCAGCTGTTCTGATACTGGGGGAGAAAAAAACATTCTGAAATATGAGTTGGAATGAGAGTACATTCCTGCATATTCTGCCTGAGATTTTCCACATACTCTAAGCCACCTTTTCCCTCCCATGTCAGTGATCTCTCTCAGCTCTGTGTCACCTATAAGGCTTCCCTTCCTAGATGGGACTATTAAAAAAAAATCAGGGAAACCCTCTTCAAGTTCCTCTCTAGTTCCTGTTAATTGTATTAGTGTGTAACCTGGATGTGGTTTGTTTTACTGAAAGCAAAGGTGAGCAGATTCTGCATGGATATATGACATCTGCTACATCAACAAGCAAACTGCTTCAACTACTTTATGGCTACATTCTCTGTTCGTTTTCATAACTTTAGGATACAGCTCAGAGGGTGAGCCAGTGCAGGAGCTGGACCTCAGCTTCACTCCAGCTCCTCTTTAGAGTGGCCTGTGAGGCTGCAGTGGCACCTCCAAGCACGAAGGAGCAGGTCATGTGCCTGTGGAACAGAAGTGTCCCATGGCCCATGGCCCCAGCTGCAACCTGGCAGCTTTTTCCCATCTTCTCCAAAGCAGAATTTACAATCTGGTTTTGACAGCCTGACACAGCTTTTGGGAGAGACTGAGAATGACAAAATATAGATACCTGTGCCTAACTTTAACCCCCAAAAGCAGTCTGGAATCACAATGGAGGGAAAGGCAACCCTTCGGGACATGATCTGTGTTATCCAAAAGATGTGGGAGTTGCTGACTAAAAAAAACAGTTAAGGATGAGCTGTGCTCAGATGCACAATCTCTAAAGTTACTGAAGATGAGTTTCCCTTCATTTCTCGTACTTTTTTGAAAACCAGGAGGCTAAACAGAGGAGACACACCCAAGCTGACTTTCCCACAGGTAGAAAAGTAGGAGCATGAAGTCAGCAGTCACTGACTGATAGCTGAAAGCCTGAGTTGTGGCCAGGGTTCACTCCTACTTGTGGTACACAGTTCGAGTGTACATTTACAGTGACTAGCCCCAGTCTCAGCAGGCAAACTTACTTATTTTCTTTTTTAAAGTAATATTTGCAATATAATACACTAATTATACATCTTCTCTTGAAATTCATTTCAGTAGCACTCAGACCTTTAATCATGATCTATAAGATTTACTGGACCATTACGGAGCTATGTCAGGCTATATTTATTTTATATTTCCCAAGAGAGTCTATAGTGGGATGTATCTCCTTCTGCAGCAGTAGAGAATTTGTCCACTGCTAATTCCAGTTTCTACAGTCCAACATCTATGACCGATTAAGTCAAATAGCTTAAAAAAGAAATTAACTATTAAAATGTGTTGTGTCATAAAGATGTTGTACACATAATGGGTTAGGATCTTGGAACTTTATTACCGCATAATATGTTTCATATTTCTAACATTCTTATTCTTACCATGACCTAACTTGTTGCATGGAACCAGTCTATATATGAGTCATAAAACATATCAATGTGTCTATAAAATAAGCAAAATATTCTTAAAACATTTTATTCCTCTCTAAGCAAAATCACATGCATCTAAATGAATATCCTCCATGTAATAGAGATTGAACCAGAAAATGTAATAACAATATATTTGGACAAGATATGTATTAAATGTATATAACCAGGTTATTCAAAGCTGTTACCCACTCTGTGTTCAAAATTCATTATTCTTCATGCAACTTTACTTTTTTATGAGTAACAATTTTAAGTCCAAATTTCCTCCAAAACTGAAGTTATCTTAGATATTCATTCCAAGCTCTTGTTTTATCTACTCACATTCATGTGTCTTCCTCTTAAGTGAGTTGTAACAAACAGATTTTTCAAACTGATAGATGAAGTTGATGCAAGAGGTTTGACTGGTTCCCAGAATTTGCAGAGCCCAACTTTTTCAAGAACCCAGCAATACTTAAGAGTAAAGGAACAATGCTGTGTGTTCAACAAAACTTAAAGTCAAATATTTAACTAAGGATTAGTGAAAAAAGTTTACAAGCAAAGACAGGTACCTATAAAAGAACTTTCACCTCAATTTCGCAGTACATTTTTTGTACTCTTGCCTGTGAGAAGCCATCAGAGAAAGAAAGACTCAGGTTACACAGTTTGACCTCTTTCTAGATCATATTCTCAATTTTACAACTCTTTTCTTTACCCTGAATTACTCAAATATCTTTGATTTCAAAAACTAATATACAAATGTAAAGGCCTCATCAATCACCCAACTGTTTTACAGCCTAATCTGCAATTCCTCTCCTCCCTATTCTACTTATTCTGCTGGATAAATATAATATGAAAGCTATTGCCAACATTATGAATTATTTGGGTGTCTCCATAGTTTTTCTTCTCGGCACATTCTCTTCCTGTAGTTACCACCATGTCCTTCAGAACACGAAATGTGATTCCAGACACATGCATACATGGTGGAGTTCATCATCTTCAGTACATTATCAGTTTTCTGCAATAGTTTCACATGACAATACATGATGCATTTCCTTCCCTCCCATTTCCAAATATGCACTGAAGTTTTTAGGGGTCTGTTGTCAGGCACAGTGAAGTGAATTAGCTATTCTGAGCTATTTGTTACTCAAACACTTAAGTTGTTTTTCCCCAACTGTTTGTTGCCAAGACTTTCTCAAGTCCTCCTGAATTGTTTGACTGAAATGAAATTATTTTTCATCTAGATCACACAAAATAGATAGAAGATGTGATATATTACAACATCTTGGAAAACAAATTGAATTTCATTTCTTTCACCCCCTATTTCTCCTTGTAATCTCATCACGGCCAACCATAATAGTAAAATTTTATTTCATGGGAAATTAAACATGATCTGTTTTACACAAAGAACAATCTGGGCAAAAGAACTTGCAGGCATTACCTGAATTCTGGAGTGGCTGAGTTTCTCTGATGATTCAAGTAGAAGTATGGAACTAATAATTTAAATGCCCAATGGATTAAAGTGCTTGTTTCACTGACATCTAAAGCTATGATAGTCAGATCGAATGCTTTAAAGAGGTCCTCAAAATCTGCGGTACAATTAGAAGGAATAAGCAAACTAGTTAAGAAGAGACCTAAATAAACCCTTCCCAGGAATTTAAAAAATAAACCATGGGTTTCTGGTTTTGTTTGGGGTTTTTTTTGGGTTTTTTTTTTTTTTTTTTTTTTTTTTTTTTTTTTTTTTTTGTTTTTTTTTTTTTTTTTTTTTTTTTTTTTTTTTTTGTCTTGTCTTGTCATGTTTTGTTTTGTTTCCCCTTAGGTTTATAGAATTTCTGAAATTTTCTTGCGAATATTCACTATTTTGTGTATTAATATCTGGATATACACTGAATGACAGATGGCAGTAATGGTATAGTACATCACAACAACTCATTTAATCACTAAGGAAAAAGTGCCAATAAACACAAGTGAGAAATCTACTAGCAACACATTATTGTAATTCCTGTGTTTATAACCTTGTGTAGCCTAAGAAATCAGTTCATACCTTCTATAATGAATATTATCTTCTATAGTGTTGGATAAGAAAGATCATATATGATTATGAAACAACACCTCAGAATGAAAACCAGTAATTACCACTTCTCCCTCAGACTCTTGCTTCAGAGCTTGTAGGGCATCCTAAAAGATTTCCAAAAATTTAAAAAAAAAAAAAAATTAAAAATAGGGAAAATTTAACAGAAATATTTATATATTTAAAATTTAACAATCTCATCAAGATCAGGCTTCAGTCTACTGAAAACATGAATCATCAGATGCCCACCTTCCAAATGGTTTACATTCAGCTGGTCAACTCCTGTTATTTTAACCAACTACAAAAGGTGCTGCCCAGAAAAATGCCAATCTGTTAAAAAAAACCCCAAATCCTATTATATGCCAATTTCAGTAACAGCACAGTTCCAACACCTCTTATTAGAATTTGGTATGACAGGTTTCCAAAACTCAGCAGCACCAAAGGTAAGGCAGAGAGTTAGGAAAAGATAAGCAGAAGAGTTAAGTGAGTTGCAGGCACATACTCTACATCTCCATCTCATAATTCTGCTTCTATTTTGTCATCATTAGAGAGCACTGACCTACATGACTCACTGAATAAAAATAAAAATCCTATGAGCGTAGCTACTTCCCTGTCTTACTGAGGTGAGCTCCTGCTGCAGTCACTTTCTTAATAAAAGATGGTAATGATGGCTGGCTTGTGCCCTCTCTCCTTTTTAACTACACCCTCGTAATATCTAGAAAAATGTAGCACCTCTGGAACCTGTGCTGTCAGGTTAAACGTATGGCAAATTTGTCAGTGGTTGCAAACTGGGGAAGAAAAGGAAGGAAAGAGGATGATGGAGACCAGCAGTGTAAATTTCCATCTCGGTTTTCCTTTAGGAGATGAACTAGGTGTATCAGGAGAGAAGTAACAAACAGACATAGTCAAAGATGAACCATTTTATACAATAGTCTTAATATTAGCAAAAAAGAATGATTTAATGACTGCTGAAAGATCTTCATCTGTACTGAACCTACTTTGGAAGTAGAAAGGCTTTCTATGTTTTTTACTGTGACATATAATGGTATCTTGGGAAAAAAAGAAAATTAAAATGAGCAGGGAATTTCTTTCTGTTCTCCAGAGAGTTCAGGTAGCCCTTAAAACATCCCATAAAACAAATGACCCCATCTCCCCTCCTGCCTCCCCCCCCCCCCCACCAAAGAAACCACAACCTAAACCACAGAACTGCAACTTCCATATAAGGTGAGTTTTCCTATGCTCATAATCCTGTTATAAGGTGGAATTTCTCCTTCTGTATTTTCTGGCTGCATTTTTGCTTTTCTTTTTAAAAGATATTTAGATTAAAAACTCCTTTGAAATGACATTCATTTGTATGCTTTGACAACTGAAACGAGTAGCTGAAATCAAAGAATACAAGACAATCTCCAACTCAGCTTTCCAAAGAACATTGTTAATAACCTACCACGTATTTCACTGAAAAGAAAATAGACACATATACTAAATAGTAAGCCTGAGGCTAGATTTTGCACATCTTGGACTTCTTCGGGGTTGTGGGGGGAAAAAAAAGGAATTTTTGTTTACCTTAAGTGAGCTCATTGCAGCAACAAAACTTAAAAACATTACAAATCCAATAATCCAAATTAAATTCACAGTGCTATGTTCACCATCCAAAAGTTTCCACGTGCCTAACAGTAAATCACTGTAATCTGAATTTTAACCTGTGGCAGCATTACAATAAAAAGAGGGGCTGCAAGACCAGCTCTTTAAGTACTACTATGAAATCACTAAGATTTGAAAAGACCTCTAAGTCCAACCCTTAGCCTAACACTGCCAAATCTACCACTAAACCATGCCCTTAGCACCACATCTACATATTTTCTAAATACCCTCAGGGATGATGACACCACCACTTCCATGAGCAGCCTGTTCCAATGCCTGGCAACACTTTCTGTGAATGAATTTTTCCTAATATTCAAACTAAAAGAAAAAATAGTTAAAAGCGATTATTAAATAATTTTCATGTGAAGAAAATATTTGGTATATATATCACAGAAAAGATATAAGAATTCATATATTATGTTCATTCAGAAAATGAATCAACAATCACCATTTTCCCCCCTATAGTTTCTTTTCTACATTAGAAAAGAATTTGCTGTTTAATACACAGCAGGGGACCATTTCTATGCCTCAGGAAACATGAAAATGGGCTCGCAGGTTACATCTTTGAACTCAGCATTTAAGGTACAAAATTCACACAAAACAAATATTGAACTCAGACATATATTTAAGATGACTCCTTCATAATAGAAGGCTGAGGTCTGACAGAGAATGAGGTTTACTTTTTAAGAGGTTAAAGAAAAAAGATGAATGAGATTTACTTAGATATCCTAGACCTACATGAAATAACAAAAGGAGAGCTTGAAAAATAGCACATGCCAGAAAAATCTGGATCATGGAATCAGCACTGGTAGCCACATTCCAAGGGCCTAAATTCCTCCCAGGTCCTTCTGGGAGTCAGCATTTCCAGTGTTTAGTACTGCTCAGCTGGATGCAGATCTTCACACAGACCGGGCCAACAGCTGGTACCGTGCCAAAATAGTCAGACAACCTCAAGATGTCACAAGGTATCATCAAACTTTGCATGCTGTGAAGCTGCTTTTAAAATAAATAAACAAGCAAACAGATAATTATGTGGTGGTCTACGTTTTAATTGTATCTGTAGTCCTCTGCTTTTCAGGGATATACATATATTGACAGCATAATTAGACAAATACTATTGTCCTCCAGAGCTTGCAGACAGACTGAAGCAATACCTCAGATAAGCTGTGACACACCACAACATACTTTACTCTAAAATAACCTGCTTCCCCCAGAAGAATACTTTGCCGGGGATTGTAAACAAAATTTATTCAATTCTGTGTCCCAAGATCGGGGGAAAAAACTTGGTATTATAGTTGTGCTGGTAGTAATAGAAACAAAATTAGACTCTAGCTGAGCTAGTGAAGATGGGGGAAAGACCAGAGGGCACAGAAAAGGCTGCAGATGGTTTTACTGCCGCAAATGACAAGCTCAGATGGCTTACCAGAAAGTTAAAGTGCTACTTTAACGAGGATAGAAGAGGCAGGTTTATAATGAATTTCCTGAGTTACCTCAGAACAGGCCTTTTGAAGGAGCAGGGAACAGAGTTAATTACTTGCCTTTTTCTTGTCTCTTTTTTCCCCTATGCAAACTTCATATGCAAAATGAACCCATGAAACAACAAGCCTCCTGTTAAGTATAGTTGTGGCATATGTGCTCACAGCCCATCGGTATGCTTTTAGTGTGCAAACTAATTCCAAGCAGCTTTAGGCTTAAACAGGCCTCCTCTCAACTCAGGAGCAAAAGAGAAATCCCTTCTCAGTCTCATTTTGCAGAATCTAAATAAGGTGAGCAGAACCAAATTTTCACATTGTCATGGATTGACAATGGCACAGTGCCAGTGCCCCCATGAGAGGTGTATCCCCCAAAATGGTTACTGTGAGATGTGACCCGGGAACAGAACAAAGCAGGCTCTAACTTTCTCTGCGGGGGGGCTGCCCAAACCATCCCAGGACTCCTCCACCCCTGCATCTTGCAGGCTCCGGCTTCTCTCTCTCTCAGGCTGCATGGCCTCCCCCTCCGCCACCCAGACGCAGCTGGGCAGGGGAGCACTTCCGGGTCAAACCACTACACACATCTCCCCTCTTTATACACAAGGGACCATAAATCAACAGTTCTTGGTGTTGCAATCTCAGCCCCAATAGTAAGATTCATAAACACCATAAGAACAACCAAATACCACTTTGGAGGGGGAGGAAGGGGGAGCAGGATAAAGCTGACCTTTAGAAAGGTCCATCTGGGTTGAGGTGCTCCTGGTACCTCCTCCTGGCTGCCAAGATCCCCAGCCAGTGCAGGAGCAGGGCAGGCAAACTCTAGTGAACATTTCTTTATATGGTCTTACAACACGTTCCCGTCTGAAGCAAGGGGACCTATTTTATTTCATTCTCTGGGCCTCTTTTCAGCAGAGACTGCTGCTTTTGCCAAACTGATGAACTACAAAATGATTCTGCAATATCCACCAACAAGATGGAATGAGGTGCTCTGGCTCTATTTTCACATGACAGGGCTTAAATACTGGGCATAACTACTTAGAAATCAAAAGCTGATACTAACTCTCTTTACTACAATTTTCCCTGCCATGTGTGGAATTCCTCTATTGACATTGCCTTTTCAGAATTGAATTAGGAATTTAAATTGGGTGCACTTCAAAACAGGTGAAAATTGTGTTTGTAAAGAGACAATCGTTACATAATTAGATTGTCTGTTGAGATCTAACTTTATTTTCTTTTTTTGTTCTAGCACTGACAACAGAAGTAAATTTAAGAATTTATTTTCTCTGTCTTGAAAAGGAACAAACATTGACTGGCCATAAAGTAAACTGTGTACATTACTTTGCAAAATTTAATCTTGTTGAAACAAATATGTGTCCAAGGCTACTTATCCTTTCAAATAATGTTCTACTTTAGAGTTAAGAAAATGTTATGCAAACTGTTCCTTGTCTATGTTCTTCTCATAATTTTTTCAATTTTCATGTAATTAAAGATCACTACCTTAAAAAAAGAAAACAAAAAACAAACAAACAAACAAAAAAAAACCCCCAACTTAGCACTCCAGTCCAAAAAACTCCAAAAAATTTAGATGAGTTGTACTACAGTTTTTCCATTCAGACAGAATGATAAAGCATTTTTCTGTTGAATAAACAAGATGGTACTGTTTTATGAGGACATCATTTAACTCTTAATGTTTTCCAGCTAACAATTAAACAAGAGGACAATTAAACAAGAGAACAAACCACCAGTTTGTGCTGACAGAAGTAATAATGGGATAGTTCCCACATATTCTGTCAAGAATCCCTTACAAATTATATGAGAAGAAAAAAAGAGAGACCTCACCAAGATGTGCATCAGGCATTTTTGCTTTGTTTCACTCCTTTAAAATTGTTGTGGTTTCACAGGTTACCTTTCACCTCTTTGAAAAACAAGATTAGTAACACAGCTTTTGGTAGTTTGCCCAAGCATTAGATCTGTTTCTATGTTTTTCATGGAATTGGAAAGTCAGATATATTGCACTTAAAGACTGAATGAAAGAAGAATACTGGAGGAGTTTGAAAAAGAAAGGCTTCTTCAGCTCTAAAAGATACTGTGGAAAGGTCAGAAATGTATCAACCCGCTGCTTCATTACTCTGTTAATTGGCATTGCTGATGACGTCAGTGGAACAGTGTCTCTTTTAATGGGAAGATGGGATAATTTTGGTAAAGCTGTCTCAAGAAATTTTAATTTTATTCAAAGGAAAGCCTGCATTAATACATTCATCTCAAAAAAATAGAAGTCTCATTGCTAAGGTTACTGTTGTGTGTTAAAGGGGAAAAACTGGAAGTGACATCTGGAATTCAGACTTTGCTTTTTTAAGCATTTGGAAACAGCTGCAGACTGTGGTGCTACGTCTGTGCAGCCAAATTGGGTATAAAATTTGGGTTGTACCCATAGCTGAAAAGACTGGCAGGTAAGAATTCATCTCACAGTTGGTTCAGTTCTGTTAGTTTGATTGTATTATCAGCCTACTTGCAGAAATTTTGCATTGGATTTTCTAGAAGAAAATCATCCAAATTACTAAATACACCAAACAAAACCACATAATGCATGGTACAGACACAAATATTCATTTCCACTGTTTATAAACTCTTGATTACTCCAATTATATTTGTTTTGTAACTCTACTACATGCTTACTCTGGTTAGACTTTAGTTCAGGATTCAGTAGAGCTGGCCCTAGTCTGTCTCTGAAAGAACATCCAGCAGCCCCATTTCTGGAGAGTTTTCTAGTGAAGCATGAAGGATACCTATTTTAGGACTATTTAGGTGAAAGCATTTCCACATAAAAGTGGGGTTTTTTTTGAGGTGGGGGGTGGGTGGGTAAAGCAGAACACATTTTTATTAGGAACTCATGTTATTGCATTATTCATTACTATAACTTCAAATACCAGCAAAACAATCAGATAGCTATGACGTGATCGTATAATATTAACAAATCCTGATATTTTTCCTCCTTTTCCCCTACTCTCATCCTTCTTCCCCCCAAAATATTACTATAGGTCAGGATAACAGTTGTTCAGCACAGGCATACATTATACTTCATATTATTTGCTACTACACTACTTGATTTGAAGATCATTAAAAAAGTTCTTGTCCTGTGAACACACACACAAAACTATGAAGTCAGTAATTACATTTTACATCATATATCTGAGAATACACTTTTAATAAAAATATATTTAACATGGCAAATACTGTGGTCAAGGAGGGATTGTCATAGAGTGCAATAGCACGACAGTTTCAGGCAACTGGAAGCTACTTGGCAGTAGTCTCGTATGTGTACAATAAGCATATAAGGGTAAATTTAGTGGAACAGTACAGCTTCAGCAGCATCTCAAGAATTCCAGTAAAAAGCACAGTTTGGGAATCCCTTGAGCTGCTTGGGTAAAGTTAAAGAGTTGCAGTGTAGTGTTTCTGGCATCGTTCTTCATGAACTCACACATTTAGAGTGCTGTGTGAACAGGATCAGCATCACATACAATGGGTGTCTCAAAAAAGATTAAGTGCCAGTGTCCTTATGCCTTGGAGTCTCTGCCTTGTGCTCCTTCCCAAGCACCCCTGATACCCTTTGAATTTAAGGCAGAACTGAAAGGTTAAAGCCATGGAAACAGGAGGTGATGCATTTGTAGAGCCTTTACAGCAAGAGCTGAGCAGCTAATCCAGATAATCCACCAATGGGAGACCTTAGATGCATTTGTATCTCTGTATTTAATACTATAATCAAGCCACCAAGTTATTGTTGTAACAGAATTATAAACTGGTATTAAAAAACAAACAAACAAACAAACAAAAAAACCCCAATCACTTGAGTTCTGTGAAGCATATTCAGTTAAGGTGATCCTATGTCTGTTTTATTTGGTTTATTGATGGGTCTATTAATAATCTACATAAATACCAAGAAGCAATTGTCAATAATGTAGGTTAATTGGATCCTACTTTTAGCCAAATAGCCTTTGCAAAGAATTGCAGTTAACCCTCTGTCTTCAAAAAGTGTGACATGTCAGAATTATTCAGTTAGTTCAGAGAAATAAGTAATCAAGTTACAGAATTCTTCAAAGGATCTAAAGTTTTAGTAATTTAAATTAAGACTGGTGAATAAAATTGGAAATGTTGAGAAAATTAATTTCTTACACAAAGAATAAATGACAGTGAGCCAGAATGATCTGCTGGATTTCTGCATAGATTTAAATGAAAATATATTTAAATGAAAATTTTAATGAAATTTCTGTGAAAAATTAGATGTGTTTAAAATTACATGCAATGTGAATAAAAACAGATTGAAGGGCAAACTCAGAACAATTTACTTGCAATGGTAATCTCTCATAACATTTTATATTCTCACATTTGCCAACTTTCAACTGTCATGTCTTTTGCTATGAACTTTGCAGAATATGGCAGCTGTGTGCTCATAAATAATTACTAGGGAGAAAAGAGCAAAGTAATCTGAGCCTTTATGCAGTTCATCTATTTCTTCTTTAGGCGTTAATTCACCATGGAGAAGTGGAAAATAAAATCCTGTTTAAAAATGATAAATCAATATTATGCACACCTAGGCTTCTTGGGGAAATGCAGCATGAAGCTGACTTGACTCAAGATGAAGGGATGATATTAAAAATCATCAGTAGTCATGAGTCCAGTAAGAGCTGATCAACCCACAGAATGACCCAGGAATGGGCAGCAACAGTGCAAAATGAAACTATAAATTGTTCCTTAAAACTTAACTATGTTTAGTGCTGTCCTCTCTAGCAAAGGAAAAAAAAGTACAAATGGGCCAATGGTTCAGTTGTGGTATTATATAATTCAAGACAGATTCTTACTAGCAGGATTTTATTCTAAAGTGTAAGAAACTGGGAGAGCTGCAGGATGCCCTGAAACACAGTCAAAATTATATTTACTGATGTAATGAAAAAGGAAAAAAAATTAAAATGTCCTTCCCGTGCAATTGAAGATATGTCCTAGAATCTTGACTAATTATAAAGACTGACTTTAAAACAGGAACTGACTCAGAAGGACATAGGAAATTCTAGCAAAACACCTGTATTTAACCTTACACCTAAAATAATAGAGTGTGTGAAATATAAATATGAACTTCAAATTCGACTCTCAGTATGGTGGCTCCCATAAAATACATCATCAGAAGCAACCAGGCTTTTATCTACATACCTACATGGAAACAAATTCAGTGCCAAGATTAAGACTCAGCAGGCTCCAAAGAGTTTGGGGTTTTTTTTCTGAAACTTTCAGATACATTTCTTTCTCTTGCAATAAAGGGAAGATAAAGCTCATTTTATTTTTCTCTAATTTATATATATATTGATTAGTGAAACAAAAGCATGGCAAACAAACGATATCCACATGATTAGCTGAATGAAATTGTTCATTTGATGAGCACAAATCAATATAAGGGTCAGGAAGCAAATGTTAATTCTGCTTTATATGCTTGTCTGAACCTGCTCCACATTGTTATAATGGAGTATTAAAACACTGAGACATCAGACTATACATTTCCCTTAAGGCAGTTTGAACCTGACCCACTTCTGGGATAAGGAAATTCAGGTCTGTTTTGCTGCAAGATTTTCTTAATCCATATCTGCTTCTTGAGACATAATGCCCAGTGTTCCATCCCTGCTTTTATCTGCTTTTGGTGTTTAGACCAAGTTCCATGGGGCAAATCTAGGAACCTCTCCCATTTTCTTTCTGTAAATGCCAATATTTTGGCTTCACAGAAGCATTCATTGAATGAGGGGTTTTGATATCTCTTTTAGACTTATTTATAAAAAATCTGGGCTACCATACCATCTTTATTCCTCATGGACTGTTTTCAGTTCCTTTGCTGCAATGCTTGTGTCCAGGGTAACAACTGCCCAGGCAAAAACAAGTAAAGGTCAACAGTTGAGGCAGTGTTAAAAAAAAAAACAAAAACAAAAAAACCAAAACAAAACAAAACCACCCACAACACCACCATACCTACATGCAAACAGAACGAGTAATAGGCTCTCTCAAAATAAGCCTCAGGAAAAGAAGGATACAGTTGTTTCCCAGAAGGAGGATCTCTCTGAAGCCCTATTCCTTGACCATTTAAATAGCATATTAGAGAGAGAAACAGAATTTCTTCATCTTGCAATTTAATTAGGTGCATGTTTAAGAAAAACTAATTATTTGGCAGACCCTTGATTTGCAGTCCTCTCATATGAATGCATAACTGCCAGACAGGTTCCTAATTACATCCTATCTACTGTTCAATCTATTTCATGTCCAAAAGAGAGAGGTGAATATGTAATTTCTTCAGAGCTGTTATCCTCCATTTGTTTTATTTCTTCTGTAAGCTTGCTAGAGTAGAAATGCTAAATAAAGTAGTTCAGTATAGCAGACCAGAGCAGATCATAGTGCTTCTGTGCTTTAATTTTTTTCTTCTTTTCCAGTCACCTTATGTCACTTTTGACAGTGGTTCTTACTATTTTGCTTGAATAACCAAGGAGGACCCCCGCTCTGCTGTGAAAAAGTAGTGTTAATAAGTCTACCTCTGTAATACTTTTAGTGTCGGTCACTGGAAAACTGACAGAGTAATTGGAGCTGGGAGTGACATTTTTACAGTGAAAAAAGTCAAATGCTACAAACACTAAGTGATTTCTTCCAGGCTTTGGTTTTACTCTAAAATATGTAAGATAATTTCTCCTAACTATAGTATTTTAAAGCCAGAAATGAATCATAATATCTATAATGTGCAGACACACAGTGTAATTTAACCGGTCTTTAGTACAATGAATCTCTAGTGTGAAATTTTCCTTGCTAATGATCAGCATAAGATATGTCTCTTAATGTAATTATGAATACAAGCCTTGCCATCTGTAGGCAACTGAGTAACAAGACTCATTATACAGATATCATTAGACTTCTCATTTCATTCACTCATACCTATAGGGAAAAAGCAACCATTATTCTACGCGACTCACTTTTTCTATCACCAAAAGGGACCCTAGCACACATTGAATTACATATTATGGTCTCTACATTCTCCTGGGTAAGTAAATAAACTGTTCCAGCATTGGCAGTTTCTCTTTTAAATGGGTTTTAATTTTGAATAATATTAAAGAAAAACAAGGCAGTCTAGATAAGGAAAGAACCTTTCCTGATGCCAGGAGCAAGGAAGCCTTTCAGCCTTTCAGCCTCCAATCTTTGGAGACATTCCTCCCTTTAAAGTGCCAACCTATTCCCCTATCAGTTACTTGAGGACCCTTTCCCAGTCCTGTGCTGTCTCACCAAGGCCTAGGAGCTGGCTCCATCCCATAGAGTTTTACAAAGAACTTGAGCAGCTGCTTTCCAGAGCCTCCAAGGTCCCCAGAGACACTCTGGGATGATTCCCCACCTCACCTGACCCAGTAACCTGGCGGGAAAGTGTCAAATCTTTACCATCAGCAGGAATGCAGCACTTCTTGGAGTAAGCCCTGGGCTGATAAAAGTCTGTGAAGGCCTAGAACAGAAGCATCAGCTATTGATTGTCACATAATCCCATTTTCAGCAGCAGAAAGTCTGTCCAAGAAGTGGGCCTTCTCTAAAAGATTTCAGAAATTCACTCTAAAGAAAGCACCCCTTCCCTGTTGAATGGAAAGTGGGTGTTTTTCCCCTGGAAGGAACTTAGAAGGGATGGGGGGTGTGTTTCCTGTCCATACCCTCTTCCCAGAGAGCCACTGCCAGTCCCAGACCAGAAGTTTCTTCATGGGTCAGACATCTGTAGGACAGACAGGTTTAAGAGCCAACAGCTCTACAAGGTGGGCAGTGTGGGCATATGTGGAAATCAAAGGGTGTGAACTGGGAAAATAAACACTATTCTGTCTGCTCAACCTTAATCTATACTATGTATCAAGACTACAGTTTAAAAAAACCAAAAACCCAGAATATGTATATATAATACATATACACCAGAAATATTTTGCTTATCCCAACAGACTGAAGAGTGTTTGTCAGTAGTTCTGCATGAAAATCCCTGTGTGACAGAGGTCAGTCCTGTGGTAGCATTTCATTACCCCTATGATGACATTTTATTACAAACAGCACTTCTAGGGAAAAAAAAAAAAAAAAAAAAAAAAAAAAAGAAAAATTTTTTTTTTTTTTTTTTTTTTTTTTTTTTTTTTTTTTTTAATCTTCATAACCATACTTTTATGTTTCCTAAGAGGCTAAGAGGACAACTGACCTGCTTAGCAGCAAATACCTCATACCAGGGACATTTCCTACAACCCTTCTAATAAGGCTCACCTGAAAGTGAGAGTAGCTTCCTCTAACAGAGATGGTATTATAAAGGTCTGCTTGAGAGACTGTGCAGCAGGAGTTGTGGATTAAGGGTTCTTTAACACATAACAGCTAAAAGAAGAATGTTATTAAAGAGGATCCAGAAGCTGGATGGATGTGTTCTTACCTATTAACATTCTTATCCCAAAGTAAAATTGATCTTAAAGATGAAAGATCTGGTGGTTGGTTTTTTGTGGGAGTTTTTTTTTTTGTTGATTTTGGGGGTGGGCTTTTTCCTCATCAGAACATTAGGATTGGTATTTTGCATATTCTTTTTCTTACAACCAGCTGGACTGAGAAAGTCACCCACTGCTGACTCAACAGAGCAGTCCACCATGCTCTACCGTTCAGATGGCAAATCTGTGTTCCTGGGGTTTTTTTTGTTTGGTTGTTTGGGTTTTTTTTCTCAGTTTTCACAGCGGACAAAATTTGAGCTGTGGTGTATATTTTTCTGAAATCCAACATTTCCCTGAATCCAACATTTCTAAATCAGAAGCTGAGTAAATACAAAACAATCTTCAGATGACTTTTAGCCAACTGAATGTCAGATAACTCTCGTGGATGATTGCTTAATCTTTTCTACAAAATCTCCAGTGATGAAGACTGTGTCACCTTGTCACCTGTTTATCCTCACCCTTATAGTCAGCATTTTTTTTTCTGTCATCTAATCTACATCTTCTTTGCTGCAAATTAAGTTTGTTAGTTCCTGTCATAGCCTTTGGAAGAGTCTATTGCCTTTGAACTTCTAACAGCCATGGCTTTATATGATTGAAGATTATTATTACAGTTTTCTTTGTGCATTGTCCTCTAAATTAACAACTCCAGGTCTTTCTATCTTTCTTTAAACTTTTTTCCAGGACCTCTGATGCACTTTTTTTGTTTGTTCAGAATTCTTTAAAAGGTCACAAATAACCCAAACATAATACTTCAGCTGCAGCCTTGTTAAAATGGAAATACTTTGCACTTTACACCCTCTACAGACAGTAAGATTTGGGTTTTTGCAAGCAACATGACCCTGTTGATTACTACTCAGTCTGTGATTCACCTTATTCATTCCATCTCTTCTTGTATTTAAAGATCTTTCACTTTGTACATGTTCTTAATTTTTTTGTATTGTTTACAGACAGTTTATGCAGTTCATGACTGGACCTCTTGTATAGAAAAATTGCCTGGAAAATGAACATGTAAGCTGACCATCCTGTGGCTGAAAAGGGAATGCTTGCCAAGTGACCTGTTTGAAACCTCACTAAGTCAAGCTGCTGGGAATAGGATATTTAATTTAATAGAATATTGTTATCTCTGGGTGACTTCTACATACAGTCAAGTTTGAAAAACAGAAGGTACCATTGGTACACCAAAGTGACCAAAATTTATACAGCACTCTGTTAAACTAAGGGAAGGATGCTGTAAGCATTAACACCACCAACATATGATAAAACATTCATCTGGCTTCCCATGTATAAATTTACTAAAGATAAAGGGATTTTACCCCAGTACCATGAAGCTAAGTAAAGAAATAAACAGAGTGAGTGCACCCTAGTATTTTCTGGTTTTACACAAGAATAAACCCTTTCATGTTTACAGCACTGAATGATTAATGCTCTCAAAATCTGTTTTAATATCCTCCTTGAAGCATCTTTCTGTTAATTTGTCATTTTATTTTATTTCAGCAGCTAGGTGCATATAATCTGCTTCCTTTCCACCAGTACTTGAAAGAGTAAATTTAGATCTATTAAAAAGTGGTTAATTTAAAATAAATTGCATGCTTCCATAAAGAATGCTCTGGCACTATGCTTTTACATTAAATGAGATGAGGTGACTGAAAGCTAGTATCACAGACAGAAGGCAGCATCTTGTAATGCCTTAAATAAAAATATTCTGGGTCTACTGACTCAGACATACAGAGATCCTGCAGAAGAAGCTTCATGCTATAGTAAAGCACCGAGAATTTGCAAGACGGTGTTGGGATTTGAACACATCTGAAAGCAAGGGGCACAGTCAGTGTTACAGAGCTGATATGATAATGGTGTCTGGTGTGTACACCCAAAACTTGAGCTTCTGCGGTTTTGGCATTGAATTGAATGGTTTCAGTGAACATTTCCATCAGTAGGAAACAAGGATACAACATATCCAACAGAATTAGAATCCTGTCAGCAGAAGGGTAATTTTCTTAGGGCTGTGAAAATATTCTAGGAATATTTTTATTGAAACTTATATCAATTTCTCAAAACAAACAAAAAAGTAAGCAGTGTTTTTTATTTTAAAGTGTTTTCTCAAAGAACCTCCAGCCAGTACCTTATTTGGTTTGCTTCCAGGGATGGCCCATCCACAGCTTCTCTCGGCAAACTGTCCAATGCCTCACCATCCTCACAGTGAAGAACCTCTTCCTAATATGCAATCTAAAATGCAATACTATTAATAACTCCTTGCTGGTAACACATTTTTCATGTTAAATTCATCATTAAGCAACACTATGGCTGTGTAAGCTGTAGTAAAACTGTTAATGGTTCTTTCTACTTTAAGAGTAAACACCACAACCCATTAATACATTATAGAAATGTAAAGACTACAAAACATCTTGAGAGAAAGCTCTGAAATTGCTAATAAGTCTTTTGAGTAGGGAAGTGCCCTCCTAAATTCAGAAGATTTCCAAGACATCCTGGATTAAGCAATTATAGATTGACCTTGTCAGTTGGAAGGACAACCAAAATCAGCCATTTTTTTAGTCGTGTTTGAATTGTTTCAGAAGGAGCCAGGAGAATCCCTGAGACAGCAAATAATTAATGTAAATAATGCATGGGAAACATTTACACCGATGCTTTCAATTGAAGATATGTGATTAGCATTTCACTCCTCAGTTGGCAGTTTTAGGTCACTGGCCTAGTCTAACATGAATAAAATCAGTGAGTGAAAAATGACAATCATGAAGCAGAAATTAAAGAAAGGCGAGTTGGAAAGGGAACTTTGGCTACATCAAGTAAAGAAGATTAAATTTAGTACCTCATTTAATGTCACCATTAATCTGTCATTGCACCGGGTCAATATGTGCAGAGGCAAATGGAGACAAAGAGGACACCATGGGCAATAGGACTTACATGCATTCCCTTTATTTAGAAAGTTTGACTTGTTAATGATTAAACAGACAAAAAAAAAGATTATTCCTGCCCTTTGTGGTGCCCTTAAGCTCTGGAGTCCTCCCCAAAATAACTGAGTAATCACAGGTTATGATATCAGGCTCAGAAGCAAAACTCTTGGAGAAGCATCACCTCAGCAGAGAGAAACCCTCTTGCCAGTGGTTTCCAGGTTCTGTCAGAGCTGAGGAAATGGAGCAGCCCTCCAGGTGATATATTAAGCCAAAAACCAGAAATAGCTTTTCATTATCAATGACTTGATGTGCTTTTAGTTTGTACTGTGAACTAACTCCTTCCAAGTCCACGTGTTCCATCTATGGATAGATAGAAACACACACATACACATATGTATATACGCAAATATCCCCACTTATGAATAAAATTTAACAAGCACGTCTGCCCACTCAAATTCAGGCACATCTTTAGATCACAATGTCTTAAGTGTGTGTATAAAAATGATTTCTAGAACAGGGCCATGCTATGCCTTCCAACCCAAACCATTCAGTGATTCTGATTCTATGCTTCCTTAGCATGTAGGTGTTGCTGAGTAGCTTCCAGTGTTAATAATAGTATTTATAGTAATTATACATAGTAAAAACAAATATTTTCCTATATCTTAGAATAGTGTACTTTAATATCATTAGTTCCTGAAAATGCAAACTTGGGTCTTGTTTTCCATTACTTTTCATAGGGAATAGCTATTTGAAGTTATTATTAGATGTTTGATCACAAGTATAAATGACTACGCTAGCAGCACAAAATGTCACCCTAAAGACACATTTAAATGTGGTTTTTTTAGCAGGTGATGGTGATAATGATAAATTCTGTTTTACATAGAACTGAAGATATGGAAAGAAAAAGATTTTCTGGAAGTAACTGCAATAAATGGGAGGTAATTGTGGGGAAATAACGGTAGTAAGCAGTTTGTGACAAGGAGACCTCAGTAATTTTTAATGGCTTATCACTTGAATTTTTGAGGATTTGTAAATATTGTTACATGTGTTTGGTTTTGGACATCCTGACCTCTTGGACTTTGTAGAGTCAGAACTCTGTTCTCCAAAGAAATAAAAGGTGCTACTTCTCAACCTTTATTGATTCATTTGCCATTAAGGGTTGCTACACTGTTCTTCTAGTATGAAAGGGTTTAGGTGAATAATAAGACTCACATTCTACAGATAAAAAATTTGAAGACAAGGTGTTCTTGTTTTGGGATAAATTTGGAAGGGAACTTCAAAAGGGATGTCTCCTTACAGGACAGAATTCAGTGGCCCTTCCCTCCACCCGTTCGGGAGATAAACCTCCTTCAAGAAAAGTGGAAAAAACTGTTCAACAAGCAAAGTACTCACAAACATGCAAAAATTAATAGTATTAAACAAGGGAACCTCTTGTTGTTCTGAAGAGATGGCAAATTCAGAGAGAGTCCTTTTCTTGGGTTGTAGCTTGGCTCTCAGTCTCCTTCCGGTCCCTCCTGTGCTGGAAAATGCTGCGTCCCAGGTGCTGGTAAGCCACAGGCGTGAGCTCCCAGTCTTTTGGTCCAGAGCAGGGCTGATCAGTTCCAAGAAAAAGAAAAGCCACAGTGTGGGGAACTTCTCTGCCTCAGCTAGCTAAAAAAAATAACTAAAAGCATAGGAGAGTTCTCTCCTGCTCCCTGTCCTTGCTGCAGACAACACGCACCGAGAGAGAGCTGAAGCTCTTATCTCTATATTTTTGGATACAACCACCTCAGATATTCCACCACTCCCCCTTCTTCCCGCCCTTTCACTCTCAGATCTAGGTTTAAGGGTGCAGAACTTATTTCTGGGCTAAACAGATGGATGGGGATACAAATACAATACAGCATCATAAAGTCACCCCAGGACACAAGGGGAAACTTTTTTTTCTTATATTAGAGAGATGACAATGGTACAGAAACAAACATATGCAATACAGGAGCCCAAAGGAATCCCAGTCCCTCAATTAAACCATTATCTTGAATCAAATTAGAGACATATGTTAACACAGTGTTGGAGAGTGTCAAATCCCATTATTATCACCCGCTGATTTTCTGACAACTGGCCAGAAAAGTTTTAGAATCAGTGTCTTCTGTTTGTTTATTACACAGTTGGAAAAATTTGTTGGAGAATCTGCAGGCAAAAGAGGCATTAGGAACATATACCTTTGTTGGTTTTTGTTGTTGTTTTTTTTTTTTTTTTTCAGAACAGAATGCTTTCCTGTGTATAAAAAGGGTAATATAAAATACCACATGCAAAGTAGAAAAAAAAGATAGTAAGAATCGGTGGTTACACAAAAGATTAGATTTGAATAGGTAAAAAGGGTAATTTTTTAAAGGTAAATAAGAATTTTTTTCAGTAGAAAATATGGTTTCACTGTGTGAAAATGTGTGTGGAGCAACGCAGAGAGGAAGTCTAGAAGTATATTACTTTCTAGGTAACTATAGTGAGTTGGCACCTTTGACCACTATGGGCACTTGATTAAGAAATTGTCCCAGGGATTTGTGGACCTTTCTATACCTTCTATGGAAAGGCAGGGACAGTTTCACACCATGAATTTACTTGGCAAATGCTCTTAGTCTGTATGGGTGATGTTTTAACATTATCCAATACAGCCACAACACTGAAAGGCACAGATACTTAGGTACTGCATCATCCTAGTAGGTTTGTATGCAATAGTAAATTAACAAATATACAGTGATAATATAGGGTCAAAATATTCATTCGCAGCTTACATTTCCAGGAGTTTACCCTCCGCAAACCTATATTTGCTGTGCCAAAACCATCAAGGTCTTCTTTCCAAAAAGCCACATTTTTTGTGCCAGGTATTAGATTAAGAAATTCTTCTGTGCTGTAGCTTGATTTGTTTCTACTGCTACTTATTTCTCCACAGTTAGTGCCAAATGAATCAAGAGACAGAGGTGAAAACTCAGGGCCTAAATGGCCAGTGTTCAGAAACCTGAATCTGTTTTCTTGTACCCCTTCCTTCAGACATTTCTATATCCTGATAAAATTCCCCAGGAGGCTTCTGAAGCTGCTCTGCACCAGTACCCTCAGCCCTTTTTAATCTGAGAGACGCACCAGGCTGTTAATCATCTTCATGCTCTTTCAGTGGACTTTCTCCAGGGAAAACACAGTTCTCAAGATGGGGCCTCACCATTGCTGAATACAAGAAAACCGTCTGGCAGGAAGTGAGGTGCAGTGCAAAGGACAAAAGATGCCAAGACTAAGCTAACAGACGCTGAAAAAGCAGGGCAAAAAAAAAAAAAAAAAAAAGCAAATTGAGGGACTACAAGAAAGTGGACCAGGATTACATAAGGTGCAGTGCAAAGGACCAAAAGATGCCAAAACTAAGCTCACAAATGCTACAAAAGCAGGGCAAAAAGGCCAGGAGGAAAACACAATTTGGAAGGGAAGGTATGAGAGCCACGGCATGGATCCTGAAAAAAAAAAATGTCTTTGCCAAACTCAAAGGCATCAAAGGGCATGGCATGCTGTCCAGTGCTGGGACTTGGACCAAAGATAGCCCAATTGGTTCCCATTGAAATCGCAAAATTCCGTTTCCCTCCCCAAAAATGAAATTTCCTTTCAGGAAGGGAAACGAAATCGCACGACCCTGAAAAGAAAGGCTTACAAACGCTCTGGAAAGGAGAGAGGATTAAATGAAATCGCTCTGAAAAAAAACGCCAAAACCCAGAAAACTGGGACATTTAGCAACTACAAGAAAATGGTCAGGGAGGAAGTGAGGTGCAGTGCAAAGGACCAAAAGATGCCAAAACTAAGCTCACAGATGCCGCAAAGGCAGAGCAAAAATTTGAGGAGGAAGGTACAACTTGGAAGGGAAGATAGGAGAGCCATTGCATGGAGACTAAAGAAAAAAAAAAACGAAACAAATTTGCAAATAGAGTGACTACAAGAGAGTGGACCAGGATTACATGTGGTGCAGTACAAAGGACCAAAAGATGCCAAAACTAAGCTCACAGATGTTACCATCTTCTTGCAAAGGTTTCATACCTTCTTGGTGATTTTTCTTGAGAAGCCCCTCACAGCGCTGAACTCCTTATTCACAACAGAGCAAACAAACACCATCCAAACTTCCCAACTATCCAACCTTCTCTTTTACAATACCCCTCTTAACTCAATCCAGCTGTGGCCTATGAAAGGCAGGGCCCTTCCTAATTCTTGATAATTAGCACAGATGCAACTCCTTATGGGTGAGATTAAATTCAGCACAGTCTCTATTCTCCTACATTCTATCCATCAACACGCAGATGGTGCAAAAGCAAGGCAAAAAGTCGAGGAGGAAGACAAAATTAGAGGGGAAGATAGGAGAGCCATGGCATGGATATTGAAGAAAAAAAAATAAAATTGGCAAATTGAGTGACTACGAGAAAAGGGACCAGGATTACACGACGTGCAGAGCAAAGGACTAAAAGATGCCAAAACAAAGCTCACAGATGCAGCAAAAGCAGGGCAAAAAGGAAAGGAGGAAGACACAACATGGAAGGGAAGGTATGAGAACCATGGCATGAAAACTGAAAAAAAATAA